>NC_047016.1:32494417-32835049 GCF_902652985.1 Pecten maximus | reverse complement strand
AAAAATTATGCAGTTTTTCTTGATAATATTATTGTTTGTATTCAAAAATTAGTTTTCAATAATTTTCAGAACAACTTGGAAATAAAAATTACTATGTTCAGTTCATAATTTCTAAATTTTCAAAAAATTACCATAAATGGAGTTCTAAAAATAGCTCTAGTATAATGACTAGAAGATAATCACACCTATTTCCAACTAATTTGTACCTGCTTTTAACCAACATTTATCATCGTTCACACTATTTGTGATTTTGATCAATAAGGAAAGGTTGTAGATGAAAATGATTACTTTATATATCAAGGCAAGGTAAAAATTTGAGAACCCTTGGATTTAAAATGTACAAGGTGCTAATGGTTAGCTTACAATTGTTAAGATGGGATTTTGAATGTCAGTTTTATAATGCATCTGAGTAATAAGAAATCTATTCTTATGAAATAAGAGAGCCAGTGGAAACTAATTTTGTAATGATTGTATTGATCAAATAATAATTGAGTGACATTTCAGGTTTTTTTTAGAGACAATCAATGGGGGATCATGATGGCTGATTTATACTACATGTATATCAGTGTCCTGGAAAATAATTTTTTCACAATATTGCAAATCCTCTAATGTGTGAGCAAACACAAAAATCTTAAATTAGTTTATATTTCACATAGATCATAGCAGCTTGATAAATCATTTTCTTACTGGATTTTTTAATTCAATTTTGTTATACCTGTTTTCTATGATACATGTTATAATGTATAACGTTGTACATATTTTATATGTATTATAAACATTTGGATTTCAAAAAATTTTGTTAAAACATAATAAAATTGTTCTTTTCTAAACATGCATTTATTGATACATGTATGATTTTATAACGTGTTTTGAGAACATTTTGTGTTTTGATACATATTACATTGTAGTGTAGTAAAAAAAAAATGGACATCAATCCATGCTTGCTAGTCATGACCTGTATTACCAAGGTAACCAATAACCATATATACATACAAGGTGAATATCATCATAAGAGTTTGTGACACGACAGTTTTCAAAGAATCTTGCCAATGATCACTCTCAGGTAAAACACTGTGTATTTGTTTGAACTGAAGTTTGAAAAATAATTTGAAATTTAGTCTCAGCAAATACTCTTTTGCTTTAAAGTTATAAATAGAGCATTGTCCTAATCACTGTTGACCAGGATGGAGTACAAACTGAGATGCAGGATCCTGACATGTAATCTGATCATTGTTTCATTTTATTAAAAACAACATTTATTAAAAAAGAACAAATTCCATATCATCTCTTTTGTAACAAGATGTGTCTTGGTTTTCACAATCTTAAAATATGGATGCAACTGCTTTAATTGTAACTATTTAACCATTATACATTTGTCAACTGAAGGCCGTTGTTTCGACAACATTCTTTAACTTAAATTTTTCCTTAAATTCTATAAAAATCCAATTGAAAGTTTTAAGTTAAGGAATATTGCCAGAACTGGGGCATGATTGGATGTTTATTGGACCTTAGTGTCAACAAAAGATATCTGAAAGAATCCAACAATTTGATAATAGTTTATTAACATGTGGCTTGTGACATCGGTAGAATATGTATTTACAAATGTATTATTTATATCTCTTTTAACAGACCTTAACTGTACTAGTCAAAAGAACATTAGAACTATATGTAACAGAAGCCATCCTGGTAATAGTTCTTTTTCTGAAGTTTAATTGATAAGGATACAGAGTAGTAATCAGAAAGTTACATTCCTATATATTTACCTCAATACCCAAATATAACTCTGCCTTCAGGTGACTGTATCAGCATTCCTAAACTTTATTTTATACAACAAATCATTTTTAAATAAATGAAATGCTTTTTAGCTGACCATCTGATGATGGTGGGCTATTCAAATCGCCCTGTGTCCGTGGTCTGTCATCCGATAACAATTCTTGTTATTGCTATTTCTCAGAAAGTACTGAAGGGATCTTTCTGAAATTTCATATGTAGGTTGTCTTGGTCCATAGTTATGCATATTTCATTTTGGAACCAATCAGGTAACAACATGGCCGACAGGCAGCCATCTTGGATTTTGACATTTAAAGTTTGTTATCGATATTTCTAAGAAAGCATTGAAGGGATCTTTCTCAAATTTCATATGTAGGTTTCCTAGGCCTTGGTCCCTCGTATTGCATATTGGGACCAATCTGAAAATAACATAGCAGACAGACAGCCATTATCGCTAAATTTCATATATAGGTTCCCCTTGTTTGAAAAGTACTGGAGGGATGTTTCTCAATTTACACAGATTAGTAAGAGGAAGGGGAAAATAGAGAGAAGATCAATCTGACATGGAACCTGTAAAGATCATTCAATGGTGGGCGCCAAGATCCCTCTGGGATCTCTTGTTGATCGATAAAATTACTGCATATTACGGTGCAGATGGGCTTGTTCAAATCTTGTATCCCACTGTTGTTGTTTTATTTTAGTCTGGAGAAGTTGTCGTCCTGACGTTATGTAGTGATTGGCATTTCTGGTACATGGTGCCTACCTCAAGGGCTTTCATGGTGATATAATTTGTATGGAAAATTGGCAGTGTTTCCAACAATGATACATGAATCATGTAGATTTTTATCAAGGTTGAAATGTTTGGAGTGGCAATTTAATGATGAATTCATTACAGCAAAACCAGAAATGTTCATAGTTGTATAAATAATTGATTATTAATTATTGAACAATAACCAAATTGATGTATGCATTATTGTTATTTAACCTCTATTGTTACTGTTGTAATTTTTCAATGTTGTAAAAACTATTTAAATATATACATGTATGTGTATGTTTTTGGGTCTAACACAGGTGTCTGGGTCTGGTTAGTAAATATTAACCCTATAGTAGGACTAGGGGCTAATATTTTTTATCTTAATTCTAACCTGAAGCAGACACCTGTGTTCAAAATGAACCTGTGATCAACATATCTTGAGTGCTCTCCCTTTGTTGTAATCAATTTTATCTGTAATTGATAGTCTCGAGGTATTATTTTCTAATACGTTTCCCCAACACTTCTGTTTGTTAAAATTATACATAGCATAATGAAAATGTGTTACCGTATAACAGGTTATTTTAGAGAGGTGTAAATTTTTTGAAGTGTTAAATATCAATTGCTAAAAAATTAATGTCACTTAAAATAAGTTTTGTAAGGAATCACTCACCACAAGGCAATTGATTTGTAACATTGATTGTCCCTATTCCTCCATCGCACTGCGTATCGGGTGGTATCCAAGTGAAGGGTATCAGGAACACTTTAAACTGCACTGAGATACTGGGCTCTAGTCCCTAGAAATGGTGCTTAAAATAAACTTGCTACAGTATCATCCCACACATTGGGGACCGACCCAGGTAGTATAAATACACACTTACGTATGTGTGCACAGGGCTATACAAACCAGCTACTAACGGTAAGGTGACTGGACTGTTTTATCATTTTATGTCGTAATAATAAGTGTATTCAGGTTTGCATCAAGGATTTATGTTTTAGAACTTTACAATTTTTAAAATTGATCATTAATGAAAATCAAGGACTAAAAATATTTATTTTGTATATTGGACAATTGCAAAAATCTTAAATCTATAATGCCGTAATTTTGATCTTAAAACAATGCTTGTTAGAATAACCTGCTAAACAGTATCAAATAATAATCCATTCTCAAGATTTTTTAAATTGTGTAAAAATATTAAATATAAGATCAACTATTCCAACAGATTGAACTGATGTGTTCAAAAGCATTCTCAAATGTGCATTTAAGGCTTGGAAAAAGTATGTATGAATTATAATTAAATGTTTGTTTTTTATTTGTTTATGTTTTTCAGACTGTTTAAAAACAGGTTTTAGTTGTAGTAAAACAGCTTAACACTGAGTCTACTTTTATGATTGGTGCTGTGACTGGATGTATATATATATATGTGTGTGACTGTATTTGTTAAGTAAACACTTGTCTTATCATAGATAATAAAGTATATGTGATATATAGGTCCTGGTGTTTTTTTGTGATTTTATGCCTCTATACTCTTATATTTGGTGCATATAACACTAGCCTTGTCTGTGTGTCATGACTGTGTCTGCCTGTCCCCATCCCATTCTGTCCCATCCCATCCTGTACCCATCCCATCCTGTCCTGTCCCATTCCATCATGTCCCAATCCTGTCCCATTCCATCCTGTCCCAATTCCATCCCATACTGCCTCCCACCCCAACTGCCCCGCATCCCATCATGTCCCAATCCCATACTGCCTCCCACCCCAACTGCCCCTCATCCCATCCTGTCCCAATCCCATACTGCCTCCCACCCCAACTGCCCCTCATCCCATCCTGTCCCAATCCCATACTGCCCCCAACCCCAACTGCCCCCCATCCCATCCTGTTCCCATCCAATCCCATCCGGTTCCATTCCATCTTGTCCCCATCCCATACTGCCCCCATCCCATCCTGTCCCCATCCTATACTGCCCACCCATCCCATCCTGTCCCCATCCCATACTGCCCTCATCCTATACTGTCCCCATCCTATACTGCCCACCCATCCCATCCTGTCCCCATCCCATACTGCCCTCATCCTATACTGTCCCTGCCCCATCCCCATCCTGTCCCAATCCCATCCCATACTCTCCCATTCCATACTTTCCCCATCCCATCATGTCCCAATCCCATCCTGTCCCCATCCCATACTGTCCCTGTCCCCATCATGTCCCAATCCCATCCTGTCACCATCCCATACTGTCCCTGTCCCATCCCATAATGTCCCCGTCCCATCCCATCCCATACTATCCCATCCCATACTTTTCCCATATCATCCTGTACCCATCATGTCCCAATCCCATCCTGTGCCCGTCCTGTCACCATCCCATCCTGTCCCCATCATGTCCCAATCCCATCCTGTCACCATCCCATCCTGTCCCCATCCCATACTGTCCCCGTCCCAAACTGTCCCCACCCCATACTGTCCCTGCCCCATCCCATCCTGTCCCCAGCATGTCCCATCCCATCCTGTCCCCATCCCATCCTGTCCCAATCCCATACTTTCCCCATCCCATACTGTCCCCGTCCCATTCCATCCTGTCCCCATCATGTCCCAATCCCATCCTGTCACCATCCAATCCTGTCCCCATCCCATACTGTCCCTGTCCCCATCCCATACTGTCCCCGTCCCATCCCATCCTGTCCCCATCATGTCCCAATCCCATCCTGTCCCCGTCCTGTCACCATCCCATCCTGTCCCCATCCCATACTGTCCCCATCCCATACTGTCCCCATCCCATACTGTACCCATCCCATACTGTCCCCGTCCCATTCCATCATGTCCCAATCCCATCCTGTCACCATCCCATCCTGTCCCCATCCCATACTGTCCCCGTCCCAAACTGTCCCCACCCCATACTGTCCCTGCCCCATCCCATCCTGTCCCCAGCATGTCCCATCCCATCCTGTCCCAATCCCATACTGTCCCCATCCCATACTGTCCCCGTCCCATTCCATCCTGTCCCCATCATGTCCCAATCCCATCCTGTCACCATCCTATCCTGTCCCCATCCCATACTGTCCCCGTCCCAAACTGTCCCCACCCCATACTGTCCCTGCCCCATCCCATACTGTCCCTGCCCCATCCCATACTGTCCCTGCCCCATCCCATCCTGTCCCCAGCATGTCCCATCCCATCCTGTCCCAATCCCATCCTGTCACCATCCCATACTTTCCCCATCCCATACTCTCCCATCCCATCATGTCCTAATCCCATACTGTCCTCCATCCCATATTGTCCCCATCCTGTCCCCATCCCATACTTTCCCCAATCTCATACTGTCCCCATCCCATACTGTCCCCATTCCATACTGTCCCCATCCCATACTGTCCCCGTTCCATACTGTCCCCATTCCATACTGTCCCCATTCCATACTGTCCCCATCCCATCCTATCCCCATCACGTCCCATCCTGTCCCATTCCGTCTTGTCCCTTCGCATCCTTTCACACCATGTCCAGTAAGGAATTAATATCTAGAGAACCTGTCACCAGATTAACATACACATTGTATAAAGTGTGGTATCATCAAGTTCTACACCTGCACAGTCTAGTGGTCATGGGTTAAAGTTACATTAGACCTTTTCTGCAATATATGAAATAGATATGAAACATGCAAAGGTTAGAGATAACTCACAAACCTCTGCATATGTACCTGTGTCCTCTGTTAATTACCACTGCATTCACAAAGCCGCTCTATTTGGCTGACAATATACTAAAGTTAAAATTATTTGTGCTGAGGTTTACGTTATCAAAAGATCTTTACAACGTAAGTGATTTATAGGTATCTCGGAATCCCTTGATGATATATGAAACCTTACCAATTAATAACCACATCTTCCAGTTCTCGGCTCTTCTTGGCAGCAATATCCCACTTTCAGATAACTACATTTTAGGGCAAAACAAAGTCTGTATACTGTAAAGCCATTTTTCACTATATCAATAATATGAATTCTGGTCATTATATATCCATAACTTAAAATTAATTACCTTGACCTTTGATTGCACGACTAAACCCAAATTTCTGAGAGAACTCCAACAATGTTAGAGGATAACACGGCGAGAAACTTATGACGGACGCTTTGTCGGTTGGCGTCAGAGCAAAACAAAAACAAAAACAAAAATAGCCAAAGACCTTTAGCTAGCTGAAGTAGTTGCGAGAGATGTAGGTTGATAATGAGACAGTTAGCTAGCTGAAGTAGTTGCGAGAGATGTAGGTAGATAATGAGACAGTTAGCTAGCTGAAGTAGTTCCGAGAGATGTAGGTTGATGATGAGACAGTTAGCTAGCTGGAGTAGTTGCGAGAGATGTAGGTTGATAATTAGACAGTTAGCTAGCTGGAGTAGTTGCGAGAGATGTAGGTTGATAATTAGACAGTTAGCTAGCTGGAGTAGTTGCGAGAGATGTAGGTTGATAATTAGACAGTTAGCTAGCTGAAGTAGTTCCGAGAGATGTAGGTTGATAATGAGACAGTTTCTACATCATCATGTCGTATGGAAATCGAAGTCGAACGTATTCGATGCTTGCTAAAGTACCTAGTGGTTCTGTTATCACCACCGTATGTCTCGTTTTGAGAATGTGCCTTAGCCCAACCAAGAGCAGAAGACGCTTACACTTCTGGAACACCTTGTAATATTCTCCCGATACTTTAATTTTTTTTTATTCTTTATCCACTTTTAACTTCCTGTTGGACGATTATCTAGAGTGTGACGCAATCAGAAGCCTTGGCTAGCGAGGATGAACGAAGATAGTCACACAGTAATTCAAAATTCAATAATGTTCATTACTTCATTCTAAACTTCCTCTTGGTAATTGCCGCATGTTTCTCGAAATATTCTCCATCATATTTCACTTATAGTTGTTCAAAGTATGTAGTTTTATATCGCTGTTCATTTTTCCTGGAAAAGAAAACTTCTTTAAAACGTTTTGTTTGTTTGTCAACGCCGGTTAAACGAAACATATTGCACTCTTTCCACAAATAAATACCAGGAAAAAGTTCTCTTTTAATGTCTTTCGATACTTTGACTATCATTGTAATATAATTTCTTGTATCCTTTATACCGTAGACTCGCGCAATTGAACAAATACACATATACTGTCTTGTCCAACATCGTTTACGGCTGGACTGTCCATGATACGGTGCCTCGGAAGTATGTCGTAAATTAAAAAAAAATATTACATAACGAAATAATAATTTGCGATTTATTCCACTGTTTGTTACGATGAACAAAATCAAATACAAATATTTTATTGAACCAGAAAGTGGGCCCACGAAAGGGCAAGCACATAAAGGATTGTACAAACCACACACATTTAACAAATACATAGAAGAAAGTTATACTCGTTTATTTATATCATTTATAAAACATGTCTTTCCTTAATCTATTGTTGATTTCAATCTCCATGTGAGAATTATCTGTCCCCATAGTTGTATAGAGTCTGGTCTGCTATTTGGAAATTACTGAAATCTCACTTGTACGAAATTTGTATACATTGCAAAAGATGCTTCTTTTCTTGTTTATTGGTGGTCGGGTGGCACAGTGGTAACACACTCGCCTTTCACCTAGGCGGCCGGGGTTCGATTACCCGATCGGACGTGAAAAGGTATGAGGCCACCTGCCCGACCACGTGAGTTTTCCCTGGGTACTCCGGTTTCCTCCCACAGTAAGACCCCTCGCGCGCTTCCATCCGGGCCAACAAGCGTGATTAATGTAAGTTAATATAACTTGTTTCGCAATTGTTATAAAATAAATAAAGTTTATATTTTTCTTGTTAATTGGTAACCATCTATTGTTGTTACAACAATGATAATTTTCGAGATAAAATTTTAATGAGACAAAGAGTTGTCTTTTTTACGTGTAAGCACAAAAACCACAGAGAATATCGACATACGAATGAAACTATGCTTACGATCAATATATATATATATATATATTAATACGAACAAAAGCGTACAATGTTAACATTATAAACTAATGTAACTCCAGTCGTCTCGTAGTATTTTGTAGTAGATTTGAAGGTCAGCCCACGAAAGGGCAAGAATAAACCCATTACATTACATTACAAATAATTACATTATTAAATAATTAGCAGATGAAAATTGGCATTGACAAAGTTGCGCTTCCTTAAACGCTGAGGTCATCAATTAACCCCATCTGACAACCTCAACCGGCCAACAAGTCATGTGCCATGACAACTATACTATTATATGGCCCTGCATTGGGTAACAAGACAGTCGATAATAGAAAGATAACTGAAACAGTATATACCCCTTGTTTCCGGGGTCCAATTGTTCAAAGGGTGATTAGGTAAATCACAGCTTAACAATAATTTCAAACCACAATAATTTCAAAATCCTGATAAAATAATTTCAGGTAAAACTAACTTGACAAAATTTTGTGAAACTATACCACTTACCAGCCCCTTCCTACCTGCCTATACGTATACACACACAAAGGTTTTGAAGTAAAGGAGAAATGAGATTCTCGTTAATCGCCTGACTGAGCTTATCAGCTTTTGAGCAACTAAGCATCTTTAAGTCAGTTTTCACCAACCTGCACTTCTCGAAACCGTGCATGTGTTGTTAATTTTGTCGGCCAGTATAGATCAGATCTGCCGAGGACACCTTGATATTTGGAGCAGGTCCTTGAATATCGAATCAGGGTGGACCGATTAACACCTAAAGTCGGGAAAGTAGGGTTGTTACTGTCCAGAAACGAAAAAAAAACTATTGGGGAATTGAAATCGTCACGCTTCACTTTGTAAGGTACTTGTTCTAACAAAACTGTAATTGGCGTAAAAAAAATGTAAAAAATAAAAGAGTGAAAAAAAAAAGCAAAAAAAAAAAAAAAAAAATGCCAAGAGAGGAACACAATTTGTTCCCAGGGGTATATATATGCCAATAGTCCTCGACCAGAAATGCATTACTGCCATTCCCACGATATGATCATATTCAGGAAGTTAGCTGATCAATGTCTTCGAATACGCTTGTTCATTTTTTTTCACTGCTCTAACACGAGTTTTAATTGTGCACCATTATTGTAGATAATGAATTACGCATATGATATTTTGGGGATTTTCTTAAAAGACATATTAATCATTTTGCAAGAAAACTGTTAGATAGTATAAGAAAGATGAAAATATATATAAATATAATATATATTGAAATACTGGTACAAAGAAATAATTATTTTAAACAGTGTTGGCCACTTTTTTTTGGTGTAGAAATAGAACAACAATAACTTTCAATATGTTAAATAATGTTTTTAATATTATTTTGACAACAGGGACTTTGTACCATGTGTTTTAACGGATAACGAAGATGAGTATAATTGTACCAGGTTTTTTCACGAATACAGAAGATGAGTATAATTTTACCAGGTGTTTTCAAGAATAACGAAGATCAGTGCAATTTGATTGTGCCAGGTGTTTTCACGGATACAGAAGAATAGTACCATTGTACCAGGTGTTTTCACGAATACAGAGTAAGAATAGTACAATTTACCTGGTGTTTTCACGGATACAGAAGAATAGTAACATTGTACCAGGTGTTTTCACGAATACAGAGTAAGAATAGTACAATTTACCTGGTGTTTTCACGGATAACGAAGATGAGTACCATTGTACCATGTGTTTGCACGGATATAGAAAATGTGTAATGTGTCAATATTATAGATGAACTGGGACGAATACATGGTCCAGTGTTAATGCTATAGTTAAACTAAGATGAATGTTTTTGTAAAGTTTCAATATTATAGATGAATATCATTGTCCAGTGCTAATGTTAAAAATTAACTCAGATGAATTTGAACTAAGATAATTATGTAGTGTCAATATTATAAATGAACCGGGATGAATGTATTGTCCAGTACTAATGCTATAGATAAACTAAGATTATAGATGAATGTTATTGTCCAACGCCAATATCCTAAATGAACTGAAATGAATGCTGTTGTTCAACGCCAATGTTATAGATGAACTAAGATGAATGTTATTATCAAGCGCAAATATCCTAGATGAACTGAAATGAATGTTGTTGTTCAACGCAAATATTTTGTAGATGAACTGAGATGAATATTATTGTCCAGTGCCAATATCATAGATGAACTGAAATGAATGTTGCTGTCCAATGCCAATGTTATAGATGAACGTAGATGAATCTTTGTTATTGTCCAGTGCCAATATCCTAGACCTATAGATGAACTGAAATGAATGTTGCTGCTCAATGCCAATATCATAGATGAACCAAGATGAATGTTATTGTCCAGCGCCAACATCATAGATGAATTGAAATGAATGCTGTTGTTCAATTCCAATGTTATGATGAACTAATATGAATGTTATTGTCCAATGCCAATGTTACAGATGAACTGATATGAATGCTATTGTCCAGCGCGAATATCCTAGATGAACTGAAATGAATGCTGTTGTTCAACGCCAATGCTATGATGAACTGAGATGAATGTTATTGTCCAGTGCCAATATCATAGATGAACTTAAATGAATGTTGCTGTTCAACAACGTTTCACTAGTTCTTACCTGAAAAAAAGTAAACGCTTTAAAAATTATAAGTAATATTTATGTCTATATATACTCATTTGTTTATATAAAGGTTAAATCAACTTAAAAATATATCATGAGTACATAGTAGTGTGAGAGTGAGTGAGAATGTGTTTTCTTTGTTTATATATATCAATTATTGACTTTTCCTACTTCATGTTCACTAAACTGGAAATTTATAGGAAAGGACTAATATAGGCTGAGCCTGTTGTCCAATCCCTTTTGCCAACACCAATTCTGTACGATATTCAATGTAATTTATACTTGTTGTGTTGACAATAAAATATTTTGAAATTGAACAACGTTGATGAATGTTATTGTCAAACTCCAATGTTATAGAATTGAGATGAATGTTTTTGTCCAGTACCAATGTTATAGATGAACTGAGATGAGGTGCAAGGTTATCAACGTTGAGTTTTCAATGTATGTTTCACATACGTCGTTTTTACTGAATATTATAAAATGTTTATATGTTATCACTATGCATCGCAATTGTGTTAAGAATTTCAAAGATTTTAATGAAGTGTCACCTTCGCTTTAAATAACTTTATTACTGAATAAAGTTCTCGAGCAATCAATGAGGTGACCCGTCCCTAATTAGAAAATTAGCAATTAGGGACAGGTGAACACGGTTCACTCACGTGACATAGTTCAGGTAAATTTCTCTATCCATCAACAGTCTGTCATTTGGTCAACGATATTCAGAGACCGTGTGGACACCAGGTAAGATAGAACATGTTTCAATGTTAAGTACGTATGTTTTGTTCATTACAAAATGCAGATCTCATTGAAGCTTCGAAAAAAAACAACTGAAAAAACGGTCTACATAATTAAAATGCAATAATTATCTGTTACAATCCAGTTTGTGCTCAATTATCTGTTCACTGTGGCAAATAAATATACTAAATAGATTTGTACCTTGAAACTGAAATTTAATTTTTGAATTTGATTAAAGGGTTTGGAAAAAAACATGAATGAAACAAAAGCTGACTGTGTTTTATGATAACGCGTTATATATTTTTTCTTATATTTTTGTTTGGGATGTATATTTTGAAATGTTATATACCAGTAAGGTTCCACGTTTTCCTGACTATGACTGTTTTTACCAAAAGCACAATAACATTTCTCTTCTTGTTTTCTTACTTTACGTGGAATCACTTTTTATGTATTATGAAAACAGCATCAAAGTTTCCTATATTGTATCGGAGACGTGTATATTAGATATGTCTGATATAGTCTACACGTCTCTGATTGTATGCAATAAATTAAAGAATTCATTTCAAAATTGGATTCAGATATATTCATCTCGCGTTAACAATATAGCTATTGGTATGTGTATTCGGAAATGAATGTAATTCAGTATAATTTCCTATTCAATTATGTCGTTGTAATTATAGATATATTATATTTAGAATCTAATTAAAAGTAAAATACGATATTCGCGTGAAAAATGTATTCATATCTATATAGTATTAATTATGTCTATAAATAGGAAGGTAAATAATTGAATCAAACAGAATTTAAAAATATTCACGTTTTTGTGTCCACTTTCAAAATCGTAATTAAACTGATAATTTATAGTGATGATATTGTTCTCGGCTCCGCCAACTCTTTCTCATTGTACCGATACAAATAATCTACCGATTTTTGACACGCAAAAATCGCATTTCTGGCGTAATATCTAATTGCAAAAGATATCATTAAGTTTCGTATTTTCAATACACTTTATACATGCTTGTATAACCATACCAATGAAAATAAACGACGCCTTTGTCAGTAAATATACGTATAGATCCTATGCGTTTATTGAGCAGTCCTGAATTATTTAGGCAATGTTCTCGCTAAAACGGGAAAGTGTAAAAAAAAAAAAAAGGGGGGGGGGTATTTAGACCTAGGTCTTATTTGTATGTATTGAAGTCTTTACTGAAAATATATTTAAATGCGGAAAAATATGTTTAATTCAATACTCTATTTGTTGACACACTCCCTTATTATATTAATACGTCTATGCATCGACAAAACCGTGCCCACAGGCCTCAAGTGCGCGAGTCCGCAAGCATCACCGCAATGCATTGTGGGAGCAGTAATGACATCATATCTCATTTACATATTCAGATTATATTGTACATGTTCGCCATTTTGGTAGTAGAGATTTTGTGAGGCTACCATCCCAAGAATCCACTTAAAATCGGCAATCATCGGTCCTTTTAGGGATTTTATTAAGGATTACCCATAGTCTTTTGACATCACCCAAGCGAACGGACCTGTGTAAGTAATGCATGATATGCTCATATCGTTAATATTTTGATTTGTTTACAACTTGTCTCGCCGACCTCTTTTGTCATGCATAGTCGCCGATAATGCCCGACGCTTCCTTTCAGAGCGTCATTTCATACCATGGTAACAAAAATGGTTTATTTTCTTGAACACCATAAGCATGTAATCAAGTTCTAATCCAATTACTTAAGTCAAATGCATCTTTTTGTGATGAAATGCATAACGAAACTTCTTATAATTAATTTTCTTCCATGCTGGCCTTTGCATAAAATTACGATTCAGTTGAATGATACCGATATTATATAAAATCGTCATGTTTTATTCTCTAAATGAAGCACTAAATGTTTTCTCAAAATTATGCTTATGTCGCAGTCGTAATTTCTTTGTACATCAGGGATTTATGGTTTATCATATTTTGAAATGAATTTGGAGTTGAGGGTTTCTGGGAACGCGAGTGGTCGCCAGTTTCATTATATTCACAAAAAATAAGGACAGATGATAAAAACAGGAGGTAGTTTGTAGAATCCCGTCAAATGGAATTAATGTTCATTGTCATCAAACGTTTTCTTACTTGAAATGCGAAAAATGCAGAAGGTTCTGTACATGAAAAGGTAGGTCATGAGTCAACCTCAGCAGCAAAATGTACCGGTAACTGTACCTGTTGACCCACTTCCTGTTGTACAATTATGGGTGGAGTTCCAAAGAATATTGTGATATCCACAGATTGTTTTAACAAGAATTCTTTGTTCCGGAAGGCAGGGAGGTTTTCCGACCAGAAGTTGCTAATTAATATTCCAAAGCAAATTCATTGATTGAATCATTGATGGGCCATCTGTCATTTCAAGCACTTGCATGCCTTTGATTAAACATGTGTCAACCTGTAGGTTATTTATTTATTGGAATGCCTTTCATTGTGTTGGTTCTTTTACATGGACCTGAATAAGACTTATTTTTACAAAAATATATGTTGTTAGACTTTATAACTTTGTAATGTTTTCCATCATTTAACAAACCTAATTGTTACATTTTTGTTGTTATAACGAAACAAAGGAAGAAAGAAAAATCGGTAAACAATGCACTTGTAAGGCTTGGTATGCTTCAAAATACCATCCCAAGTGACTTCAGTAACTTGGACTGGGAATTTTGTTGACAAATGGCTAAATTTCAAATGAAATACCTAGCTTCTCCTGATTTCGCCTTTAATTCAAATTTCACATTCAATTTATTATCTGACATCCATGCTAAAATATATGATTGTTAAGTGTTCTATCTAGCATTTCTTGCATGTATAATTGACAGTTCAGAAACCAGTTGACATCTGAAATATAATTCTAAATAGTACATTTTTGTATTTATCATGATAAATCAGTTTTGTTTAGCAGAAATTAGGTGTCATTTATCATGTTGTCTTTGCCCCATTTTAATGTTCTGCACTATTTTGATTTTCCATTATAATTACAAAGTTAGATAATATTTAATGTAGACTGTCTTTGTCCTAGATACATCTTGACATAAAACATTGATTTCCACATTTTAAAGATACAAATGTATATTGTATATATATCAATTTGTTAATGCCACGCAAAGTTTTATACATATATATACCAGTATATTACTGGTGTTCTACATTTGGTAACCTGGCTTTAGAAATTTTGACTGTTTTGGACATTTGTCTCAATATAAAAAGATTTTTTTTTTCTGCATTTGATTTTATACATCAGTTACTCTTCGAAGTAAATTAGAATAAGAATTCTGGCAGATACCAAAAAAATATTTAAATTTTCAAGGTAAGAAAATTTGGTTAAATTGCAGCACATTTTGACTAGCCGCTTGGATTTGTTTTCATTGGGAACATTAGTAATTGAATAAAGTGCATCTGGTTTAGATTAGGGAAAATTTCTTAATAGCTCTTATCCTGTTGCATTACAAAATTGCGTGCTAACACTACTATGCACAGAGATGTTGGCAAGTCCAGCATGATACAAATTGTATGAAGCAATGATTTTTGGGACCTGGATATTGGAGTCCTGGATGGACGTGTGTTTTTCCTGTGGCGAATACCTCTATTATATCTCTGGTTCTTGGGACTTACGGAAATGGTATTCTGGAATTATCTTAACTATTTAAAAAAAAAATTACTAATGTAGTTTAATTCTGATTTTGTTCTGTTTCAGTTTTTAACGGTTCGTTCATAGGGTAAGAGGGAGAAAAATCTTCAATGACTGCTAAGGCAAGATGTCCTCACTCTCGGGGTTAGGTAAAGGTGACAGAGGCAGGGGAAAGTACAAATCTATAGATATAAATACAATATATCAAGGCAAAAGTGTACCAACACAAAAAACTACAGGTAAGTTTTGCTCCTGTTTTACTAAATTGTGAACACAACAGACAAAACCAAAAAGAAAACAATCTTTTCCTTTTAAAATGACGTCTATATATATTAACTGCATATCAAGAAAGTTTCAATTTATTGAATGTTTGACATGGTTTGACCCTCATACTAGATATATCATCAGCTTGTTTCATGAAATGTTAAAAAGAAGATTTGTAATGAGGCATCTTAAATTTTTACGAGATAGCTGCCTACTTTGCAATGTACACCTATAACCTGTAATCTTGATGGAAGCTCTTTGACTAGCATTAACTATTTTTGCTGTGTTTTGCTTTTAGTTACTCGTCAGCATGGGTTACAAAGCCTGGGTAAAGTGGCAAATGTGCGGCGCATGCCGCCTCCGGCCAACTTACCAAGTTTGAAAAGTGAAAACCTCGGAAACGACCCAAACATCACTCTTGTTCCAACCGGAGGATCAGGTAAATGTTTTTCACTGCTATATCCATTATCACTCCTTCTCTAGTAGTAAAAAAAGTTCATGAATATTTTAGACTGATGAATAATTTTACTATTAGGAAATTTGTTTTACAAAAAACATATCCTGCACATGTTGAATATGTTTGAATTGATACTGGAAAATATCTTATATCAGTGTCTTTGTGATTACAGGATGGGGCACGAAGGAGAAAGAGCAGGAGAAGCAGACCACCAGTACGAATCAGCAGCCATCGTCGCAGCCGCAGCAGGCTACCACACAGTCATCGGGGCAGAACGTCAGCAGTGTAGGTTTATTCGGTTTTCAACAAGAGTTTAAACAACCTCTTGGATTTTTATACAAAGCAATTTCATAGTGATATTCTAGGAATATTCTTTGGCGCACAGTTATTTGTTAAAACAGGCATTTATTGGCTAAAAGAAACTTAATTTATAGTATAATCTTTTGTTCTGTTTTCAGCAGGCAGGTGTTGCTGGGGGCACAACTATTGCAGCAACATCTGTATCGACACCTACAACAACAGCAGGGGCAACGGGCAAGCCATCATGGAGCAGTGTAACGGTTGGGGACACAGCAAAGGGCAATGTTGTCAGTCACCAATCACCAATGTTTCAGGAGGAGTTTCCCACATTAAAATCGGCAGAGGACAAAAAAGATGGCAAGAAGGAAGACGAACCTCCTTCTCAGGTTGTAACAAAAGACTTACCATATGGACCAGGGCCAAGTTTACGACCTCAAAGTAAGTGAAATATTTTTTGTTGTTGAAAAATTGCAGATTTTTAAGGTTTTTGGAATAAATGAGAAGTAAGATAGTGTTCAGTGAACAGTTGCTGTAGTGTTTGGTTCATATTGCTGAAAATACACAGCTAATTAAAAAATATGAACGAGACCTGATCTTTGTTGTCATTTAAAAGGTTGAAAAATTCTAATGGTAACATTTTTTAGATATTTCGGGTCATTTTCATACTAATTCAATCTATTGTTTGTTTTTAGAACCCAGTGAATCGTGTAACTTCTCTGAAGAGATGATCTCCTAGCTCAATACTTTTTTCACAGAAACTAAGGATGGAAATTGAATTATGTGCATTTGTAGAATTTCTGCATAATTTGGATGTTCACAAGACCAAAATGAAACAACAGTCTAAACATTAAATATTTTCACAGAAGGGTATAATTTTATGAAACTTTCTTCTTTTTGAAGATGTAGGGAATTGGCGAGAAGGAGGAGGACGTGGCGCTATGCAACAGCAGCAGCCCAAACAAGACACACCATCATCTCAATCTTCTCCACAGCCAAGCCAGACAGAAACACAACAGAATGGCCCCCCGACGTCCGGTGGCCCTCCACCTTCCAGTGGGGCTGACAGCCCTGGGACCCAGCAAGCGCCACCCAGGCCTGGGTCCAACCAAGGTCCTGGTACTCAGGGGCCAATGCCCATGGGGCCACACATGGCTATTCCCCCTCAATATAGGATGATGCCACCCTATGTAAGATTGCTTTTTATCTCATCAACAATTGGAAACGTTTAATGTTGTACTTGATAGAAAAGGTCAGATTAATTTCTGAAGTATAGAATTGATGTGAAATGTTAAATACATTCTTAAAGAGTCTATTGTTTTGTTTACCAGATGTATGGAAGATTTCCTCCAGGGTACCCACCTAACTATTCAGGAATGCCACGACCTCCGTACCCATACGACTCCAGGTTGGTTTCAAGAGCGTAATTTTTCATTACTTCATGTTAAATTGACTACTGTTAAAAGAAATGTATTTGATTAATTAGAAATGCAATAAATAGATTATGAAATGCATTATAAAAGATTGATGGAGAAATGCAGTGTAAGAGATTGATTGTAGCATCTTGTGAGCTGTAAAGTTTTCATATATACTTACATTTGAATATTTTCTTGTAGATTTAGACATCCTGGGGCCATGCAGATGCAACAGAGGCCCCCATTGGACAGCAGTGAAGAGGGATATAAGAGGCCCCCTGTGATCACAGACAAGGACCTAAAGAGTTTTGACAACATGAGACTTGACAAAAGTGATGAGGGCTGGGCTGGGGCCCAGGGAGACATTGACTACTCGTAAGATCTTAATATGTCATACATACATATTAGTTTATGTTGTGATTTTTGTTTTTTTCTTTGCTGAGCAATTGACAATGATTTTAAATTGAAAAAATGGGCTTTTGTAATAAGTGAACCCCATTTAATATAGATCTGACTTTTATTTTTATTTTAATATGTTGCAACACATGTATTTCAGTTTTTGTGACAATTTCAATCGGCAAATACTGTATTTCTGAAACTAAACAAAAAAAGCGATCGTATGGCTTTTTCTGGGACGTTAATTGGCTCCATTCCCAATGGAAACTATTTCATATTCAAGCCAGATTCCCAAAATTAGCAGTTTACTCCTGAAAAAATCTAGCAATTTTCTTTCCAAAAATGAAATAAAGTGCCCCCATTCCAATCCAGTGAAAAAAGGGTTCTGAATGTTACCAATTAATCATACTGATGTGTATGTTTATGGTGGAAAATTATTTTTTTCTTTGACTGTTGTTCATCACTAGTCTGGAATTGTGATTCAATGGTAATTTCATAACCTTGTATCCTTAAAAGGATATCAGTAAACATTTCCTATTTTTCCTTATCTTCTTTCCCACGAAAAATTTCTGCAAAATTGACTCCGACATTGTTGGACAAAGAATATTTGTTTGACATATGTTTTCATATTTATAAACAGTAGCTAATTTAGGCATGACTTTGTTTGAATGTTGTTTTGTAATTTTCATGTGCATGTCTTTGTTGTAGTTGTTGTTGGAAACTATCATGATCAGCAGACATTGGTAACCAATTGAACTATGTTCTACAATAGTTGTCATTCAGTACCAGTTTGTTCTCAATCCATTTGAGAAAGAAAAAAAAATAGGGATTGCTTTGGAAATAACATATTAAAAGTAGTTCATTTAGACAATTATAAAAAAATAGGATATACACAATCCCGTATTCTGAAAAGACTCTGCAAATCTTATGATGATGTATGATTGACCAAATGAAAATTTCACACTGTTTGGATACGAAATATTGTTTTTGGAAACTGGTTCATATTTTGTCAACAACAACAATATGTAGGGGACAAGAGTGATTTGATGGAAATAATTGTTCCTTAGATCAGAAATGTTTAAATGTCGCCAACATTAGTTAGTATATTGGAATTACTTAACTGTTGAATATGCTTATGTGAACAGGTTATGTGTTATTATTTTAGGGAAAAACTTGTGTTCAGCGATGACGAGGATGGCAATGAAGGAAGACGGTATGTTTCACTTGTCAAAAATTTATTGTTAATTTACAAGTATGTTAATTAAGAGCAACACATTCCTATCCGTGTTCTAGGTTAATTGGAATTTTAATAGTGTGTGAGGAGGAACATGCAATCTTAGGTAATCTTAAGAGTGCTGTCAGGTTGAAATGTTTTCATTTGGAAAAAAAAGGAAACAAGAAAGAAAAAAGAAATTGCTGAAAAACCTTGCAAATGGAAATAACTGTCAAAACTTAAAATTTTGAAAACAAAATAGATTTGAAGTGGAATTCATGGCATTTATAATTTGCACTGTGAGATTTAATTAGCTGTATTAGAAAATACTTTAACTACTCTGATTTAAAAACAAAGGGTTTTAGAATTTTCACTTTTGGCATTTTAGTCGAGAGAAAAAGAAGCACCAGGAGCAGTCTGATCACCCTGGCAAAGCTAAGGCAAGTGGTGATAACGACGAGGAGAAGGACAGAGATGATATGTCTAAGGTATATTGGGAGACGACATTACTTCATCTCTCTGCCGCAGGAGCTCATCAACTCGCACCTCACAGACTGTAGAGCTCATTGCAAGCCAGCCATTCTCTGTCATATAAGCTTATTAATTATTGGGATTATCTTTACTCCATTAATCTTTTGGACAAAAAGGTCTTCTTTTTTTTTTGCTTGCCTACCAAAATTCATGGTGTTGAGTGTAACAATACTTGAACTTTTGCTTGATGATTCAGTATTGCACCTTGACCTTCATAATGTTTATTATACCTTCAACTTTTACTTGTTGACCATATCTAGTAGACATGTTACTTGTCAAATCTCTTACTATAATCATAACTGTAGAGATAAGTATCTGTGAGAAACATCTGAGAGTAAATTTCTGTCATAGTATGATGTTCAAAGAAAATATTGTGTATAAGTCAACTTTAAGTTATTCACTTGCAAGATAAAGAGTGTTCTATGGATATTTTTGTAATTTAAGAAATATCCTGTTGTAATTTATTTCCTGAAAGGTGTATGTAGGTGGCATTTTTAACAATTTCATCATTTTCTGCCTAATCATTATATATTCTCTTCACATCACCAGTTCCTTCACAAACAGTGAATATGATGTAAAACAACACATTTTAATGCTCAGTTAAACATGAAAGTTGTTTGTCAAAAAAATGGGGTATCAATGGTTGTTATACACCCCACTTAGTAAAGGGGGATATGTGCATTAAGTGTCTGTCCATTACACAAAGTTTGTGTTAAGATATCTATTGCACTCTTAAACATATTTTGTTATATTCACATCATAGTGTCATTTTCTGCTTCTGATTAGATTTTAGTCGAGGTTGAAGGGTCAAAAGTCACATTTTACAACTTAAGAAAATCATCACAGGTGTCTATACAATATCACATTAATGTACACTATTTACACATGAGGGATTTATTTTCAGGATTTTCCAAAACAGGTCATATCTAACTGACTGAAAACACTCAATACCTTACTATTCTGTATAATTTGATATAACAAACAGACAGGTCTATAGTTAACAGAATGGATGTAAATAGATGCTCAACAATGACACAACTGACAAGATGTTAGGTCATAATTTAATTACCATTTTCCCCAACAATTGTTGTTTGATTGGTTAATTTCATATTTATTTACTTTGAGGACATTTTATCAATTTCCTGATGTTTATTAATTCTATGAACAGTACTTATTTTTTTACATTTGTAAATCAAAGTTTTCATTGGTAATTACTTTTCATATTAAAGTGACATTTCAGTATATTTTTATTTTTTGTGTATCTTTTGTCTTGGAAATTGTTATTAAAATCATTTGTTAAGTTAAATAACAATGATAAAATATTACCTACTTAAATGTTCAATGATGGTAATAAGTTCTCTTGAGAGGTTACATTAACAATATTGTATTTCCATTCAGGGTGAACATGGTCCCCCTAATCCTCGAGAAGCATGGAGCCAAGGACAGATACCACCACAGTACAGAGGGCAGCCAAGACCACCCCACCCAGGCATGGATGGGGTAAGCTCAATTTCTTTCCTTTCAATTCTCTTGTTCGGAATAATGGACCATTCATCATTGTATCAAGCACTGATAATGTGAAGTTCCTAATCCCATACAGATCTTAAGGATCATAATACAGTTCCTTGACTACTTGTCAATTGGTTGGAGAAAACTCAGATTTATTTATTTCCTATTGACAGCGTTGGCAGATGCCCCCATATGAGTTTATGGGTCCACCACCAAGGGGACCCCCTTATCCACCACCATATAGGGTGCCGCCAGGTGCACCTCCACAGGTATGTTATTCTTGAAATTAATAATAAACTATAAATTGAACTTTTGAGCCCCCAGCCTCCCGAAAATTGTTTTGCCAAATGATGACCTGTGGTTATACTTAGCTTTTTTGCAAAGATGACAATTTCATCACTCACCGAACTGATGGCATTACAAAAATAATACAATATTATAATTTCCATACATGTTAGTTCTCTGGAAGAGAGGTGAAATGCATCCAAAAATCCTTGGTATGGACTATCTTTGGTGTTTTCATTAAATCACTTTAATTTCAAAAGTTACTTAATATATTTTAGTGAATTTGGTCAGAGTGTTTTGGATGGTACATTAAAATAAAATAAAACTAAACCATCTGTGTCTTTGTTCTATTTATTTCTACTGCAAATAGAGTTAATGTGTAATTTGTGGTCATTGATCTCGTGTCCATCAAGACTAATCTTAATATATTTCATCTTTTATAAAAGAGGATGCAGTATTTACAGACTTTTTTTTTATGTTCAGACATAAATCAACTGGTTTGTAATTAATTGGTAAATTTTATCCAAACCTGTTGCATTTATAAAATTTTTGATTATATTAATTTGCTAAATGTGGGTATGCCATGTAAAATACTGTGTCCATGTGTCAACATTTATCTTGTAATAAAATTTTAGTTTTTTTCTTAAAGAGGAAAATTCCTTTCCATTAACTTGACTTTCATTTGTAAGAAGCCAAATGATGATTAGTGTCTTAACATTAGTTCTTTACGAAGATGACAATTTCATCACTCACCGAACTGATGGCTTCACCTGGATTTGGGTTTTTGGTTTAGAATAGACCAAATAGATAACGCTTATAATAATACAAAATACAATGTCATGCTTTTTCTTTAGATATCCTCTTTAATTAGAATTGCCAATTTTCAGATGGTAGAATCAATCTTCGTAATGTATTGAGTTGTAAAAGTGGAGTTAAGGGGGTACATAACTTTGTGAAGAATTTCAATTTTATATATAAAGCATTAAACCAGATCATTTGTACTTCACAGAGACCACCTTTTCCACAACAGCAGCAACCTTCCATGCCACCAATGAGTTCAGCCAGTACACCAACTCAACAGCAACAGCAGTCTCCTGCACCTCCGCAAACACCAAGCCCGGGGCAGAGCCCTAGCCCAGGCCAGACACAGAGTCGTGAACGAGAGAAGAAGCACTCGGGTGGAGGAGATGAGGATGATGAACACTGGCGACAGAAACGCCAGCAGAGAAATGAGGAAGTGTCTAATGCAATTGAGCGGGCCAGACAGAGGCGAGAGGAAGAGGAAAAGAAGATGGAAGGAGAACGCAAAGCTGCTGCTGCCGAAAAATTACGACAATTAGATGAGAGAACCAAGAAAAAGGATGGCAAAGTTTCTGTAAGTTCATAATAATACTGATCTGAAATTATTAGTCCCCCTTAACCTGTGAGCCTGGATTGACTATAGGTTTCTTCAATCCTTGAGGGATTTTGATAAAACTTTGCAAAATGATAAAGGACAATAATATATTTGCCTAGTCAAAGATACATATTTGGGACTAGGTCAAGGTCATTATCACTATTTTTTTTAGAGGGGGCCAGTTGGGGATATGAACTGCTTTAGCAATACCCAGTGTGTTTCTTTTATTCAGTAGCCAAATGATGATTTGTGTTCTAGCTTAGTCTGTTTTACAAAGATGACAATTTCATCACTCACCGAGCTGATGGCATACTGAATGATATGTTTTATATGACAAAATTTATAAACAAATTTTATTTAAAATATTACAATCTTCAAATTGTATATCCTTGCTTGAAATTGCTTTTGTAAAGTATTTGTGTGAATTTTTTTTTTTTTCATTCGTAACACAGGAGTCTGACACAGATTCGCACACGGAGTCCACACATGCTGAGTCCCACAAATCTGAGGGAAGGTCAAGTAGGACACCAAGTGAGAGTAGTGAGAAGGAGGGAAGGGAACGGTCCTATAGTAGGGAACACAAGTTTTCACCATCTGAACAGGTTTGTATCTCATCAATATGATAGGTATATATTTGTCTTTACAGATATTATAAAGTTGTTTGTTATGCCAAATGATGATTAGTGTTCAAACTTAAGTAGTTCTCTATAAGGATGACAATTTCATCACTCACCGAACTGATGGCATATAAACAATATGAATATGATACTGAACTTAGAAATGGAATGATCTTGTAAAATTATAATCCATGTAGAATGTAAGTTTTGTGAAATTCATTATAGTTGATAAACATGCTTTGAAAACATTCTTAAAAATAAAACTTTAATATTGGATCTTATTAGCAACCAAGCAAGAGTGGATCAAGAGCAGTGCCACCTCGCTTTCAGAACAAACAACAACAGCAGCAGCAACAGCAGCAGCAGCAACAACCACCTGAAAATACGATGAGGCAACCCCAACCACAACAACAACAACCAGGGTCTCCCCAGCCACACCCAGGGCAGATGAGACCTGGACAAGGACCCCCTCCACCTTGGGGGCCATACCCCTGGCCTCCAGGAATGCCAATGCCATTTATGGATCCGAACTTTCCTAGGCCACCAATGCCAATGCAAGGTATTTATTTTAAATTTGTTACCATAAACTACGACAAAACCTCATTGATGCAAGCTCTGATTATTACTAGTTTTGTGTTATGTCCATCTGTCCTTTCATCCTTCCATACATTATATTGTTGGGGCTCTATCTCCTAAACTAAATTTACTCATTGTCAGGTATGCCTATGTATCCAATAAGAAGGAGGAATGACTCGCATGGCTCTGGAACTGACAGCCAGGACAATGAGGGACGCCAGGAGCCATTTGATCGTGACCCCAGAGCTGATCCTCGAGCATGGGGCAGTTACTCAATGCCACATGGCCACCCAGGCCAATATGATGGTCGTCCTAGCCCATTCTATGATCGCATGTATCAGGAGTATGAACGGAACTTTTTGGACTATAATGATCGAAGGTAAAACTCATTCTAAAACATTTAAGTAGTTTGTGATTATTGAAATATAGAAAGTAGCTTCTTCCCATTGCAAGACATTGAACAGTGGACAGAATTAAACAAAACATTCCAACATTCTAGCATAGATATGCATGCATGTATAACAAAAGAACATTCACACTGGGCCATTCTTCCCGGAATATTGACTCTTTAACTTTTCTTGGCTCCCTATATCTATAAACGGGAAATTGTCTCTGACAAGAATCAGAGTAAGGATGTTCACTTAAATTATCAAGGTTTGTAATGAAAGCTTTGTAGACATAGTGAAAGTAGAGATGAATTACAAGTTTGATTGTTGCAAGTGGACATACCACACAAGTCCAAGGTCAAACTTGACACTATGGCATAGGGACATAAAAATATAACACTTATAGGGCTTTCAGTTGACCCATGAATTTTAACAATTTCAGAAGTTAATAAAAAATGCCGTTTGATTTCTCCGAAGTCTGATTGGTCTAAATATGTGTTGAAAAGACAAGTCACTTCAAATTAGTCAAATCCCTGTTTGGGGAATCAAAATCATACTTTCAAGGTTCTTCTGGAAGCCCAGGTGACAAGTAGTAAACTATCCCAGGTAACAGTTTAGATTGATGCTTACCTGTATACTTGTAGGTTCTTTTTGGGATATAAAGATTTTTTTCATTGATGGTACCCATTCCCCTGGAAATTTTGTGAAGTAAAATTTTGTGAAGAATATTTTCTTGTACAATATTTATGTATCCAAATTGATATCCTTGCCAGGGAACATGACAGGAGAGAGCGAGAAAAGCAGGAAAAAGTGAGTTATGATGATGACAAAGACTATGATGCAGAGGAGTCTGAGGAATCCTCCAAAGAACCAGATCGGGAACGTCCACCCAGGGTACAGAGGGACCCTTTTGATGACACACCTGACCAAGGAGACAATCGAGATCATGACTGGTCACCACAACCAAGGTAATGCACAAAGCTGGGAGTCTTCCATAAAAATAGAAAATAGCAAAAATTTGATCTTCATGTTAGTGCTAGGTCTAATAAACTTGTAGGAGTGGGATATGTAGTTAGGCCACATATTTCCCTTAAATTTGTTAAATAGTGCACGTATATTTACGGAAATGTGCTTTGCGCAGACATCATGCTGTTATGAACTTTCTCTTCACTAAATGTGGGACTACGATTTTTTAAATTTACAGAGAGGAGAAACCTAAAAAGGAGGAGAGATCTAGAAAAGAAGAACACCGCGAGATGAAAGACCATGATGCTCGAGTTTCAGAGCACGAAATAGAACATAAAGAAAAAATGGACAAGCCAATGAGGGATCGTGATCATCGTGACAAAGATCACCGCCGAGGTGAGGAAAAAGAAATGTTTAGGAACAAGGATTCCCCTTGGGGCCACCCCAGACAGTCTGCACCTAGTAGGAATGAATATGACCGATTTCCTGGAGTTTTACGAAACATGGATGATGGAGGACGACATTACAGCAGTAAGTTGATCACTTATTTGTGACTAATTTGTGAATGTTAAAGAAATGACAGAAAGCTATACAAATAGATAACTCGGATGATTAAGACGATTTTGTTAACGAAAATAAAAGATAATTGTGGCATATGTATAACTTTAAAAATAGAAAAAAATCATGGTACCATTTGATATTTCCTGGTGGAGATAAACAGAAGACAGTACACCAAAACATGCAGTCATCAGGAGAAAATTAATGTTATTCATTAATTTGTTCCTTTAGAAAGGGAACATCCCAGCTGTCCACCACCCATTACCCCTCAGCAGTCACAGCAGAATATGCCACCAAGAAGCCACTACACATCACTCAAAAGGACTGCTTCAAACATGTCCACCAGTTCTGCAAACACAGAGAGGAAAACAGAATCTCCAAAGGAATCATCTCACGCAGAGAGGGATGGTTCTAGACAGAAGTCGGCAAATAGGGTGTATGCTGTAAGTTTCTTAAAAAAACAAAAAAAAAACTCGCTCATTGTCAGTGTTTCAAACTTGTTAGACCAATAATTCAAAAGAGTTATTTTCTTTGAAATCTAGAGCTTATATCCAAGGTTTTTTTTTTGCTTAATTCTTACTAGGAGGAAATTTCTTCTGTTCTTGATAAGTCTCTGGTTATTCATATGAAGTAAAACTGATCATTCAAACAGACTAGTCTATGAAATTAGCTGATAGTCACATGGCCTAGGCCAGTGAATTTTCTCTTGGTGGGTAAAGTTAAAGTGTGATGGGCGCACGCAAAAATGTAACAGAAAATACTGCAAATGTCTAGAAGTATGTCCATCAAAACAATTAAAGAAAAAACATGTTTGATTGGAGGAGCCCCAAGGAATAATTGCATTTGAGCTTTAGTTCATATATAAAGAATTGTTAATTTTCACTTGCAGGATTCTGTAAAGGATAAGCCAGTAAAAGAAAAGCAATCCGAAAGCAAGCCACAGAAGGAGGAGGAAAGCAGGTAAATGAAAGTAGTATAAAATGATAGTTGTGCATTTACTTACTTAGTAAATGATCTTTGTAAAAGCAAAGGTATGAAGCCTTAATTCAGGCAGAAAGCAATTTACAGTTTACATTTTGAAATAAATTTTCATGGGTTTATCTAGATTTGCTTTCTTTACAGATATCATATAATTATTCAAGTGAATTATAACAAAGCAAAAACTAAGCAGTTGTAGTTTCATGAATAGTCCACTGTGCCTATTTTGGAAAGAAAATTGAATGTTTTGGTCACAAAACTTGCATAACTTAATGATGAATATTTTAATATAGGACAAGACTTTTATATGATGATGTATCATTTCAGGCAAAAGCCAAGGGAAGAAGAAAAATCTTCTCGTGAGGAAAACCGAGAACACAAGGACAAAAACACGAGAAAGGAAGAGAAAGGTTTCCGTGATCGAGAGGAACGTGTTTCCAGAGATGAAAATTCTTTCAAAGATATCAAACAATACAAGGATGATGAGCCACCAAGTGATGAACGACGTGAGAGAATGCAGCCACCTGCAAAGAAAAAAAGAGATGAAGCTTTTGTTAATGAACGTGGAGACAGATACAGAAACAGTAGTAGTAGAGGAGGACGCGAGTTCGTGCGTGGGAGAGGAAGAAGTGTCGGAGGTCGTGGAACAAGAGGCAGTTACCCTGCCAGAGGGGGCAGAGGCGGCCCCAGAGATAATAGAAGCTATGATAGAGGTGCCTCAAGGGGTGCAGGTGGTCGCAATGACCGTCGCCCATACAGCCAGGGCCGTGATCGCTTTGGTGAAGATAACTACTATGCTGAGGGAGAGGAGTTGGAAGCTCCCAGGCGGCGTAGAATGAAGGATGAGGACAGTGATCACTCTGAACAAAGTGATTTTGGCACAAGTGATTCATCAGGAGAAGCAGACAAGAGAGACAGCAATAAATCAGGTCACAGAGACAAAGACCGAGGTAAGCGACTTGGGTCCCGTGACAATCGGGGTGCAATCAGCCAACAGTTGGATGATCAAAGGGCTGATGATGGTGGTCATAGACAGTCTCATGATGATAATGTAGAAAGAATCCAGCCAAGACGTGATGATCGCCATGATAGACGTGATGATCGTCGTGATGACCGCAGAGATGATCGACGAGGTGAAGACCGTAGACATGACAACAGGATGAATCAGAGAAATGGAGGAGGTTCCTTTGAACCAAGAGGAGAACCTTCCAGGAGAGGTCGTGGTAAGAGTCTACCTATATAATTTAAAAGGATTCTTGGTTTTCAGTAGTTTTCTGGAAATATGAATATTCTATTGGTATTTTGATATGTCCCTTAATTTGTACAATTTTGATAATTCACTGGCAGTGCTAGAAATATAAATTCTTTTGACATTGAGAGAGAGAAACACTTACCTTCATTGTTATATGAACCATGTTCAACCATGATCCTTCCCTTGAACATCTCAATTTTGATTCTGATATATGTTTTTCAACTAGGTGGTTCCTCCATGCGAGGTCGAGGAGGCCGAGGACCTGGAGGAGGTCCTGGTGGTGGAGGTGGCCCAGGTGGTGGACGGATGTCGTCTGCTCCCCCTGGCAGAGGGGGGTTTGGAAAGCCTGGAGACAAGGAAGATTGGGGTGGAGGGGGAGGCGGGTCTTATCGGTATGTATAAATAAGGCTGGAATACTGATTGTGATTAATGATTGTCCATTGAAAATCAAAATATTCTTATGAACAAATATAACAATAAGTTGTCTCAAAACGACATTTTGTTAATATTTTACAACAATTTTGGATTGTTTGTAAAATCACATTTTCAACAACAATACTGAATTTATTATTTGCCTGTAGGAAAGAAAAAAGGCCAGGCCGAGAACCACCACCGCCCAGATTTGCAATGAAAAAAGGGCTAAATTTAAACGAGAAGGGGAGGGGCACTGATCGTGGTAGAGGACGCGGGAGAGGTAGAGGAGGAAGTGCCCCTCCTAGCATCAACAATAAGCGGCCACAGCTTATCAAACAGAACTCCTCAGACCAAGCTAATGAAGGAAATGAAGAGTGGGAGACTGCTTCAGAAAGTAGTGGAATCTTTGATAAGAATTCAAAAAACGAATTTAAGGACAGGGAAAGAAAAGACTCCAACCCTGGTAAAAAGAGTTTCTCAAGTCAGCGTCCATTTAATGACCGACAAAATAGAAAAGGAAATCAACAAGATGGTGGTGGAAGGAGACAGAATGGTAGTGTAGATTATAATAAAAATTCTGGGAAGGAAAGGTCACCAAATCATCTTTCAAAAAATGGGAGTGGTCCTAGGGCCCCAAACGGGGGTCCTAGGAAACCCTACAGCTCTAGTAAGAAGGAAAACATTGCCACAGTTTACAGGATGGATGAGGTGGTACCAAACAACCAGAATGCTATCAACAATGCCATCAACAATCTCAAGTAAGTCAAGTTTCTCTTATTGTAAAAAGCAGCTGTGATGATACAACATTATCTGTCAATCCAATGATACATAATGAATACTAAAATGTGCTGAGCTGCAATTGTTGAACAGTGTTTGGAATAAAACAAACAAGATTGTCGAGTTTAAGTTGAAACAATTTTGAGAAAATGAAATAGTGATGGAGACAACTACCTTATGGAATCATTTAAAAGAGGATACTTCTAATTTCGTCTTAAATAACTTGTGCTGTTGTATTTTCAGTCCTCTTTTTTTCCCCCATCAAATCCAAATTTCAACATTTATGCCAGCTTACATACTTACAATCTTATGGGGTTAGGTCATTAGACAGATATTAGTGACATTGAAATTAGTTTTATGTTAAAAAAGAGATGATATTTTTCCTTCAAGAGAAGTGGAAGGTATGTTCAAAAAATAACTTTTGAATTTGGGGGAACATTTATTGATGAATGTGTAATCATGTTTCGTTAGGAGTCGTCCAGGAAAAAAGTCTGACCTCACGGATGTATCCAAGCCATTGAAATCAGAAGAGAAGAGAACAAGTGCATTGGCTAATATTGACATCAACAATTATGCAAGTGAGTGATGGTATCAGTAAACCATTGGAAATGGCCCAGTTTCTGTATGTTATGTGTTAACTAGTCTAAGCATGCAATGATGAGTATTTTTATCTGTCAATCCCATGATCATAAGTGATTTTACTTTCTAGTATTCTGAGCATGTTTGTCCGATGTTTGGTAATTTCATCTAAGCTAATATTGCATCACTTTTTTTTATCAAAAACACCAGTTGCGTCTCTTTGCCAGAAATAGACGAACTTCATGAGAGAGAAATATAGATGTATAATGCAAGGATGCAAGTTAGAAGAAAGTGATGATTTTCTTACTAGTAATAAGGAAATGTATATGTAGTAATTTTCTGATGTTAAATAGACATTCTAGCTTTGTTTCTCAAAGAATTGTACTTCATAGTGATAACAAGTGCACACTTGAATGACAAGTTGACCCTTTTTAGCTCACCTGGTCCAAAGGACCAAGGTGAGCTTATGCCATACCGTAGCGTCCGTCATCCGTCGTCCGTCCGTCCGTCGTCCGTCGTCCGTCCGTCCGTCCGTCAACAATTGACTTCTTCTCCATAACCACAGATCAGAATGTGACCAAATTTGGTCAGAAGCATCCCTATGGGGTGGGGACTCAAAATTGTACAAATGGTCGGGCTGACCCCCAGGGGTCTGAGGGGCGGGGCCAAAAGGGGTCAATTTAGCTCTATTGATATAAACGACTTTTTCTCTGAAACCAAGCAAAGGATATTGCTCCTATTGGCCTGGTAGCATCACTATGGTGTGGGGATTCAAAATTGTATAAATGGTGGGGCTGACCCTCCAGGGGTCTGAGGGGTGGGGCCAAAAGGGGTCAATTGGGCTATATTGATATAAGCGACTTCTTCTCTGAAACCGAGTATTGGATATTGCTCATATTTGCTTGGTACATGTAGCATCACTATGGGATGGGGATTCAAAATTGTACAAATGATAGGGCTGACCCCCCAGGGGCCTGAGGGGCGGGGCCAAATGTTGTCAATTGGGCTATATTGATATAAATGACTTCTTCTCTGAAACCAAGCAATGGATATCGCTCATATTTACCTGGCAGCATCACTATGTGGTTGGGATTCAAAAGTACAAATGATGGGGCTGACCCCCCAGGGGCCTGAGGGGCGGGGCCAAATGTTGTCAATTGGGCTATATTGATATAAACGACTTCTTCTCCAAAACCCAGCAATAGATATTGCTCCTATTTGACTGTGAGCATCCCTTTGGGGTCGGGATTCAAAATTATACAAATGATGGGGTCGACCTCCCTGGGGGCTGAGGGGGCTGGGCCAAAAGGGATCAATTTGGCTAAATTGATATAAACAGCTTCTTCTCTAAAACTAAGCAATGGATATCGCTCATATTTGTCTGGTAGCATCCCCCTGGGGTAGGGATTCAAAATTGTACAAATGACGGGGTCAATCCCCTGGGAGCTGAGGGGTGGGGCCAAAAGGGGCGTAATTTGGTTAAATTGATATTAACAAATTCTTCTCTGAAACTAAGTAATGGATATCACTTGCATTTGTATGGTAGCATGGTCATGCATGGGGTGGGGATTCAAAATTGTACAAATTTTGGGGTTGACCCCCCAGGGGGCTGAGGGGTGGGGCCAAAAGGGGTCAATTTGGCTACGGTAAATTGATATGAACAACTTAATTTTTCTCTGAAACAGCTCATATTTGACTGGTAGCATCCTTTTGGGTAGGGATTCAAAATTTATAAAGGAAGGAACTGACCACCAGGGTGCAGAGGGCGGGGTCAAAAGGGGTCAATTGGCTTAAACAACTTTTTTTCTGAAACTTAGCAATGGATATCACTCACATTTGTGTGGTAGCATCCCTATGGGTTTGTGCCAAAAGTCCATTTCATTTCATGGATTAATGCATTTTTTGGCAAAAAAACTTCACGTACCCATATGAAATGCCTATGATATGTTGACAAAGCAATACCAGTGACAAATATACTTAAATCATCATTCTTGTTTCATATCTCATGAAATCCAGGTGAGCGATACAGGCCCTCTGGGCCTCTTGTTTAATATTAACAAAACTTGGCAGTGTTTGCTGTCAACACGTTGTCCTATCTTTTAGAAGTAAATTAAAGTCCTGATTCATGATTTTTGAAGATCCAACATGCCATGATGAACATTTTATCTGTCAATCCCATGATAAATACTGATTTTACTTAATTTTCTGAGCATGTTTCACAGCAAAAATGAATTGGGTGACAAGAAAAAAAAAGTAAGAATATATAAGAAAAAAAAAACCCTGATGATTTTTGTTTTAACAACTTTTACATAATGAAATAGAATCTACTCTTTCTCCGAAATACTTAAAAACTATGTTCCCTTGTATGCTGATGTGCATTTTACTATCACTCTTGATAATTATATGCTGGCCATCAAAAGAATGTATTATTTCATTATTTAACAACTTTTTTGTAAAGTAATTTTGACCTTGACATAGGCATAAAAAGTAAATTTCAAATCATGCAATGATGAGTATTTTTATCTGTCAATCCCATGACAAATAGTGATTTTACTTTCTAGTATTCTGAGCATGTTTCAACAAATATTTGCCATTTTCACACAAAATTAGATGTCTGATGTTTGGTAATTTCATCTCGGCTAATATTGCATCACTTTTTTTATCAAAAACACAAGTTGCGTCTCTGTCAGAAATAGACGAACTTCACGAGAGAGAAATATATGATGCAAGTTAGAAGAAAGTGATGATTTTCTTACTAGTAATAAGGAAATGTATATGTAGTGATTTTCTGATGTTAAATGGCCATTTTAGCTTTGTTTCTCAAAGAATTGTACTTCATAATGATAACAAGTGCACACTTGAATGACAAGTTGACTCTTTTTTAATATTAACAAAACTTGGCAGTGTTTGCTGTCAACACGTTGTCCTATCTTTTAGAAGTAAATTAAATTCCTGATTCATGATTTTTGAAGATCCAAACATGCCATGATGAACATTTTATCTGTCAATCCCATGATAAATACTGATTTTACTTAATTTTCTGAGCATGTTTCACAGCAAAAATGAATTGGATGACAAGAAAAAAAAGTAAGAATATATAAGAAAAAAAAGCCTCTGATGATTTTTGTTTTAACAACTTTTACATAATGAAATAGAATCTACTCTTTCTCCGAAATACTTAAAAACTATGTTCCCTTGTATGCTGATGTGCATTGTAATATCACTCTTGATAATTGTATGCTGGCCATCAAAAGAAATTATTTTTTCACTATTTATCAACATTTTGTAAAAGTAATTTTGACCTTGACATTGGCATATAAAACTCATATTTCAAATCATGCAATGATGATCATTTCATCTGTCAATCCCATGATAAATAGTGATTTTATCAAATGTTTTCTGAGCATGACTTGTATGAATTCATCAGATATACTTGTGAAGTTCTTGTACACCTACAAACATTTATACTGTTCGATTTAAGTGTATTTTGTTCTGAACATGTATACAAGTTGATATTATGTATTACAGGTGTGGTGGTGATTGACGATGCCCCAGAGGTGACCATTGATGATCCTAATTTCCTGTTTGACAGTAATGAGGGTTTTCAGGAGGTTACTTCCAAAAAGGCATTTAAGAGCAAACAGAAAGCTCAACAGGAGGCAGAACTTAGACAGAAACTTGTGGAAAGCAAGAAGTCTGCTGCAAAGGTAGATTATTGATGGACATATTAAACTTGGTGGAAACCTAATTGATCACTAATTAATTGAAAGTCATGTCAGCATTTTGAATGCAATATTTTTCGATTATCATTTTTGCATGTCAGGCTTTTGAAATATTTGGTATGATTTATATGTTAACATGCTTATTGATTGTACCTATAGGTTGTTGCAAAGCCAAAGGGTGTTGGTCAGATTAATGAAAAACCAAGACATGGTAGTAAAAGCAAGCTGCCCCCACGTCTGGCCAGACAACGGGAACAACGTGAGAGAGAAAAAACAAAGCCATTTGACATGAAGATAGAAAACTGGGACAATGAACTTGCCAACAACATCCCTGCTCCTGCTGCTGATGCCATGGATCAAACATCAACAGATGTCAAAAGTGAGTCCATAACCCTCCATCCACTTTCATTTAGTATGTGTGTTGACTGTGATGATGCAAATTTATTTACCAATTCCATGTCAGATCTACGTTACATTTTGTTTTATACAGAGCTGCATTATGTTATTTCCATGTGTGTATGAAGGAAATATTAATATTTGTGTTAAGTGTTAAATTTAAGAAATGTGCTAGATTTATTTTGCAGTGATTTTGCAGAAGCTAATAACAGTGTCTTATATGTTGCCTTTGACATTTCAGATGCCATTGAGCAGGTGAACAGTGTAGCAGTAGGGTCCCCTGCCACTATGCAGCCCATGCATGTGTCCATGACGCACGTATCGGCCCCTATTCCCCCTGTCAGTGCCTGGGTGTCCAAACCCATCAGCTATGCTGCTGTCACTGGTGCCCAGGTGTCTGCTGCCACGGCGGAGAATAAGTTTGACAAGGGGGATCAACATGATAGTGGAATTGATGTTAGTGACCAACCTAATTCTGCAGGCTCTTCAACTAGAAGCTCCCCAAGTGCAGAAAATAAATTGAAGATAGATAAGGTGAAGAAGATCATTAAAGCAGGACCCCTTTTTTCAGAGATAAAATGAATTTAAGAAAATTTAACTCAGTTTATTTCCCCCCCCACCCATTGATTTCGGTCCCTTTAATTTGAAATTGCCAAATGTTGTCTGTGAAAGAAGCCGCTGTTGTGTTGGCTGTTTTTATTTTTGTTTGATAAGTGTTGTCTTGTAGCCTTGTTTTTTTAATTTTGTCACCCATTTCTTCAATAAAAAGTAAATTGGAATCCCGTAATCAAAATCGAAGTAAGAAATCAATTTTTTTCTGCACTTTTGGTTTACAAGTCCAAACGAGCCATTTGTGGTGGTTGGAACTATGCTTTTGCTTTTATCTAATCTTTAATGCTTTTGATCCACTACACTTAATTTCTCTTGTGTTACTATCATCACTTGCTTTTTCCAGTGCACGTTTTAATAATGAGCAGTGTTTTGACAGTGATTGCACTATTTACCAATTCTTTGTTTGGCTTGAAATAATCAGAACTATATCTTCTATAATTCAAAAATTCATCTTTCTCATAATAAATCAAACTTATCTTGTTTTCATCATAATATCATAGATCTGTCTACCTGAAGTGTAGAAATAGAACTTGATATTGTGAAAAGGCTTATTGTCCTTAATTGCTTGCTAGTTTTCTGTTTTTTGTGTGTGTGATAAATACAATAATAAAACTCTAAAATACATGTCTTGTATTAAATAGAAATTATTTGACTAGTTTTGATATTGTATAACATGAAATTTCCAATGATACACTTTCATTTGTGGATTTTGTGGCTTATTTTATATGCAGATATTTGTTTCCATGTACCTGTAATGGCTTAATGCAGAAGTTTGTCAACAAAATGATTGGTTTAATATTAAAATTTTGAAAGGTACCCACCAAAACATGTTTTATGTCACATAATAATGATATACATAATTATGAAACTTGGATGGTATTCATCTTTTAACATTTTATTCTTTTTATCAAAAATATTAATGATCGTTATTTAAAATTGATCAAATGAAAATACTAAAAGGAAATAAGAATAACTGTTGGCTCTGAAAGAGAGTTCCTGTTTATTTGATTTTAATGTGCTAATCAATCACTCTTGCAGACTGAGAATAAGATGCCTGTTATAGCAGTTGATATGAAGTCAAATGATGCCCCCAAACCACAAAGGCAACCAAAGGTAAAGACCAGGACGATAGTCCCTTCAGGCATTGTAGATTTTTAATATGCGATATTAAAATATTGTAATCAATGGGCTATTGACAGATTATTGGGCAATTTGGACATTAATATGATTTTATTCAACAGAAATGTGTTATATATTGATATATTTCATAGTGATTGTTCAAGTAACAAATTTACCAAACTCACAAATTCTGTTTTGTGTTGGTAGATGTTTTACTGTGTAGCTCTTAAGTTCATCTAACAAGGATGAAATAAAGGTTCTACAAATATGTGCTTGTAGGTGACACGCAGTGAAAAAGTCAGTGTGAAGGAAACAATGGACAAACCTGATTCAAAAGTAGTGAAAAAACCTGAAATACCTAAAGAAAAATCACGAAGCACAACCTCCATGGAGAAACCAGAACCAATTCAACTACCAAGCTTTCCATTTGGAAAGGTAAATGCATGGGTATTCAAGTCATTGTTTATCTTTATCCATCATTGGGTAAGGGTAGTAACAAGCCATGCACAATACAAGATATCTCCATTCGTCGGGGATTCACTTTCATGTTCAATTATAATTTATACCATATTACAGTGAAAGTCCCCCCCCCCCCCCCCCCCCCCCCCCCTTTAAATTTTGGTAAATGTCAATAATGTCAAGCAGAATCACAAGGTGATATTTACCTCTTTTTGTGACTGCAGTATTTCTATGCAAGTTCTATAAACTTAGATTTTTTCCAAATTTTCATATATTAATCAAATGTAAATGTCTGTTGTTTTTTGAATTTGAAGGGTGATGATGCAAGTGAGATAAAGCTGGACTTTGTATATGATGATGCACTTGCAAAGTTCCCTGAGAAGGTGGAGCCAGAGAAGGATATAGACTTGGTTGAGCCCAACATCTCTGTGGTGGCCATGTCTATCGCCAGTACCACAGTTAACACACAATCCATGGACACCACCTGTCCCACATCTCCTGCAGCACAGGATCTGAATGAGAAAATTGCATCCGTCAAAACGTTCTGGGACCATGTGGATCATATGTCTCCCGGAATGGTCATGTTTGAGCAGGGGTAAGATTCTAAACTTAGTATTGGTAATAAGTATTATGTAGTATTGGTAATAGGTATTTTAAATATCAATGGCAACCCAACAAGCATTGCTTTTAAGTATATCAGATAAACTTCTTGTGTTAATTTCAAAATAACAATTGCCAGTGTCAAAAAGTTATGTAAAGTATGGCAATAGAGGAAATTAAAGAAAATGACGAGTGTTTCTGTTAAGTGCAGCAGGTCAATTTTGGTTTCCTAATAAACGATGGCAGTTGTATGATGATTGTATTTGAATTTAATTTTTTCCACAGCATGAATACGTCTGGCCTTGTGAGTGCAGTGTCAACAGCATCAGAGACTGTGTCAGTGTCCGACTCCTTCAGCTCCTTTCCACCCGACATGGACACTGGTGTGTTAGTGAGCAATGACGCAGGCCTCGACCTCGACCCTGTTTCCAGAGGAGATGACAACAACAGTAGCCTAGCAACCAGTTTGTCGCCTCGTGAGGATGGACTCTCCTACAGCTCTAATTCTGTTGAGGTCAGCGCTACCCTAGGGGACAACGGAAAGGCTAACGAACAAAGCAATGTTTGCAAAGTAAGACCAGAGTTGCAGTGTATAATGTTGTTTGTTCATCTGTGATTCTGTAAGCATGAACTCTGCAAGTGGTTTTATTTGCTTATCATACTTTGATTCACTTGTACATCTATCATACTAAGATGTACAATTGAACATCAGTGCATAGATGTGTACATAAACTTCCTTTAGAGTAGTCATTTTACCTTTCTTGTTCATAATGATATATTTTGTGTTGTGGTTATCGTAGAATTGCTTTGTTTTCTATGTGAAATGTTAAGTGTTGGATATTTTAAGTTTGATTATGAGCTGTAAAGTGTACTTGCCATAAAAAGAACAAGAAATATATGATGAATTATTACATCCAATAATAAAACCAAACTTTGTTTACAGGTGAAGCCACAACAGTTGCAGGCATCTCTTGGTGGAGACAGCAGTAGTGGCAGTAGTAGTGTGTTGAGTAACCCCTCAAGTGTACCTAGTCCGCCAACATTGCAGCCGATTCTACCTACGGCTTCTCAACAGACCTACCAAGCCTTCCAAATAGGAACTTCGCAGCTGATCACCCCAGAACCAAGGGTAATTATTTTGGAAATATTGAGTCTAGATTTATTATAGATTTGTAGGGATCTCAAAACATTGACCTGTCCCACAAGCAAAATACGAGTCTAGAACTATATAATATATTGTATATTAAAAATATTTGTTTTTAAACAAAATTTCAAGTAAGCATGGAACAAAAAAAATTAGTTACACGGGTAGAGATAGACACTTACAGCTAACCATATCTAAAATTTGTATTTGAATTCAATCTTTTTTGGCTACACAGGTACAAAACCAACCCAGCTTTGGAGGTTATGGTTTGAACCAACAGCAACCTCAACTGGGACAAACATTCTCCCAGCAGAGCTTGTTTATGCCGACCACACCCACCCAGTTAGATTCGTACCAACTTCCCCCGCTGTCTGCCTACACACACAGGAACCAGCCAGCTCAGCATCAGCCACAGCACCAACCTCAGGCTGCATTCGGGCAGAACCCCACCCCTCAGAATACTATTATGGTATCGTCAGCAACCTCTTCTCTCATGTCCACCAGTATCAAACCACCACAAAATGCATATGGTGAGTAGATAAAACTAAGTTTTGTTTGAAATAATATTCAACCCAATCCTTTGGCAAGGCACACACTTTATTGCTCCTTGATGGCTATTGCTCCTTGATGGCATGTCTCTTATGTTAGTGAAGTAGTCATCAAATACTACAAGGTGACCCCACCTCAAAATGACCCTGACTGTTGCCCAATTTGTCTGGGATTCTTTAAGAAATTAATGTGGTCAAATGTTTATCTTCAAAATTCAGCCTGTTTTGGCTTGAACACAAGATGATGAAAAATGAAAATTTCTATAACCAAAATGTCAAGATTCTAGTAAAGGACATGGCCTAAAATACACAATACTACAATTTCAGGAACAACACTGCAGAAGAATATGGGACCTAGTTCACTTCAGTTTGGACAGCAAGGCCTGAGTAGTAATCTGCTACAACCATCACAGCAGATCTCCTTTTTCCAGTATGATCCCAACCAGCCATTTGGTACCAATCAGTTTCTAGGCAACACACAGACTGCTCAGAATGTGAACACCTCACAGATTCTTGGCTCCCAGCTTGTACAGCCCAGGTAGTTATAGTCTTGTCACAATGATTATGTGTTTAAAATGTTAACTTGCCATTGAACCAACAGAAATCTTGAGGTTAAAAATGTTATAGGAAGTCATATTTATTTGCTTGTTCTTATTGGCATAACAAATGCCCAAAGTTAAATATTTAACATTTATTACTGCAGAGCTGCTGTTCAGAATGTACCACAAGTACAAGGATCATCCTCATTTTATCAGCAACCACAACAGAACATGCAACAGACAAGTTTCTTCTCAACACAGCCAGGTTCCAATAACATGCAGGTAACAAATAATTATATTCTCCAATTCAAATAGTTTTTCCTACACAATGATTTAAAGTAATACCTGTGTGTATTACAGTGGCCCTGTCGTATCAAGAAAAGGCAAGACACTTTACTACCCTAATTGCTCTGGATGGCATATGATGGGCCTCCGAAATGTTGTTAAGTGTGTAGTCACCAAGTACTACAAGGAGACCCTGGCTGTTCATTGGGCGCTAAACCCAGCAAAAAAGAATGCATGCATATGTATTGGTGGTATTGATATTATTCTGAATCGAAAAGGACTTCCAGAATGTTGGTGATGTACCAAGGGTTTAATACACTGTTTTGGTTGAACTACAATTAAAGTTGAAATTGTAGAAATTGCTAAAAAAATAAAACTAAAATAAAACAACAACAAAAAAACAACATATTTTGGCAGGGCAGATTATCTATGCAGAATATGTCTAACAATTCTGATGTAATGTATTTAACAATTCTGATGTAATGTATTGCTGACATGTCCCTTTTTTATCTGTAGCACCTAGGCAATGGTAACAGAAAGAGTGGTGGTGAGCTGATGTTCCAGGCCTGTATTCTACAGGGTGCTCTACAGCAGGCAGCTGCAGCTGGTGGACAAACTGCTGCACAGTTCTTTGGAAACCAGTCAGCAGCAGCAGCTGCTGCAGGGCCTGGTCTTAACCTATCACTGCAGCCTTCAGGCGGAGCTCAGCCACCCATGGGTGTGGCCACAGCTCAGCCCTCCAGTGGCTCAAAGCTGTCACAATTCAACCCCTCACAACAGCAGCAGCCACAACAGGGCTCGCCACAAAGCACTCCGGTAAATATTTGGATAAATCAACATATGATATAATTATCGGCTGGTTGGGGACATGTATTGCTACATATGTATGCTTGTTTTCTTCATGATTAGTAACATAATTGCTACCTCTAACTGATAGAAATCTAAGGATTGATTAAAATACTTTTACCTGATTATTTAGAGCCTTGCACACAAAGAATGTAATACAAATTGATCTGTGTTTTAGCTGAAGTCTCCCCCACAAACCTTGGGTCAGAATAGCTTTGGTGTTGCTCCTTCCTCTGCATCTCAGCAGCAGAATCAGGGATCTAAGCTTTTTAACCTTAGTCAACTTCAGACTCCAAACGCTAACCAGAGATTCAACAATGTGAGCTTCAACAACAACTTGCATAACAATATGTCAAATATTTCCACCAACATGGCCAACATGTCAAACATGAAACAGTTTGGAGGTCAGAAGTTTAACCAACCTTTCATTGGACAGCCACTCCAATCTGCAGGTAATACATATCATAATCTTTTACTATTCATTAAATGATTTAGAATGCTTGCCCTGTTTGCATTTGTGCACTGTTAATTACTAGATTAACTTCAGATTTACAAATCAAGTAATTTAAAGAGAAGAAAAAACTTACTATATCAATTGCAAGTTACAAGGACAGTTCAGCCACACTAATAGCCATTATCCAGTTGTTGCAATGCAACAATAGGCAAGATCATGTACGTCTGATTGAATATTTTCAAATGTTTCCGGCCTTTTCAATTTCAAATGTGCATCTAACCAATGCGATTTCCTAATCTTTGCCAAACATGGAAGTGTATTGTGGATAAACAATAGTTTAAGAGTGAATTATATCTTGATTACAGGCCCAATGGTGAGATCTCCTATGATGGTGAATAACTTCAGACCAAGTGCACCCCCAGCTCCTGCCACGTTTCCTAACCCCATCCAGCGACCTGGAGGGGTCCAGATTCCTGGCAGTCCTCGACAACAGCGTCCCCCCCAGGTAGTACCCCCAGCAAGCACTGGTGCGGTCTCTGGATCTGGGGGAAACAACACCATAAAAGCCTTACAGGCTAAACAGAGACAGGAACTTCTTGCACATGCACAGAATTTCCTCAACCCACAGAACAAACCCAGCATTAAGCTGAAGGCAGAGGCTTCTATTAACGACAGTAAGAGTCCCCCACAACCTGCTGCATCTATTGGGGCAGTGCCCGTGCCCAGCCCAAACCCAACAAGCACGAAGAAAGCAGATGAGAAGGGCACTGAAAAGAAGTAAAGAGTTGCCTTTAAGTAATCCCGAAGAGATGTACTTAGCAACTACGTTTTTTTATCATGAAGTACTGAATTTTTATTTATACTATTATCATTAACTCGTGTTTTAGTATTTAGACTTGTTTTGTGATAATCTGTTGTTTGAACAGCTATGAGATGGCACATGGACATTTTACATTTGGATTTGGGAAAAAAAAACTTTCTTGTGACATAAACATTGAAGTAATATGAAACAAAGGAAAGACAGATGTTGATGAAGTCGGAAATAGTGTGGACAGGAACTAGCAACGGAAACGGAAAAGGAAGACTGTTTATTCATGGACATTTATTGTGACATGGATGATTGAGGAAGGATTGACGTGTTCACACAATTATCTGTTGTCCTTTGGGCACCTTGTGTGCCGGGCAACACTGATGATCATCCATGCTTCTGTGATGTACAGTAGATATGAACATGTATACATGCACCTATGGGGTAATCATTAGGTTCTCAAAACGAATATTGCCATATGTCAAGTATTATTGTATTATTTATTTATTATATTTATCTGTTTTCCAACAGGGAAACAGATTAGAATTGAATATTTTTATTTTCTTCGACGCTAGTCGTAGATTGTACAGTAACAGGCCAAGACTGCCTCAACAATTTTACATGTATACATACTATGTTGATACTGGTGTACCCCATAGGTGACATAGCTAGGGAGTTTACATACTTTTATTTTACCGTGTAGTAAGTGCTGTAATCTCGCCCCTTGCCATGTAAACAAAAATGGATCTGACATGTTCTGCATAATATGCATGCGTTGGGAAATGGTACTTAGCATTTCAAGTCACTTGTAAATTAGCATGTATGCACACAAAGCATGAGATTGGTTAGGCACCACGTCAGCAGTTGAGGAGTGAAGGGCTAGAAAAGGAAGAGCTAGTTCTGTAGAAAGTTGAACTTCTTGGTCAGGTAATGTGTACAAGAGTGTGACCAAAGAAAAGTTAGGCGTCCATTTTCTATTTATAATTCAGATAATAACTGAATAGACTTCAAGCCTAGTAAAGGCTGAGTACACAGGTACAGGAGATTTTGACATTTAGTTGAAGAATTAAATGAACACAAAACTTTTGAGTTGTGATTTTAACATTTCTAGCTCAATATTTTAAGTGAAAAGAGGAGATGAGGAAATGGAGGAACATTAATAAAATAAAATATAAAGATTTGTGAATGATGAATCTTAAAAAAGCTACCAAAACACCAAATTTTTGCCTCTGAATTACCAAAATGGCGAACAAGTTTGGAGATTGTTTTAATTTAGGGTGTGGTAGTGTTGCATGGTATCTTGGGATAAAGATATGGTGGTTACTGTGAGATGCCCCTATCGCCAGTCTGTCTGTGCTGCTATTGCCCCAGTAGCCTGGCAGATATGGTGAGAACTCATTTACATGTTATTAATATATAAAACTTCCAGCGTTACTTGTGGGACTATGCCCCAGTCCCTGGGTGACGATTGGGCCATTCTTACCTTGTTAGTGTGACATGGGTGTGGTCACCATGGCTGCCCACCATGTGACTATACCCTGTCAAGCACTTGACTGTGTATCATTTTTTCATGGTTAGTATTCTTTATAGATACCCCACCCCTTTTTTCACACGGTTCTTAATTTAAGAGAAAAGACTGATGTCGTTTGCTAGTTTGATATTTAGGTAGATGAGGATATACATGTGAAGAACTGGATTTTTTTTTAAATTCAAAGTCATTGTGGTTGATTCTGTGGAATTGCACAAGTTGATGTGAAAACGGTTTGGATAGATTACATAATGATAATATCCCGACTCGTTTGGTTTTTGTGTTGCAATACTTGTGTGTGTAGAGGGAGGTATGTAAAAGTATTGAGTTGGTTGTAAACAGGATGGGTGCATGTGTATTGTATGTACATGCATGTGCTGGTGTGATATTTTAACAGAATTGTGAGTGGTGGTCTCTTCGTACTCCCGAATGGGATGAGGAGATGTCATTGTGCGAAGGTGATTGACAGACAAGGTGCTAAAGCATGTCATGTCGGTTGTCTTAAAACATCCATCAACTTTCTACTCATTTATATACCACAGATTTTATGTTCAGTTTCTATTTGCCTCCAAAGTCATCTGTATGTAGCTCTGAACAAAATAAAGAGCGCTCTGATGTAACCAAGACTTGGACTTTTTTTGTTCACACTTTATGTGTACAACCAAAATGCTGATTATAAAATGTCAGGTGGCTGTTGAGGTCCGGAGTCTCTTGTTAGTTGTAAGATAGGGATATTAAGTGGTTAAATCATGTACATGTATAGGAGATAGCACAATGAGGTCAAAGAAACATGGCATCCTGTGATAACCCAACAAAATGTTTTGGGCAACATAGATACCGTAATGCATTACTTTTTCTGGTAACTGTTGGAAAACAAGCAAATATTTATCTATTGAAGATGATACAACATTGACAGTGTTTATATATTGGTTCCACTAAAATAAATGAAATAGCAACCCTGGATATATACATGCATCTAAATAATGCCAATATAATTATTTTATCACAGCATCCTAAATTGATCACAATTAAAACTGAAAGTTCCATACAGAGTAGAGGCAGAGCAAAAGAGGATGCAATTACTTGTCTAATTTTAAATTCAAAAGCCCAAACCTTTTGAGGGTAGTAATAATGTAAATATATGGATCATGATTATGTGACATGGGTTCACCTAAATGAGGCAGTGTGTCACAAACCAAGTCTGTCGCTCTGATCCACATTGTGACCTTTGATCTGCATCAAAGACATACTTCAGAACTACTCTGATAGAGTCTATGCGCATGAAATATATGTATTTTCTTTTAGATTCAGTTTTCATACAGTATGACCCCAATACATCTATATGCAGATTAAATGTGTAATATTTTCTTTTAAAATACAATTTACTGGATACAAGGTTAAATTATTTCAAATTCTTCTCTTGAACTAAGTGATGGATATCACTCGTTTATGACTGGTATCATCTTTAGGTGATGAGGATTAAACTACCAACTGGGGTCGAGGGGTAGGTCACTCTGATCCACATTTGGCTATATTGCGAACTTCTTTAGTTGACATAATGAACCGAAGTTGATTAGAATTACACAAAGAGTCAACTGACCAAAGGTCAAGGTCAAATTTTGTATATTTTCACTGGTGAAATGTTGTGACATAAGCAAAGTTTATCAGAACTCAATAAGGAGTTACCTGACCAAAGGTCAAGGTGAACAGGTCAGAGGTCAATTTTTTTTAGCTCACCTGGTCCTATTCCATACTAGGGCATTGGCCATCCATTCAACAATTTAGAAGGATTTCATATTTAGGATCTTGTAACGGACAAATGTGAGTGTTGGGTCAAGGTCATTATTATAACTTTTATAAAATCATTGCAGCACTCTAGAGGCTTCATTCCTGAAGGGATTTGGTTCAAGCTTCAGATACGTGTAAAGGACCGTAATAGGTAGTTTGGGGCATGTATTAATGCTTTGGCAATACTGTTTAGGCTGATATCCTTTCATTCTTATGTCCAGTAATAAAGTAATTAATTCTCTTTCCCATCTATTGGTATACCAATAGGTACCACCTTTCCCCATTTAGATAAGACTCGGGTGTGGTTGCGTCGCTCTTTGGGTGATATAACCACACCGTCTAGCATCAACCACTGGAGTTGGACCAATATGGACTCTGTCCTTTAAAGTTCTCTGTAAGCTCAAAAGATTAAATCTACGCTTTTAACTATCTATACATGATTTCTAAAAATTGCCACATGCCCTAGTTAGAAATTCACGAACCTTGAAAGTCCAGGTTCTGCCTGAAGGGCTGGAAACCTATCTGTTGTCCATCTGGTGTTAACCAAAAGGCCTAGAATCATATTTAACTGGTAAGCTCCTGGGATGGAGCCAGGTAAATTTTGCAAAAAGAAATTACCTTGACCCATATTTAGGCCACGGATATCAAATATGTTAAAACACTGGCTTACTTCTGTTTAACCAAATGGCCTGGAATTAAGATATTTAGGCTTGTAGGTTCATGGGATGACACTGGACAATGCTTATAAAATGAAATGTCCATGGAGACAAAGTTTACTGAGACAACTTTATCACTAAGTAAAACAAACAATTTCTTTTGAATTGACAGGCAGAGAATCATCAAAGCAGTAAATAACTGAAGAGGGATGCACCCCTATTTGGCCTATTGTATTGGCCCTTCTTCCAGTTACCTACTTATCAAGCGTTTTGACCCCAGGCCCGAAGTTTCATTGGTATTTTCTAAATAAAAATTTTCCATAGGAAAGCATTACAGAATTGAAGAAAAGTTCTGTAACTCAGATTCTGGATTCTATTTGCTGGGTGTTTATTTTCATGGTTTATTGAATAACTGATATATCGAAACTAAATCCCCGCAAATGTTGCAAACTGTACAGTTTTTACAACATACCCTCCATAAAAGTTACAAGGTAATAAATTTTATGAGTTATTATAAAATTCAAGTTAATATAACCTGTGATCTTGAATGAATGGTCACTTTATGATTACTGAACAACTGATAGCCCTTCATCCTAGATATATCTCACCGGTCTAATAATATACATGTATTTTGGACCAAGACAGACTGAAACTTGTCAGCATGATTTTGAAATGTCATTAAAAAACATTTTTTTATATCTATACAAATAAGGCAAACACACAAATTTGATGTTATATAATAAACTTTTATTTTAGATCTTGTCAAATAAATTTCTAGATGCGTTGCAAATAAATAGTTAATTACAGATTAAAAATGTAAACATTCTATCCTGATACACAATTGTACCCTTTAAACATCTATGGCATATCGCACAAACATGGCTATTGGTTTTGCCAATCAATGGCTATATAATGAACATATATGAGAACAAATTGAAATCCTTTCATCAATTTCAGTTCTGTGGTGCACATAAAATAACTATTCCAGTTCTGGGTATTTCAAAACATTTTTTTCTCTGGGTTGGTAAATCTTCACATAGAGTGATAGGGTACATACATGCTGCACTAGCCACCAATATGTAATGTTAGTATTGAACTGTTTTATAGGAACGGTAACACATCCAATTATAGAGGATTATTAGTTATATTCTGTTGTACAATGGAGGTATATAGAGTTAAATTAAAGGTTTTATATGAAGAGTGGATGGCCTGGTGGGACAATTAGAAAAAGAGGCAATATAAAATTAACTGAAGAACGAAAACTATGGTAGGACAACTGAAAATGGGGATACTAGTTTCTTAAAGTAATGACAGAAAAAACTGGAAGTTACCAATGACGGATTCTAATGGAAAACTATATGAATGAGTGAGTTTAAAGTAATCGCTATTCAATGACATAAAACCATTGCTACAAAAATTAACCTTCTTCGTACAGCTGTATTGGGTAAATATACAGATAACCAAGTTGTTAGTACTATACGCAAGCATAGGGAATGTTATTAGACAAATCTTTTGTGGACACGACTGATTGTGCCTTACACTTGATTTAGAGGTAATAAGCAATTCAAACGCAAATTTAGCTTGCATACCGCTGTAACCTCTTGCGTGTAAACTAAACATCATACTTTAACACTTGAGCAACTCCGAGTACGATATTCACATTACACAGCCATTGAGATCATTCACATTTACAAAGCTGTGGAGATCAAAATAAATGGGAGAAAAACAATAAGGAAGCCTTAACTATCAGGAATATATACTTCAGATCAAATTTCTTGACTTAGATTAATCATTGAATTAGTAATTATACTTAGTAAGCCAACTCAACTGTTGGGTAAAAACAATTGTTAGTAGAAACAGACTAGAAGCCTCGACACACAATCCTATATATATATAAACTACAATAAAATAAACATTAAAAATAAACTATAAAATGATAAATGGAATGAATGCAAGTGATTTGATAAACATGAAGGTTTTAACATGATATATAATGTCCTTAACTTCATTTGCAAACTTTTTGATCGTGCCTGCTATTCCTTGTGTCTCAAACTGACTCATGACCTGTCAATCGTCCCTATTACTGTAAGGAGACTCCCGACTTGTCAACCCTCCCTGATATTGTAGGGAGACTCCCGACTTGTCAACCCTCCCTAGTACTGTAGGGAGACTCCCGTCCTGTCAACCCTCCCTAGTACTGTAGGGAGACTCCCGACGTGTCAACCCTCCCAAGTACTGTAGGGAGACTCCCGACCTGTCAACCCTCCCTAGTACTGTAGGGAGACTCCCAACTTGTCAACACTCCCTAGTACTGTAGGGAGACTCCCGACTCCCTAGTACTGTAGGGAGACTCACAACTTGTCAACACTCCCTAGTACTGTAGGGAGACTCCCGACTCCCTAGTACTGTAGGGAGACTCACAACTTGTCAACCCTCCTTAGTACTGTAACGAGACTCCCGACTTGTCAACACTCCCTAGTACTGTAGGGAGACTCCCGACTTGTCAACCCTCCTTAGTACTGTAACGAGACTCCCGACTTGTCAACACTCCCTAGTACTGTAGGGAGACTCCCGACTTGTCAACCCTCCTTAGTACTGTGGGGAGACTCCCGACTTGTCAACCCTCCTTAGTACTGTAACGAGACTCCCGACTTGTCAACACTCCCTAGTACTGTAGGGAGACTCCCGGCTTGTTAACCCTTCCTAGTACTATAGAGATACTCCCGACTTGTCAACCCTCCCTAGTACTGTAAGGAGACTCCCGACTTGTCAACCCTTCCTAGTACTGTAGGGAGACTCCCGACTTGTCAACCCTTCCTAGTACTGTAGAGAGACTCCCGACTTGTCAACCCTCCCTAGTAGTGTGGGGATACTCCAGACTTGTCAACCCTCCCTAGTACTGTAGAGAGACTCCCAACTTTTCAACCCTCCCTAGTACTGTAGGGAGACTCCCGACTTGTCAACCCTCCCTAGTACTGTGGGGAGACTCCCGACCTGTCAACCCTCCCTAATACTGTAGAGAGATTCCCAACTTGTCAACCCTCCCTAGTACTGGAGGGAGACTCCCAACTTGTCAACCCTCCCTAGTACTGTAAGGAGACTCCCAACTTGTCAACCGTCCCTAGTACTGTAGGGAGACTCCCGACTTGTCAACCCTCCCTAGTACTGTGGGGAGACTCCCGACCTGTCAACCCTCCCTAATACTGTAGAGAGACTCCCAACTTGTCAACCCTCCCTAGTACTGGAGGGAGACTCCCAACTTGTCAACCCTCCCTAGTACTGTAGGGAGACTCCCGACTTGTCAACCCTCCATGTGTCTGTAAGGAGACTCCCGACTTGCCAACACTCCCTAGTACTGTAAGTAGACTCCTGAATTTGGACCCTAAACATAAATTTGTATCAGTAAAACTTCATTTCTAATTTCAAAAATCAAACTGGTCCAAGAAGAGAGAAGTCTGTAGGTGGTTTTAAGGTATTATTATAACCCGAGTAAATATTAGCTGCATTATACTGCTTGGCTAGAGAGAAATACAAATGTACATGCATACCCTGGTAAATACTAGCCACAATATACTTCTCAGCTGGAGAGAACTGAGTTACTTCTGTTTGATAGCTTGACAGCTGATGTGGACAGACATGTAGAGCATGTGTCTACCTAGCAGCAGTAGAGGTTGAAGTTCAGTTTAATACAACATGTATAACAAAACTACAGAAAACATTCTAAATCAACATTCAACAACAATAGTCAATGCATAGACCAGTAAATGTAATATTTCTTTTCAACATGATATTTATATACAGCTGTGATATTTCATTATGGTAAATCAAAATTATATTTCAGTATAACATGAAATTCATATGCAACTTTGATATTTCATTATGGTCATTAAAAAATATGATACATATTTCTGAATCAGTAAATGTGTTACTTTAAAACAACATGATCTTTCTATACATTTGTGATATATGTCATAATGGTAATGTGATATTTGAGAAAATATGAAAATTCATTTAGTAGAGATGTTTTAGTGCAGGAAATATGATATTTCATTATAGTAGAGATGTTTTAGTGCAGGAAATATGATATTTCATTATAGTAGAGATGTTTTAGTGCAGTAAATATGATATTTCATTATAGTAGAGATGTTTTAGTACAGTAAATATATTTCATTACAGAAGAGATGTTTTAGTACAGTAAATATATTTCATTACAGAAGCGATGTTTTATTACTGGAAGATGATATTATATTATAGTAGAGATGTTTTAGTGCAGTAAATATGATATTTCATTATAGTAGAGATGTTTTAGTGCAGTAAATATGATATTTCATTATAGTAGAGATGTTTTAGTGGAGTAAATATGATATTTCATTACAGTAGAGACAATACGATATTTTAGCACAGTAAATGAAAAAAAAGACATGTAGTTTCAGTACAGTAATAAATTATATATTTCAGTATTTATATTTCAATGTGAACTAGAAGCAAATTGTTAAAATGTGTCATATCAGTATTCAACGCATGCTTTTTCAACACATCAAAAACATGACAATACAACATTTAGTGCAGCAGATTTATACAGGTCACTTATAATAAAATATGAGAGTTGAGTAGATATACTACCAGTAATTTTGTACACTAAATGTCTGTACTCAAGGTCAGGTGAGTAAATATATTACCGGTACCAGTAATTCTGTACACTAAATGTCTGTACTCAAGGTAATGAATCATCTTTTCTTATCTTGTACAGAAAGATGGCTGAAAATCACACATATTTTGACTGTTTTTTATACATGTATAAGTCATCAACTTCCCTAAAATTGAGTGACATAATTGTAAAGTACATGCATCTTGTCAGGAAAGAAAGTGACATGCATCTCACTAAAAATTATATGTCATAAATGTCAAACTCGTTAGATTATAATGAATTAGGCGTGGGATTTATCACAACCATGGTACATGATAATTTTAATTTCGTTTCAATATGATTTTACACTGGTTAGATTATTCACTCATTCAAGTCGTATATAAAATGTATATAAATTGTATAATAAACTTTACAACAATAAATGAGATTGTGAACACCTTTGGTATATTACAATGATCTCATTAAATACAGATACTGATGCTATTTTTACTCTACAGATTATGAATTACATACCAAGTGAAAAATTCAGACCAATGATGATGGTTTCCAATTGTTACAACAATTGAACTTGGTTTACGCAAAGCAAACTCTGAAATATTTGAGCTGTTTAAGATATATCACCACTGTTCTGATACAGTACTAATCAACAGAACTGTTGTAAACTGAAGTACAAATAATTCTGTAGTGGGGTGTGTGAGGTAGGTAGTGCGAGGGACCGACATATGTGGGAATGGACATCAAAAACTGAAAAAAAAATGTGCATCCAATTCCATCGTGCATTATTTACTGTTACAGTATAAAACATGTTAAAATCAACAAGCCCAATAAAATAATCTACCTGCTAAGTTGTGGATTTTTTATGATCATAAAAATATACACGTATTAACAAAAACCCTAGCCACAGAACTGACATTTTCAGGCAGGGATTGAGTATATAAATTCTTTTCTAAAAAATAAATCTGTTAAGCTTCCTGAAAAATACAACGACGAGATGAGTCAAATATTAACACTATCAAAATTAAAACAGTTTCATATCTTGTGAGTTGTTGTCGCTGTTCACATGAAAATAATCAGTATAAATTGACTATTGATGGAAGCCGTTTGGCTAGTTTGAACATGTTCAATGCACAACCATAAAAAAACAGCCTGTATGGAGTATGTTGAATCTACTCTGCCTGGCAAGATGGACAACATTTTGTCAACACAAACAGCAAGCTATCAATACTAATAACAGACAGCTATTAGACGAGTATGTAATTTTAAGGATAAATTCTTCACCTGTACGAGATGGCATCATTAGAAAAAACAAGAGATCCAAGAGGGATCTTTGCGCTCACCTGAATGATCTTTATAGGTTCCATGTCAGGCTGATCATCTCTTTACTTTTCCCTTCTTTCATTTTTTCCTCTTAATAATCTGATATCATGCACAAGTGGAACCTACATATGACATTTAAGGAATATCTCTCCAGTATTTATAAAAAAAATAGTGATAACAAACATCAATTCTCAAAATCCAAAATAGCCACCTGTCGGCCATTGTTGTTTTTCTGATCAAAAAACTAAATATGTTTGGCACAACTAGGAACCAAGGGAAACTTGCACATGAATTTTGAGGAATATCCATCCAGTACTTTTTTTAGAAATAGAGACAACAAACATCAATTCTCAAAATCTGAGATGGTCGCCTATCTGCCATTTTGTTTTTCTGATCAAAAATTTGAATTCTGGCACAACTAAGGACCAAGGGAAGCCAACACATGAAGTTTGAGGAATATCCCTCCAGTAATTTTTAAGAACTAGTGATAACAAGGATTGTTTACGGACGCCAGAGGAATGACGGACCATGGACGCAAGGCGATATGAAAAAAAAGATGATAAAAATCCCTCTAATAATTTGTTTTGTTGCCTTTCATCTTGGTAACAGGTAACAAACTGCTTTGTAGTACTCTGATCAGAATGTCGTGACAAATTTCTGTTTCTGAAACAGTCAACCAATAATAGCTATGACCTTGACCATCAGCTAATAGCCTCTATGGCTTGACTTCATCTATACTGGTTATTTTCTGCACCTTGAATAAGTGAATATATACATATACATGTACCAGGTAAATATAACATGGGGCATACACCTAACCTCTTGAGTATGGAAAAGAAAAATAACGTTGGATAATTATAAATCATTAAACTACTGTTTCTGAGCTTGTCTCTGCAATTATACACCATTTGGATTAATTTGCACAATGTTTAATCATTAGTTTCAATAGAAAAATTCAATATAAAATAATATGATAATGGCACTGATGGGAAGGGGGGTTTCAATTACAAAACTACATAAATGTACATATTGGATGGATGTCTTTGTTCAGTTTACAACAAGGGCAGGCTCAAAATCCTGCCTAGCTTGTAATGCGTAGGAGCTCGGTAATTTTGTTGATATCAGTATACCATATTTATCATCAAGTAAGCTACTGCCCACAAATAAGCCTCTTCTTAATTTTTGCAGTCATCAATTGGTGAGACAAACGCGTCTGTCTCTTGGTGAGACAAACGCGTCTGTTTCTTGGTGAGACAAACGCGTCTGTTTCTTGGTGAGACAAACATTGTTTCTTGGTGAGACAAACGCGTCTGTTTCTTGGTGAGAAAAACGCGTCTGTCTCTTGGTGAGAAAAACGCGTCTGTCTCTTGGTCAGACAAACACGTCTGTTTCTTGGTGAGACAAACGCGTCTGTCTCTTGGTGAGACAAACGCGTCTGTTTCTTGGTGAGACAAACACGTCTGTTTCTTGGTGAGACAATCTGTTATGTCTGCACTTCTTTGAGGTAGTTGATGGCACATAAAACTGCTTCTGTGACATCATCGAAAAGCTGAACACCTTCACGACTAGCCAAGTCTACCAGGTAGGCTCTGCCCCGCTGGTAGTCCTTCACAGCACACTCAGTCAGCTAGGGAAAAAGTAAAATATCTGTACTTTTCATATTGTTAACAGAATCTTCATCAATCTTAATTTACTTTTCAGTTATGAATGAATATTAATCACTCACATTGAAGTTTTCCTTTGCTATCCAGTGAAGTGGTCGAAATTTGCATTTTTCTTGTACATAAAGTACATACCGGTAAAAGTGTACACATGTGGACTATGTGTGGTTTTAAGTAAATTTAAAAAAAAAAATTATCAATAATTAATGCCAAAAATGTATAAATTGTCATTGTTGTATTACCTGGGTAATTTGTTGGTGTGGGCTATCTCAAAATATTTTTAAAAATTGCTGAAAATCACTACATTTGTTCATCCTGGCCTATACTCCAAGTAATTATGATACAATAACAGGTTACATAGTGCACAGTAAACATAGCCATGTAACTATGGGGCGCCGTTTTACTATTTATTAACAAAACTGGATATCTATAATTCAAATTTAGGATATCCAAATATCATTTCTTGATATCATTAAATCGAATTTTGGATATCTTAAAATGCTTTGAATTTTGGATATCCATAAATGAATTTTGGATATCCATAATTCGAATTTATGATATCTTAAAATGCTTTGAATTTAGGATATCCATAATTCATTTTTGGATATCCATAATTCAAATTTTGGATATCAAAAATTAATATTGGATATCCAAAATTATTTAATGATATCATAAATTCGAATTTTGGATATCCAAAAATGAATTATGGATATCCAAAATTCGAATTATGGATATCCAGTTTTGTTAATAAATAGTAAAACGGCGCCCCATATGTAACAGCTGATTTTAATCAGATTGTACAGCAGAAACAATTATATAAATCTTCAGGTAAACTATGGTGAGTTGATGAGTAACTTACAGGTTCCTTGCCTACAGTGATGTCGTTTGATAGTTCCTTGACACAGAGCACAACCTTACAGCCTTTTCCAATATAGTAACCAGCCTGTCAAAACAAAAGAGTAACTAACACATACTTCATGTATTGTACATATATTTTCTAGATTTTGGTAGAATTATTTTCATCTGTGAGGAATACAATTAATTCTCTGACATCTGTGGAAGACTACATGAACTTCTTTTGAAGACTACAGAAACACTTTTGATTTTGAAACAAATGGCCCACGGGTCCTGTATTAATCACCTGCTTCTATCATTATTTCTACCTAAGCTTTCAGAGATTTGCTTCTTGACCAATTCAAATTCAAATGTAATCAACCGTTTAAATGAATGCAGGATTTAAAAGAAACAGCTAAATGGAGTCACAAGATGAACGAGACACCACACCATGCCATGAGCACATGTTTATGATATCTGTTATCAATTGGGTTTCATAGGTTAATCAAACAGCTTACCTCAATCATCGATGATATTGACCGAGTCCTGTCTGAAATGATATAGAGGAGCAGACGACACTTCTCGCGTATCGCAACCTGAATGGGGATGAGTCTCTGCTCCCAGTCATTGACAAAAGGGTTGGCATAGGACAAGCCGTGCTTCCTATCAACAATCAAACTTGTGCTTAGAAAGGCATGTATAGACTTGGGTAAATTTTATAGTTTTTACAGCATACACAAATGTAAATGAGACAGTATTGGGATGGTCACTGGAGACCCTAGGTTACTTAACTCAATATAGGGACAGCCACTGTCCACCAAGTTACATACCTCAGTAGTGGGACAGCCACTGTCCGCCTAGTTACATACCTCAGTAGTGGGACAACCACTGCCCACCTAGTTACATACCTCAGTAGTGGGACAGCCACTGTCCTCCTAGTTACATACCTCAGTAGTGGGACAACCACTGCCCACCTAGTTACATACCTCAGTAGTGGGACAGTCACTGTCCACCTAGTTACATACCTCAGTAGTGGGACAGCCACTGTCCACCTAGTTACTTACCTCAATATAGGGACAGCCATTGTCCACCTAGTTACATACCTCAGTAGTGGGACAGCCACTGTCCTCCTAGTTACATACCTCAGTAGTGGGACAGCCACTGTCCACCTAGTTACATACCTCAGTAGTGGGACAGACACTGTCCACCTAGTTACATACCTCAGTAGTGGGACAGCCACTGTCAACCTAGTTACATACCTCAGTAGTGGGACAGCCACTGTCAACCTAGTTACATACCTCAGTAGTGGGACAGCCACTGTCAACCTAGTTACATACCTCAGTAGTGGGACAGACACTGTCCACCTAGTTACATACCTCAGTAGTAGGACAGTCACTGTCCACCTAGTTACATACCCGAGTAGTGGGATAGCCACCGTCAACCTAGTTACATACCTCAGTAGTGGGACAGCCACTGTCCACCTAGTTACATACCTCAGGAGTGGGACAGCCACTGTCCACCTAGTTACATACCTCAGTAGTGGGACAGCCACTATCCGCCACTGTCCACCTAGCTACATACCTCAGTAGTGGGGCAGCCACTGTCCATCTAGTTACATACCTCAGTAGTGGGACAGCCACTATCCATCTAGTTACATACCTCAGTAGTGGGACAGCCACTGTCCACCTAGTTACATACCTCAGTAGTGGGACAGACACTGTCCACCTAGTTACATACCTCAGTAGTGGGACAGCCACTGTCCACCTAGCTACATACCTCAGTAGTGGGACAGCCACTGTCCACCTAGTTACATACCTCAGTAGTGGGACAGCCACTGTCCACCTACTTACATATCTCAGTAGTGGGACAGTCACTGTCCACCTAGTTGCATACCTCAGTAGTGGGACAGCCACTGTCAACCTAGTTACATACCTCAGTAGTGGGACAGACACTGTCCACCTAGTTACATACCTCAGTAATGGGACAGTCACTGTCCACCTAGTTACATACCTCAGTAATGGGACAGTCACTGTCCACCTAGTTACATACCTCAGTAGTGGGACAGTCACTGTCCACCTAGTTACATACCTCAGTAGTGGGGCAGCCACTGTCCATCTAGTTACATACCTCAGTAGTGGGACAGTCACTGTCCACCTAGTTACATACCTCAGTAGTAGGACAGACACTGTCCACCTAGTTACATACCTCAGTAGTGGGACAGTCACTGTCCACCTAGTTACATACCTCAGTAGTGGGACAGACACTGTCCACCTAGTTACATACCCGAGTAGTGGGATAGCCACTGTCAACCTAGTTACATACCTCAGTAGTGGGACAGCCACTATCCGCCACTGTCCACCTAGCTACATACCTCAGTAGTGGGGCAGCCACTGTCCATCTAGTTACATACCTCAGTAGTGGGACAGCCACTGTCCACCTAGTTACATACCTCAGTAGTGGGACAGACACTGTCCACCTAGCTACATACCTCAGTAGTGGGACAGCCACTGTCCACCTAGTTACATACCTCAGTAGTGGGACAGACACTGTCCACCTAGTTACATACCTCAGTAGTGGGACAGTCACTGTCCACCTAGTTACATACCTCAGTAATGGGACAGTCACTGTCCACCTAGTTACATACCTCAGTAGTGGGACAACCACTGTCCACCTAGCTACATACCTCAGTAGTGGGATAGCCACTGTCCACCTAGTTACATACCTCAGTAGTGGGACAGTCACTGTCCACCTAGTTACATACCTCAGTAGTGGGACAGCCACTGTCCACCTAGTTACATACCTCAGTAGTGGGACAGCCACTATCCGCCACTGTCTACCTAGCTACATACCTCAGTAGTGACACAGCCACTGTCCACCTAGTTACATACGTCAGTAGTGGGACAGACACTGTCCACCTAGCTACATACCTCAGTAGTGGGACAGTCACTGTCCACCTAGTTACATACCTCAGTAATGGGACAGTCACTGTCCACCTAGTTACATACCTCAGTAGTGGGACAGCCATTGTCCTCCTAGTTACATACCTCAGTAATGGGACAGCCACCATCCGACACTGTCTACCTAGTTACATACCTCAGTAGTGGGACAGCCACTGTCAACCTAGCTACATACCTCAGTAGTGTGACAGCCACTATCCACCTAGCTACATACCTCAGTAGTGGGACAGCCACTGTCCACCTAGTTACATACCTCAGTAGTGGGACAGCCACTATCCACCTAGCTACATACCTCAGTAGTGGGACAGCCACTGTCCACCTAGCTACATACCTCAGTAGTGTGACAGCCACTATCCGCCACTGTCTACCTAGCTACATACCTCAGTAGTGGGGCAGCCACTGTCCATCTAGTTACATACCTCAGTAGTGGGACAGCCACTGTCCACCTAGTTACATACCTCAGTAGTGGGACAGTCACTGTCCACCTAGTTACATACCTCAGTAGTGGGACAGACACTGTCCACCTAGTTACATACCTCAGTAGTGGGACAGTCACTGTCCACCTAGTTACATACCTCAGTAGTGGGACAGACACTGTCCACCTAGTTACATACCCAAGTAGTGGGATAGCCACTGTCAACCTAGTTACATACCTCAGTAGTGGGACAGCCACTATCCGCCACTGTCCACCTAGCTACATACCTCAGTAGTGGGGCAGCCACTGTCCATCTAGTTACATACCTCAGTAGTGGGACAGCCACTGTCCACCTAGTTACATACCTCAGTAGTGGGACAGACACTGTCCACCTAGTTACATACCTCAGTAGTGGGACAGCCACTGTCCACCTAGCTACATACCTCAGTAGTGGGACAGCAACTATCCGCCACTGTCTACCTAGCTACATACCTCAGTAGTGGGGCAGCCACTGTCCATCTAGTTACATACCTCAGTAGTGGGACAGCCACTGTCCACCTAGTTACATACCTCAGTAGTGGGACAGCCACTGTCCACCTAGTTACATACCTCAGTAGTGGGACAGCCACTGTCAACCTAGTTACATACCTCAGTAGTGGGACAGCCACTGTCCACCTAGTTACATACCTCAGTAGTGGGACAGCCACTGTCCACCTAGTTACATACCTCAGTAGTGGGACAGCCACTGTCCACTTAGTTACTTACCTCAGTAGTGGGACAGCCACTATCCGCCACTGGCCACCTAGTTATATACCTCAGTAGTGGGACAGACACTGTCCTCCTTGTTACATACCTCAGTAGTGGGACAGCCACTATCCGCCACTGGCCACCTAGTTATATACCTCAGTAGTGGGACAGACACTGTCCTCCTTGTTACATACCTCAGTAGTGGGACAGCTATTCCCTCCCTCCAGTTAGAGTCCCCACAGCTACCCCCAAGGTAGATGTCTCGATACTCCTGAATATTATTGCAGTTTGGGGTTATGGAATGATTTGTGATTTCTAAAAAAAGAACAAGAGATTATCAAGTCTTTTAGTACACCATATTATTCATTTATCCCAGAGGTGTAGGTCTCTGCAGGATATGAACAGGTCTCTGTGGGACATCTCTGTAGGATATGTATAGGTCTCTGTAGGACATGTTAAGGTCTCTGTAGGACATGTATAGGTCTCTGTAGGATATGTATAGGTCTCTGTAGGACATGTATAGGTCTCTGTACGATATGTATAGGTCTCTGTAGGACATGTTAAGGTCACTGTAGGACATGTATAGGTCTCTGTAGGACAAGTATAGGTCTCTGTAGGACATGTTTAGGTCTCTGTAGGATATGTATAGGTCTCTGTAGGACATGTATAGGTCTCTATAGGATATGTAAAGGTCTATGTAGGACATGTATAGGTCTCTGTGGGACATGTTTAGGTCTATGTAGGATATGTATAGGTCTCTGTAGGATATGTATAGGTCTCTATAGGATATGTATAGGTCTATGTAGGACATGAATAGGTCTCTGTGGGATATGTATAGGTCTCTGTAGGATATGTATAGGTCTCTATAGGATATGTATAGGTCTCTGTAGGACCTGAATAGGTCTCTGTGGGACATGTATAGGTCTCTGTTGGATATGTATAGGTCTCTGTAGGATATGTATATGTCTCTGTAGGATATGTAAAGGTCTATGTGGGATATGTATAGGTCTCTAGGATATGTATAGGTCTCTGTAGGACATGTATAGGTCTCTGTAGGATATGTATAGGTCTCTGTATGACATGCCTAGGTCTCTGTAGGATATATATAGGTCTCTGTAGGATATGTATAGGTCTCTGTAGGATCTGTATAGGTCTCTGTAGGATATGTATAGGTCTCTGTAGGACATGTTAAGGTCTCTGTAGGACATGTATAGGTCTCTGTAGGATATGTATAGGTCTCTGCAGGATCTGTATAGGTCTCTGTAGGACATGTATAGGTCTCTGTAGGACATGTATAGGTCTCTGTAGGATATGTATAGGTCTCTGTATGACATGCCTAGGTCTCTGTAGGATATATATAGGTCTCTGTAGGATATGTATAGGTCTCTGTAGGATATGTATTGGTCTCTGTAGGATATGTATAGGTCTCTGTAGGACATGTTAAGGTCTCTGTAGGACATGTATAGGTCTCTGTAGGATATGTATAGGTCTCTGTAGGATATGTATAGGTCTCTGTAGGATATGTATATGTCTATGTGGGACATCTCTGTAGGACATGTATAGGTCTCTGTAGGATATGTATAGGTCTCTGTAGGACATGTATAGGTCTCTGTAGGATATGTATAGGTCTCTGTAGGATATGTATAGGTCTCTGTAGGATATGTATATGTCTATGTGGGACATCTCTGTAGGACATGTATAGGTCTCTGTAGGATATGTATAGGTCTCTGTAGGACATGTATAGGTCTCTGTAGGATATGTATAGGTCTCTGTAGGATATGTATAGGTCTCTGTGGGATATGTATACATGTAGGTCTCTGTAGGGTATGCATAGGTCTCTGTAGGACATGCTTATATCTCTGTATGACATGTATAGGTCTCTGTATGACATGCCTAGGTCTCTGTAGGATATGTATAGGTCTCTGTAGGATATGTATATGTACCTGGACATGAATAGGTCTCTGTAGGACATGTAGAGGTCGTTGTAGTATCTTACTCTATTAGATTGTGGATGGTTTTCTTGGTTTATTAGATGGGGGCTGGGGTGTTGAGAGTGTTACAGTGTTAAATTCTAAAAACATAACATATGCACAGTGATTAAACTATATATCTGTACTAAATACTTACTTTGAAGGAAACATCTGATGAGATGAAGCAACTTTTCAAGAAATGGCTTGCTCTGTTAAAAAAAAAAGGAACATTACAGATTGCCATACATGGCAAGTACCAATGGCCAAAGCCATGGAATTGATTGGAGCTATGGTACTGACAAGTATTGACTGAGATCTTGGGTACTGACAAGTATTGACTGAAGTCATGGTACTGACAACTATTGACCGATGTCTTAGTACTGACAAATATTGACTGAGGTCTTGGTACTGACAAATATTGACTGAAGTCTTGGTACTGACAAGTATTGACCGATGTCTTGGTACTGACAAATATTGACTGAAGTCTTGGGTACTGACAAATATTGACTGAAGTCTTGGTACTGACAAGTATTGACCGATGTCTTGGTACTGACAAATATTGACTGAAGTCTTGGGTACTGACAAATATTGACTGAAGTCTTGGGTACTGACAAGTATTGACTGAAGTCTTGGTACTGACAAGTGTTGACCGAAGTCTTGGGTACTGACAAGTATTGACTGAAGTCTGGGTACTGACAAGTATTGACCGAAGTCTTGGTACTGACAAGTATTGACTGAAGTCATTGTACTGACAGGTATTGACTGAAGTCTTGGTACTGACAAGTATTGACTGAAGTCATTGTACTGACAGGTATTGACTGAAGTCATGATACTGACAAGTATTGACTGAAGTCATTGTACTGACAAGTATTGACTGAAGTCATTGTACTGACAAGTATTGACTGAAGTCATTGTACTGACAAGTATTGACTGAAGTCTTGGTACTGACAAGTATTGACTGAAGTCTTGGTACTGACAAGTATTGACCAAAGTCTTGGTACTGACAAGTATTGACTGAAGTCTTGGGTACTGACAAGTATTGACTGAAGTCATGGTACTGACAAGTATTGACTGAAATCTTAGTATTGATAAATATTGATTTCAGTCTTAGTTCTGTCACTGATTTCATTTACAGTTTTACTTTTTATAACCAGCGTTCGAATTTAACGCTCGCACACTCGCTAAATGCGAGCTGATTTTTCATTTTGCGAGTAGAAAATTGTGGTACTTGCATTTTTCTGCGAGTGCATATAAATCCTGGTAAAACAGACACACATAGTAAAACATCGACGGAAGCCGACACACAGACAATGCATTATCTTGGTGACGCTTGTACACAGCACTCGTTAGTTTCAAGCGTCTCAAAGACTACGATATACATGAATATATTGTAATGGAAAAGAAACGAGAGTTTCCGAGAAACAAAGCACGACGTCTGCTAGCATGGCTGACATAACCAAATTTTTTAAGTCAGCCGCTGCCGGAACATCAAATGAAAAGATCGGCGAAAATGATGAGAGCAAGGACACATGTACAGAAAGTGGGCCAACTCCTAAGAAAAAAGTGAAACGCATCCCAAGGCCAACAAAACAAACTGTCGAGAAATGGGAGCGTGAACTGCATATTGACCTGGAAAAAAACCTTGACGATGATCATGTGCACGTTATTGAAATTTATTGCAAAACATGCAAAGAATATAGTCCCGACAAGTCATCATTGGTAAATGTTTTGTTCTTACTTGAAATTCTATCAGTACTTACTGTATTGTCCATTTTCTAATTTAACAAGTCAACTTCAGATATGACAAAAACAAAATGAAATTTTTAAACGAATAGCACAATTTCAAAATTGCGAGTAAGTTTGTAATTTTGCGAGTGAAAATTTTATCCACTCGCAACAACGTGCGAGTTACTAAAAAAGTTAAATTCTACCCCTGTATTATAACTGATGAAAAAATAATTTACTATTGGTATGTCTTTGAAAAAATAAAGTTTAAGTTTCAAGTAAAAAGATTCCTACCCTCTTCTGATACTCTGCAACAACACAGCAGAAATCTTCAAAATTATACTGGTTATCAGGACTATTGTTTCTATGGTTACTAAGCCACTCCAGGTCAAGACTCTGTCCTCCCATACAGCTCTTGTAGGCCAAGCATACCTACATAAAGCAAGAGAGTTAATTTAATGTATAATTAAAAAAAAAAAGGAATTTCACAAGTCAAATTCTAAGACATTATTAACTTCTTTAAGATTAATGCAATAATGGATTGGTGCACTGACCTTCGTAACAGGAAACAGAAACTGCAAATATTGCATTAAGATAAATATTAAGATAAAATTTCAATTAAGATACCTTAAAAATATAAAATGTATATCTAAAGTATAACAATTTAAAAAAACACATTTTCCCTGTTTCAAACAAAATAATTCTAAAAGAACAAAGCTAGTAAATAATCTAATGAATGAAAATGATGGGAGAGATACCCCGTTACACAATAGGTGTGACATAGAACGCAGCCAAAAATTATATTTCTAGAAATAACTCAACACAATATCAATTAAGCTGTCCTAACCATGTATTGTAAAAGTGTAAATGTCTGTTCTGTTGAAGCCATATACTCACATCTTTAGCAGTGATGTAGCCAGATCCAGTGCTGTCCATGGAGTTAAAGGATTCCCGCATATGTCTAAACAATGAACGAGGTGTTTCAAATGAGAAAAAAAATATGAGGAATCAAGGAAATTATTAAGGAGAAAAATATTCCATTGGCAATGCTGTATGACTAAATAATATAACACAATCCAATCTTATATCATACATATTGTAACAACAAAGAAGAATCTCCCAGAGTGTGGTTTTAAATGTCTTTAAAAAGTACTAGCTAAACACTGGGAAAATCAGGAACTGAAATATACTTATAAATCTTACATATGACCAATCCAAATACAATGCACTATCACAAGTGCCATAATTGTTTCACTGTTTTGATATTGGAGTCTCATATAGAGGATATAAATATCTTGTACTAAAAACAAACATGAAATAAAAACCTATCAGACCAGAATAAAAACAAAAACAAAAGAAAAACAAAAACAAAACAAAAAGTTTAGGAGGAGTTGTCCGGACAAACTTAAAGTTATGGTTCTTATAAGAAAACCCGTTAATAGTGACCAGTTGCCATAGCAACCATAATTTTGAGAAAAAGAAAGTGGCATGCACATCTACACATGGTCCTCTATATTTGTGTGAAGTTTCATTGAAATCGGCCCTTTGGTTTAGGAGGAGTTGTCCGGACAAACTTAAAGTTATGGTTCTTATCAGAAAACCTGTTTATAGTGACCAGTTGCCATAGCAACCATAATTTTGAGAAAAAGAAAGTGGCATGCACATCTGCACATGGTCCTCTATATTTGTGTGAAGTGTCATTGAAATCGGCCCTTCGGTTTAGGAGGAGTTGTCCGGACAAACTTAAAGTTATGGTTCTATCAGAAAAACTGTTTATAGTGACCAGTTGCCATAGCAACCATAATTTTGAGAAAAATAAAGTGGCATGCACATCTACACATGATCATTAATATGTGTGTGAAGTTTCATTGGAATCGGCCCATTGGTTTAGGAGGAGTTGTCCACACAAACTTAAAGTTATGGTTCTTATCAGAAAACCTGTTTATAATGACCAGTTGCCATAGCAACAATAATTTTGAGAAAAAGAAAGTGGCATGCACATCTACACATGGTCCTCTATATTTGTATGAAGTTTCATTGAAATCAGCCCTTCGATTTAGGAGGAGTTGTCCGGACAAACTTAAAGTTATGGTTCTATCAGAAAACCTGTTTATAGTGACCAGTTGCCATAGCAACCATAGTTTGGAGAAAAAGAAAGTGAGATGCACATCTGCACATGATCATTAATATGTGTGTGAAGTTTCATTGGAATCGGCCCATCGGTTTAGGAGGAGTTGTCCGGACAAAAAGGGTCTACAGCCAGACGGACGGACGGACGGACAGACAACCTGATTCCAGTATCCCCCTAACTTCGTTGCGGGGGTATAATTAGGGAGCAATAGTTAGACATTTATATATATGTTATTATAGTTTTAACCTATGATGGTGTGAGAGTAGATGGTTGATATGTGAGACTGACATGGTATCCAGTCCTGTAACCATAGTTACCAATCTTGTGTGGGCAACATGAGCTCCCATTGACCAGTCCTTTGTAGGCAGCAGTTGGTGAGCTGTTCTGTGTACATGTGGCAGTTATTGGTAGGTTGTCCTGTGTGTGCAGTTTTATAAGTGTGAGATGTCATGTGTGGGCAGTTTTATAAGTGTGAGATGTCCCATGTGGGCAGCTTTATGTGTGAAATGTCCAGTGTGGGCAGTAGTTGGTGAAATGTCCCATGTGGGCAGCTTTATGTGTGGTATGTCCAGTGTGGGAAGTTGTTGGTGAGATGTTCATTGTGGCAATTTATTGGTGAAATGTCCAGTGTGGGCAGTTTTGTTGGTGAGATGTTCAGTGTGGGCAGCTATATAAGTGTATTGTAATTCAGAAGCCCTTGGTAGACAACTTTTGATGAGGCGTCCTTTATGGGCAACTATATTACTATTATGCCCTATGTGGGCAACTGTAAGAAGTCCTTTGTGGGCAGATATATATAGTATCATTATTTGAGCTGTTATGTACTTATCTGGATGGCTGTTGTGGAAAGTATAACCGATTTCCACTGTGGACAAAACAGATAATGTGATCCTACATGTTCTTAGGTTATATATGGGCTGTGTCGACAGTTACATCTGTGGATTACAGACACCCCAATTCAGAGATGCAAGTGTGTGTTTGATAGAAATGTGGAAGTTATTCTTCACCTTTGAACCCAAATGACCTTGAACTTTGACCCATTAACCTTGATCTTTAGTGAGTCAACTTCTTGTAAAATTCCGACAAACTTTGTCTTGTAATATCTTCACAAAATGTTCATCACTGAGATACAAAACTGGACCTTGACCTTTGACCTTTGGTCAGTTGACTCCATGTTTAATTCTAACCAATATCACTTCATAGTGTCATTAAAAAATGTTTATCAGTGAAATGGTGCAATATATCACCTTGAACTTTGACCTAGTGACCTTGACCTTTAATAATTTGACTCTTTGTTTAACTCTGACCAACATTTCATGAAAACAGGGTGGGGGTGGGGGTGGGGGTTAAAAATATACAAAATTTGACCTTGACCTTTGACCCAGTAACCCTGACCTATGACCTAGTGACATTGGATCAGCTGACTTGTTAAAATTCTGACCAATATTTCTTCAAAACGTCATGACAAAAATGTTCATTAGTGGACCTAATGACCTTGACCAGTACATGCTTTTGTAAACTGAACATCTTGAACAAATTGCATGTAAATCCATCAATAAATACAAGAGTCATCAGCCAGGAACAAAATTTGTAGACGATCGCACAAGCAGATAGAGATTATTATTGGGCACCTGTGATACAGGGCCCTAATTATGGATATAGTGTATTACAGGTGTTTGTTTCATTCTTTACATCAGTTTTGGTAGTCATGTTCGTCCAAGTTACAATCAGTGGTATTGGTTGAAGACTGTGCAGATTGTACAAATGGTGACTATACTTACAGTAGAGCTGTTCCCACCTTGAGGTAACCATATAATACAGGCTGTACACCGTCCTCCACGATTAGATCCTCAACCTTCAATCCCTGTAGATAGGCAGCATATTGTAATTAAGTAATCAATAACATGTAGTCACTCAAAAAAGTCATACTCTAAATGGACAAAAGGCTATTAGTCTATAACCCAATTTCAGTTTAAGGCTATCTAGCATCCCATATATGTATACAAATGTTTACCAGTTAAAGTATCACTAAGTTTGGATTAGTCGATATTACTTGAAATTTAATTCCGGTATAGTAGATTTGACTTAACAGCTGTGAAATATCAACCCTACAAAATTAAACAAATGAGAAACAATTTTGTACAGCGCTGAATTTGATAACTTTTTCGAATTTATATCTTTTGCATTACCTTATAGTATGTACATTTGTATTTAAGCTAAGGCATTGAATAACAAATGATTTCAAAGTAACTACAAAATCTTTTTTCACTGGATTAGTCTACCTTGTTAGTCTGGGTACAGCTCTACTAGGACAGACACTGTCAGAACTACATTGTTTAGTCTGGGTACAGCTGTACTAAGACAGACACTATGTCAGTACTACCTTGTTAATCTGGGTACAGCTCTACTAGGACAGACACTATGTCAGTACAGCCTACTTTGTGTAGTCTGGGTACAGCTGTACTAGGACAGACACTATGTCAGTAGAGCCTAGCATGTTAAGTCTGGGTACAGCTGTACTAAGACAGACACTATGTCAGTACTACCTTGTTAATCTGGGTACAGCTCTACTAGGACAGACACTATGTCAGTACTACCTTGTCTAGCCTGGGTACAGCTGTACTAGGACAGACAAGATGTCAGTACAGCCTATCTTGTCTAGTCTGGGTACAGCTGTACTAAGACAGACACTGTCAGTACTACCTTGTCTAGCCTTGGTACAGCTGTACTAAGACAGACAATATGTCAGTACTACATTGTTTAGTCTGGGTACAGCTGTACTCGGACAGACAATATGTCAGTACTATCTTGTTTCACATGGGTACAGCTGTACTAGGACAGACACTATGTCAGTACTACTTTGTTTAGTTTGGGTACAGCTGTACTAAGACAGACAAGATGTAAGTACTACTTTGTTTAGTCTGGGTACAGCTGTACTAGGACAGACACTATGTCAGTACAGCCTACCTTGTCTATAAGACCTACCCTGTCAAGTACTGTCTGAGTACATTTCAGTGCAGTTTCCAAGCTTGCGAAGACTGGTAAACTGTTTCTCTCCACCAAATCCACCAGTATCTGCCTGGCTCTCGAAAGATCCATCACCTCACTATGGCCAGACATAACAAGTGTAATCAATGATAATGAAGTTCAGAAAATTATCAGGATACAGAATCTCAATGCAAAATTAATGCATTTGATGCACAAATAATTATGCACAATTGAAACAAATTCTGAAAGTAATTCGAACAAATTTTGTGTTGATGTCCAATGGTTAAATCCAAATATGGAAAAATAAAAAAAATTTGAATTCATTCAACAACCAATTTTTCATTTCATTATACCTTGGTCTCTAACAGTTATACAAGATGGATATGAGATGTATATCTATGGAATAAGATGCCTTTTAAAACTTTTTAAACTATATCACCTCCAAAAAAGTTTTACGGATGCTGATATGGATGCAGATGAAAAGATTTAGCAAATAGTTACTCATAAACAGTGAACTAAAAATAGGTACATACAATTGTTTAGTACTTATTAAGATTCATTCAAATAGCATAACCAGTAATATCTTACAAGCTTATAATTCACTACTGTATCAATTGCTAGCATCTTCTTCTCTACCATGGCCATATGGCTAACCATGAGTCTGGCTGTTAACATGTTATTGTTAATAATAAGCTGCTTGTTATTTTTGTCGAAATTAACAAGCAGTTTAACAAATTTCATGTTAACAGCAAGACCCCCTGGTAAGTCATGACACATACTAACAATTGATAACGTTGCTTCTGTTTCATTGCACCAGGTTTGTAAAATATCACTGGATTTGTTATTTAGATGAACCTTAAAAAACTATATCTCTGACTGACCAAGTAACAAGTGTAACAGAAATGCTTACAATGATTGTCTAGGGATAGATACTTATACAACTGGGAATAACAGCAACTTTTTTCTATCAATCATTTTAGAAATTTACAACATTGGAATAACTTGATAAAGAAAGAGAAAGCACCACTGATATATAAGAGAAAAAGAAATACAAATTAAGTTTTTTCATGATGAAAAAGAATTCAACTCACCATTTTGAAACTTCCTCTCCACAGATCTTCATGTTCTTGTCATATTCATGTATAATAGCAATCACTTGTCGTTGAGTGGCTAAAAACATCAAACAGAAAAAATGTCAACTTTACTAGCGGGCGACACCTAAATTACGAATGGATTGAAGTATAGAGGACGATAACACTGTTTGAACATGGCTTAAAAAAAGATATTCAACATGATGTTACAGTGTCCTTCTAAGAGTTCAGAGATTCGATGCTCGAGTCCTGGTCTGGTCTTTGCATTGTTGCTTTCTTATTGCAAACTCACTAAATATCTGGTTTGTACCAGATTAATAGATTATAATGATAAACAACTACTAATTGCAATGGGGAACCATTGCAGAAGTCTCCCCATATGGCTCCCACATATATACAAATTTTCATCAAAATTGATCAATGTCTAAATTTTGACCAATCAGAATCCTTAATGTGGTTGCTTTGGCAACAAAACACATGCTGTTGTATTGGTATTTGATTTGATTTGAAAATATTTTATTGTTATAAACAAATGGATCGGGCACAAGTTATAACAACTTAGAAAAGCCCTCTCCACAAATATATGTTACAGAAAGTGTGATAACGACACGAAATGGTTACATTGATTTATATAGAAAGATAGCAAATAGTTGGGAGGAAAAAGGACAGATGTAGAGATATCAGGGTGAGAAGATGAAAATTTGTTCTTATAATAAATTTACTAAACTAAATGTTCATGAATAATGTACACGAATTATTAATTGTTAAGCCAGAGTAATAATAAATAATACGTGGCACTATCTTGTAGCTACACATTCAAAACATGTCACTTATCGATTGTTCGTAGTAAACACAATCCATGAAACATTCTCTTATGGCAAGCTTTTCCTTCCTAGGTTTCTTGTCCGTGTGCCACGCATTCAAATTTAATTATACTGGTGAATTAACATATCATCATATGAACATACCGGTATTACAATATAAACATTATCAAATTACATATTCTAAGTGAGACATAGGTTAAAATTAGAATAAACATAGAGATATATCTGTTCACAGGAATGTATGAATTTAGAAACGGTCACTAAATTGAATAAAATTTTGAACTGTGCGAAAAATGAATTCATTTTCAGCCGTCGTCAAGTCTACATTTCCACGCAACAATAAATGCAAGCGAATAGGCTGATGATGTAAGAGTTGATCAAACATTATACGTCTAATATTCGTGTAATTTGGACATTGAAAAAAATAATGAAAAGAGTTTTCACAAGGGTAACCACAAGCACATGATGGAGATTCTACAAGATTAACACGATACAGGTCATAATTTAGTTTTACTCAAATTGCTGCTATATGCTGGCTGTTATCTACATTCAGCGTATAAACATTTTGTTCCGTAAGAAATGATAACTCTGTTATTGACCCTCACAAGATTTCATTCCATATTTATGTCAAAATATCAAATGAGATTTAATCTCAAATTGAAATCTACATGGTGGAATCTGTCTGCCTAAAAGTCACGATTTGTAAACTTACCTATGAGGTAGGCTTTGTAAACTTACCTATGAGGTAGGCTTTGTAAACTTACCTATGATGTAGGCTGTGTAAACTTACCTATGAGGTAGGCTTTGTAAACTTACCTATGAGGTAGGCTTTGTAAACTTACCTATGATGTAGGCTTTGTAAACTTACCTATGAGGTAGGCTCTGTAAACTTACCTATGAGATAGACTCTGCAAACTTACCTATGTGGTAGGCTTTGTAAACTTACCTATGAGGTAGGCTTTGTAAACTTACCTATGATGTAGGCTGTGTAAACTTACCTATGAGGTAGGCTTTGTAAACTTACCTATGAGATAGACTCTGTAAACTTACCTATGAGATAGACTTTGTAAACTTACCTATGAGATAGACTCTGTAAACTTACCCACAAGGTAGGCTTTGTAAACTTACCTATGAGGTAGGCTTTGTAAACTTACCTATGAGGTAGGCTTTGTAAACTTACCTATGTGGTAGGCTTTGTAAACTTACCTATGTGGTAGGCTTTGTAAACTTACCTATGAGGTAGGCTTTGTAAACTTACCTATGAGGTAGGCTTTGTAAACTTACCTATGAGGTAGGCTTTGTAACCTTACCTATGAGGTAGGCTTTGTAACCTTACCTATGAGGTAGGCTCTGTAAACTTACCTATGAGATAGACTTTGTAAACTTACCTATGAGGTAGGCTTTGTAAACTTACCTATGAGGTAGGCTTTGTAACCTTACCTATGAGGTAGGCTTTGTAAACTTACCCACAAGGTAGGCTGTCTCGATCATAGAAGTAATCGCCCTGGTCTGGTTATCAATCACAAAAAACAAAATGTCTGCTCTCTGTAAATAAAATAGCAACTACTTTAAGAAAACTTAAATCGACTGATGAAAAGGCATAACACCTATCATTTTCAACAAGTGTTCACTAAACAATTTTGTTAGCCTTTTTAACAATAGCACCATTGACAAAACTAAAGACTATATTTCAGTAATGAAATTATTTAAAATAATATGTAATTTAATGATCTCACCTGTTTTGCTCGAGCTTCTAGCTCCACCAACTCTTCTCTCCAGTTTTGCACCTGCTGTAACAGTGAGAAAATTTATTTATTTATTTTTTTTTTTTAAATAATCTATAGATCCTCAATTCAAGACATGTCTCTGTTCCAAAAACAAATAAAGGGCAATAACTTCATAGAAAATTTAGACAGTGGCCAAAATTGTGACTTTTGAACAATGCAAAATGTGCCCATATGCAAAAATTGACCCGTTTAATCACTGGTGATTTAAATAAAGAAACACATACACTGTAGTGAGCAAAGCGCCATAACTCCATATGGATCATCGAATACCAATATACAACACTCATGAAAATGTCACAGGCAGAATAACCAGGAACATTCGGTAACAAGTATTCTCCTAAAAGCAGTACATTGTAATCTAGTGATTGGTTAGCTTAACTTACAGGGTTGTAAAAGGTAATGCCATGCTGTTTGAAGAACGGAATCGCTGTATCCTGTCGCCAGCTTGTAGGGTTACAGGATCCTCCAAGAAACACTGTGGCCATAAAAAACACATATGATTGTACAATATAAGTACATAAGGTGGTAATATGAATGCAAATGGTAACAAACATATTCTTTGCTGCATGTTAGCTTTTCTTTGAGACCAATAAATCACATTTCCATACCTCTATGCTGCCATCTTTTACAAGGACTGGATGTTGATCTCTCTCTGTACATGGACCGTGGCTGAGGTGAGACTGGTCTAAAACAAAGATCAGGAAATCAAGGAACAGCCAAAAAACCTCTATCAGTAACAACACAATTCTAATATACACAACTTTACTTTTCAACAAAAATTAAAATTATACTCTAAAATTATTAAACACTTGCTTCACCTGAAGCAGGAAATCTAATACTCTGATATCAAAGATACTTACCTGGTACTTCTTGAAAGATTGTCTACTGATGCTCTAACACCAGTGATCACAGATATTTAATTTCAAATGCCCACTTAAAAAATGTTTGTAACTCAGTTCGTACACTTATTTCCTGAATAATTCTGAATGTACTTACTTCCTGAGGTAGTATGATTTGAGCTCTGACACCAGTACACAGAATTCTCCGAATGTGATGTTATCTGACTCACAAGGGCTGCCATATTCCACTGCACACTGAACCATCTCATACACTATAATATACCAGCATGGGACTTAACACTTTATACACTTAATTTCTTATAACAATTACAACAATGTGAGGCCTGAAGGGTAAAATACAGAGGTCTAAATATGGGAGGAAACCAGAGTGTCAGCATCTGGAACAAATCCTGTGGTCAGGTACTCACTCTAGTGGGTTTATACCTTTTCACAATCTGAACAGGAAATCAGACCTCTTGTTCCTTTGATAAATTGGAAGAGCTCAGTAATCCCTGAAGTACATATACATTTTGTATTTACAAAGTTGACTTATCAAATTAACTAAGATTACTGGCAAGTCTGACATATCAGTACTAGTGAGGGTCCCTCAATGTATTTGTCATGAAACCTGAACTTAACCAGAGTGTTACATTAACGACATTTAATTTCTTCTTTCAATTAATGAATTACTTATATTCTGCAAATATACTCGCTACATATACATAATTTTGATATTAACTCAATCAAGAAACTGTGGTAAGGAAAATGATAAAGGAACTCATAAGGTATCTTGTTTACACTTTTTTTATATTTCAGAAGTGGACAAGCATGACCTATGACCCTATAAACTTAAAGAATGTCTACCCAAACAGAATAAAAGCAAACTCAACCCTTTAAAATTCTAAAACCCTATTACACATCTGTATATGATTTTGGAAAAAACACAGGTCCTAATAATTCGCAAATCAAAATTTTTCTTCACTAATAAAAATATTTCTTGTTTTTAGATAAAAATATCAATTACATCCACGTACATGGATATGAAATGGGGTTATACATACCTTGTGAGTTGGATGGAAACAAGTTGAGAGAATTGAAGGCTTCACGAAGACGGCAGGTAGGCAGTCTGTTTTCACAACAGGCATACTGGTTGTATACTGTCAGAAGGTCACTGTATATAACATTTCAATACACTATAGTTACTACATTGTATAAACATACAACTGTAAAAGGAGAGAAAAAATGCAATGGTCATACCGGACTCAAACCCCGGTCCAAAATCTACAGACACTCTAAATCATTTGAGCTACATGGCCACCTGTCTTTCTGCCCAGTCCTGTTATCCACCATTCAGCTATGTCTTTGACAAACACACAACACCCTATACCCCCGTGGGTATCTTAGTTCAGAGACTATGTGGAAGAACAGGGAAATAAACACTCCTACCAAGTGCCCCGACAGAATTTGAACCAGGGTCTCTTAATTGTGTGATAATAAACGGCTCTACCTAGGCCTCCTGAGCCAAAAAAGCATGCTTCTTCAGCTGAGTAACAGAGACTGTATATAACACTATGTACAAGCCACACCAACCTATACCTTTTATATACAACTAGGCAAAAGATTATAATCAATTTATAGATGGTATTCATTGCTATGTTTATTTATTATTTTGATTATTTTAGCTGCCATAGATAGACTTTCACTTTTGTAAATTCTGATCAATAGTAATGAAATATACAAGTGATTCCAGCATTTTCTTCATAACTGGAGAAGGCCATGATTTCATGTTTACTATGATATGACTCTTGTTTCCTTCCACCTCCATATTTGCTGGCCTAGCAGAAATGTAAATACTGGTGCAATATTCGTTTTTTCTGATTTGTTTTATTCCAAAATCTCCCCATCAAGAGCCAGGGTCTTAGTCAGAGATCCACGTTGTCTTTGAATTTTGGACCCAAATGACCTTGACCTTAAATCCAGCTCAGTTGGTTAGAGTGTTGCCCACATAACCTCAAGTGAAGATCCCAGGTGAGCGGTTCAATAATCCCTACCCATAGCAGTTTGTGTTTCTCAAGAAAACCTAAGATACAGACACTTCAGAAAGACAATTACTCTGGATGGCATGCTACAGGCCTCCCCTATGTTGTACAATCAGGAAGCCACTGACTTCAATAAGGAGTCTCTGCCTCAAAATAACACTAGCTATTCACAGGGTGATAAACCCAACAAACTATAATCCAGTGACCTTGATCTTTTGTCAGTTGACTTATCCTTTAATTCAGACCAATTTTGCTCCATAATGTCATAGCAAAATATTCATCAGTGAAAAATACTAATCTTGACATTGACCTTAAATCTTTGGACCCTGTGACCTTGGCCATTGGTCAGTTGACTCCTTGTTTAATTCTGACCAACTCTTCTTCATACTAATATTACATCACTAAAACGATACAGTTTGCTATAACATTGACCTAAAGGCCTTGACTTAAAATCAGTTGGTTTCTTGTTGAATTCTGACTAACTCACTTCATAATGTGATCACAAAAAGATTCATCTTGACCTTTGACCCTATGACCTTGACTTTTAGACAGTTGACTCCTTGTTTAATTATAACAAAGACTGCTTCAAAGTGTTACAACAAAATGTTAATTTGTGAAATGCTACAAACTTTGACCTTCACCTTTGACCCAGCAAACTTGACCTCTGACCTGTTGACCCTGACCTTTGGTCACTAGACTCCTTGTTTAATTGTGAACATCTTTGCTTCATCAAGTCATAACAAAATGTTTATCATTGAAAAGATGCAAAATTTGACCTTGACCTTTGACTCTGTTACCTTAACCTTTGGTTAGTTGGTTTCTTATTAAATTTTGACTAATTTTAATTCATAATGTTATCACAAAAAGTTTATTTTTTCACCTTCGACCCTATGATCTTGACCTTTGGTCGGTTGACTTCTGGTTTAATTTTAACAAAAAGGTCATCAGTGAAAAGCTACAAAATTTGACCCTGTGGCCTTGACTTTGGTAAGTTGACTCCCTGTTTAATTATGACAAACACTGTTTCATAGTGTTATAACGAAATGTTCATTTGTGAACTGCTGCAAAATTTGACCTTGACCTTTGACCCAGTTAACTTAACCTCTGACCTGCTGACCTTGACCTTTGGTCAGTTAACACCTTGTTTAATTGTTAACATCTTTGCTTCATCAAGTCATAACAAAATGTTCATCATTGTAAAGATGCAAAATTTGACCTGGACCTTTGACCCTGTTACTTTGACCTTTGGTCAGTTGACTCCTTGTTATATTATAACAAACATTGCTTCAAAGTATCATAACAAAATGTTCATCAGTGAAAAGCTACAAAATTTGACCTTAACCTTTGACATGATGACCTTGACCTTTCAATAAGTAGACTCTTTGTTTGATTATGAGCAACTTTGCTTCATCATGTCATAAAATGTTCATCAGTGAAAGGATACAAAATCTGACCTTGACCCTTGACCCTGATGACTGTGACCTTGACTTTTTAGCTGAGTGCATTTTTATGAACCGAACATTATGACAAATTTTCATGAAAATCAGTTCATAGATACCACAGTTTTATCAGGGAGTAAAATTTTTGGATGGACAGAAAACAGATTAATGGAGAGAGTGATTACTATTTGGCACGTGTATCTTTGATATGGGGCACTAAGTAGATAAGATAGGAGCAGATAAGATAGGACTGACAAACTTTTTATTATTCAGGTCATAGGTCAAAATTTTTTATTAATAATGTTTCTTGTATCATCCATATTTCATCCACAAACTTCATGTGAAGTGGTCTGTTTATGTGTATTAATGTATGGTCACACTTGAAAAGGTGAAATAATATAGGATATTGTCCTTAATTTGTTTTGATATTTACATAAACTTTACATAAACTGTCAAACAGCATCTTGTAAGCCTAGCAATCTTACTAATGTAACTTGCTAGCTGGAAGTTTATATATATACCCTGTTATATTGTTCAATTTCTTAAATTCGAAATTTTTTGATATGATCAAGCCGCAGTCGATGATTAGCATTGCCTAATGAGAGACTTGCCGTCTGCCACTAGGATATATAAACCGCCCAGATCTGAACAAGGTTTTTACACAACTGACAGATGACATGTCAAAATCATTTATCAAAACATTACATAGAAATGATATATTGCTTCACAGCTGGAGTGGTGTGATGTGATATTAAATCAAAGAGATTACACCTTTTCAGAACATTGCCAACACATTTGTCAGTGAATGACACCAGAGCATGAATGGCTTGACTTTATAGATCTATAAAGGCTACACCTTATAGGGAAAAATAATGCTTTAAGATAGGATAGGATAGGATAGGATAGGATGAGGAATAGGATAGGAATGGGGACCACCAAGGAGGTACAGGAAAAAATATTCCAGGATTCTTTTGCAAGAAAAGGCCTTAGTGTTAACTTTGAAAATCCACATGCTGTTGCCCTTTCAGTGAGGAATGTGAATCACTACTTCATGAACAGTACTGTAGTCATTTGAGTACTAACAGTAAATGAAAGCTTCATTATTTCTCCATTACATGCCAATACAATTGTAATTCTACAATATTTATGTTGTTTTTGTTTTATTTGACGTGTTGCTTTTCAAATGAAATGAGATTTTTCTGTAGGTGAATGACTTCAAGGCTGTGTTAAATGCATATCTTGTACAGCAAAATATATTATTTTAGAAATCGTTTCATATAACAAAACAGTTATTGACTTTGTTTAGTTTAATACAAGGAATTGTTAACCTTTGAAAGGTGATATTTCCCACTGCCGCAGACAAATCCTTAACCTAAATGCACTTAGATAATGATTGTATGATTTATTGGGCAAAGTAATGCATAAAGATACAGAAACTTAGAATATTCATTGCACTGATGTATTATAATCACAAATAGGCTAGGCTTTAACATAAACTCAGAAAAGAGACAATACACTTATGTAATTCCTTAACCTAAATATATTAATACATTTAATGATTTTATAATTTATAGGGCTAAGTAAAGTAATAAAGGCACAGAAACTTAGAATAGCATTGATGTATTATGATAACAAAAAGACTTCAATATAAATTCAGAGAAGAAACAATATACTTTTGTAATTCAACCCTTATTTCGTAATAATTCTATTTCGTAATGTTGACTTAACTACGTCATATATATTAGTTATGCTACTGTATCAGTAATGATATGCTCAAATATATCATGTCAAAGGAATATTATCATCAGTCATGGAGATAAGTGTCTATATATGGAGTCAAATGAAATGTGCTTAAACACAGATGGGCAGGATAATGTTCTTTATATCGTAATGGATAGCACTCCCATACAACAGTCTAGCAATAAGAGTTGTCTAACAGTTCAAAATTAAGTTCCTTCAAGAAATGGAATCTGCCAGGATATGAACTTCCTCCTATGTATATTTGTTCATTATGAATTATGATAAAAACAGCTGTATTTAATTACTATTAATCATTGTTATGACTGTTGATGAACAATATGTACAGTGTATGTAATTAATGAAATCAGTAATTATTGCTTAATTTTCATAAAAGTATTTAACAATCAATATCTGAAAATCTCTCTATCAAAGGTTTGTTTTTAAACTAATCTATTAACTAAAACATCTGAAACATCTGCCTTTTTTGCATGCTGAGAGTGGAAATGTTCATACTTTATAGCTTTCAATTTTGTTACATTTACATTTATTTCACAAAATTTTTCTTGAAATCCTTGATTTAAATACTTAATAATATTAGACTTTAAACCTAACAAAAGAACAACAGTCCAATTAGACCACAGAAAACAAGAATCCCATTGAAAGTCCTTTAACCAACGAAACATTAGCCCATCAAAACTAGGACAATATTAGGCTCCAATATGCCTGTGGGTGACAATCTACATATGTAATTAAAAGCTTCAGCTATCTCTTCTATGATCATCTACAGTACACCACAATTATTTGGTAGTGTATTTAAGAGGATCATAAAGGAATAGATGTCAAAAGACTGATTTTAATTAGATTGAAAATACCACAAAAAAGAAACATTAGAGACCCATATTATATGCATATTTTAACCCACAATGTTTCAGATCAAACAGTGACGAAGTTAAGTATATTGTGAAGCCACACTTTCAGCTCACCCAGAGAGAATTTAAGCTATCCATTAACAAGGTTAATTACTTTTTTTTAACATAAACATATATCTATACAATAATATTAATATATGTGTGCCCTGTTAATGGTTAACTGAATTCATGACTGTATAATTATTCAAACCTGCTAATTAAATGGTCGTGCCACTCTCCAATTACCTATTTAGCTTGATTTAAATAATTGTTTTCTGATATACACGAAAATATAAGTTAATTTATGAGTTTACGATATCTCATAATTTAAGAATATGGTAGATGTATATCCTTCTCAAAGTCGGCCTTATCGTGTTACATATGATCATCCCAATGATATAGCTTAAAAGCTTCCTTCCTTCCATTTAAAAACAAAAACTGTTTTAGTTGAAGAAATCGGTACCCTTTACCCAATAATAATGACACTATTACACACTACCACAGATCTTAATGAAAGTGGTTTGCCTCAGAAGATCACTTTTAGAATAGCAGATTTAATACAAGTAAAATTAAGTTTCACGAAATATACTAAAAATTTCCAGACAAATGGAAAAGAAAGCCCGAAGTATTTAGCACAATTGGAAAACCCCAAAAACAAAACCAAAGTAAATACAAAACTGACAGTACGTCTAATCTTATAGTAATTCATATACATTACCCAAATTATGACACAAACAAATTTACCAAATCTGTAGTTGAATATCGATCATACCGTTTTAAGTATTACAAAGTTCTCATCAGAATGGTCAATCACTGATCAATCAATGACGCCGCCATATCACAAACCGGCAATGGTTATCGCTTTACCTGGTCACTCGGCCCCAGACTCTCCTCTTGCCGTTCCGCTCCTCCACAGGTCTCCGTAGCTCGGACATGACATGTGCTATGAAAGCGAGGAGTCCTGCCATAGGCCTAGCAGGGAAACTGTCACCACATTTCACTGCCTGCCTCAGACACCAACCGGATGTTGATATTTAAGCATTTGAACGCATGCGTAATTGGCCTTATAATGTATTCAGTAAGCGGGAAATTCAAAATGTTTGTAGGACTATGGACGTAGTAAGATATGTATATGGTAATAGGCCTAGGGACCATGGAGCTGTGCATATAAGTGTAGTTATGACTATATGACAAAACCCCAGGCTAGGGCAAAACCCAAAGCTACTGTTAGAACCTAGATGGTGTTATGTGAAGGTTACTATAACATTGGGTCACTTCCTCTGTATAAAAAAAATCTAAAACAAATATTCATATCCTGCCTACACTGTTCTCTGGCAGTCTGACGACGACCATCTGTCAGAAATTGTTCGTCTGTCGTCCAGAGCTACGTTATTGTAGCTAAAAACAATTGGACAGAGAAGGCAACAATTTTTGATGATCTTCTCTCCAGCTATGTGGACACCTTTTAAGATAGACATTCAAACAGGTAACCATTCCAGACTGGAGATCTGATAGCAACCTCAGCCTCTTAGCTTACTAGGATATCAAGGGCATTTTTATAAATTATCTGATTTTTATCTGGATAAAATTGATAAAAGATGACTGTCTCTCAATAGTGTTACTCATTAGTGTGAAAGACCAATAAGTTTAATCCTCTACATGAATGTTGTGTACAATGTAAATATTCAATGATATCTTAAAGTTTTCTAAATCATCTTTAGAATGAATGATTCTGACTTAATAATCTTACACCAGTAATAAATTATCAGTGAGTGCATGGAATTGACGAGTTGTACATTTGCATTTCCAGAATAAAGGATTTAAAGAAACATGCATGTTTCATGGAGTTTTGGTTCATTTTTTTGCAAGACTAATCACTCTGTTAACAACCAAGGTCATTTTGTGGAGGGATCTCCATGTAGATGGTATCTACCTCATGGAGTTTGATGAAAGCAAGACATCATCAAAATTCATCTACTTTACCGTAGGCTGGTGGTTTTTCTCCGGGTACTCCGGCTTTCCTCCACCTCCAAAACCTGGCACGTCCTTAAATGACCCTGGCTGTTAATAGGACATTAAACAAAAACAAACCAAACAAACCAAACCATCCAAGTAGGTTGATAGATGAAGACATATAAGCTGGTGGTGTCATGGTATGTCAATAAAATTTGAAATGAACGAGTGTCCTGTGAGGTTTTTACACACCCCGCAATTCGTAAAATTATATTTTCAATCATTTTTTTCTGTAACAAGTACATGAAGCCTGTCACTAATATCATGCTTAAGTTGACATTGATACAAAGAGTGCATAATTCATTATGGAAATACACTTGGTAATTTATGGTGCAGTACACATGCAAGTGTCCTGTGAAGTTTTGTACACCCTGCAATTCTTTTAAGTAGTTTTTCAAATATTTTTTTATCATGCATATTCATGATGCCCATTACTATCAATATGCAAAATTTGACTTTGATAGGACGACTGTATATTATGTAAATGTACCAGCAAATTTACGGTGCAGCATGGTGAGTGTTTTTTGTTGCATGTCTCATTATGGATAGGCATGTAACAGATATGAATATCAATTAATGGCAGAACTATAGTCATTACTTGGTAAAAGGTTAAGAGGTAAGAATGTTGGGCGACTACGAAATAAAGGCCATAAATTGTAAAAGTGAAAAGAACACTTTTTATCGGTAATTTACGGAAGAGCATCACCACCATCAATGATACACTCAACAATAGGCTTATGGTCGTGTAGCACAATGGTCCAGTTAATTGATTTTAATAAATATTATACACTGGTTTATTGACTGATCAATTTGTCAACAAAATGGGTTTTTTTAATTGTTAGAAGATTCAAATAAGTGACCACTGAAATTACTACTAAGGTAATTATAAAATTTACACCAACATACCACAGCCATGGCTTCAAAACACTCGCATACATAGGGATGACAGTTTTTCGGAAAAGATGTCATAGTGACCTCATATTGAACAAGAGATCCCAGAGGGATCTTGGCACCCACCATTGAATGATCTTTATAGGTTCCATGTCAGATTAATCTTTTCTATACTTTTCCCTTCCTCTAAGTCTTACTAATCTGTGTAAATTCAGAAACAGCCCTCTAGTACTGTTCAAACAAAGGGAACCTATATAACATATTTAAGATTTAGCGATAAAGGCTGTCTGTCGGCCATGTTGTTTTCAGATTGGTCCAAAAATGCAATACCAGGGACCAAGGGGAACCTACATATAAAATTTGAGAAAGATCCTTTCAGCAATTTCTGAGAAATAGCGATAACAAACTTCAATAGTCAAAATCAAAGATGGCTGCCTCTCGGCCATGTTGTTTTCTGATCGGTCCAAAAATACAATATGCATAATAAGAAACCAAGAGGAACCTACAAATGAAATTTAAGAAAGATCCCTTCAGTACTTTCTGAGAAATAGCGATAACAAACTTCAATTGTCAAAATCCAAGACGGCTGCCTGTCGGCCATGTTGTTCTCCGATTGGTCCCAAAATGCAATATACATAACTAGGCACCAAGGGGAACCTACAAAAAATTTGAGAAAGATCCCTTCAGCACTTTCTGAGAAATAGCGATAACAAACTTCAATTGTCAAAATCCAAGATGGCTGCCTGTCGGCCATGTTGTTTTCTGATTGGTCTCAAAATGCAATATGCAAAACTAGGCACCAACAGGAACCTACATATGAAATTTGAGAAAGATCCCTTCAGCACTTTCTGAGAAATAGCGATAACAAACTTCAATTGTCAAAATCCAAGATGGCTGCCTGTCGGCCATGTTGTTTTCACATTAGTCTCAAAATGCAATATGCATAACTAGGCACCGAGGGAAACCTACATATGAAATTTGAGAAAGATCCCTTCAGCACTTTCTGAGAAATAGCGATAACAAACTTCAATTGTCAAAATCCAAGATGGCTGCCTGTCGGCCATGTTGTTTTCCCATTAGTCTCAAAATGCAAAATGCATAACTAGGCACCGAGGGGAACCTACATATGAAATTTGAGAAAGATCCCTTCAGTGCTTTCTGAAAAATAGTGATAACAAACTTCAATTGTCAAAATCCAAGATGGCTGCCTGTCGGCCATGTTGTTTTCCCATTAGTCTCAAAATGCAATATGCATAACTAGGCACCAAGGGGAACCTACATATGAAATTTGAGAAAGATCCCTTCAGTACTTTCTGAGAAATAGCGATAACAAACTTCAATTGTCAAAATCCAAGATGGCTGCCTGTCGGCCATGTTGTTTTCTGATTGGTCTCAAAATGCAATAGGCAAAACTAGGCACCAAGAGGAACCTACATATGAAATTTTAGAAAGATCCCTTCAGCACTTTCTGAGAAATAGCAATAACAAAAATTGTTTACGGACGGACGGAGGGACGGACGGACCATGGACCACGGACGCAGGGCGATTTGAATAGCCCACCATCTGATGATGGTGGGCTAAAAATCGAAGTTCAGCATCTATTGTTCATTCAAGAAAAAAATATAAATGTTCATTTTCCTAAGACATTTTTAAGACATGCATTGACCTGGTTTTGCAAAATTCAAGTTCAGCATCCCACATGTCAGTTTTAATTTCCTATGACCTTTTTTTATTTTACAAGTTGGTCAGTGACCTAATTTTAAGGGGGAAAAAAATCAGATATAGGATCCAAGCCTTATCCAAGATATAAATGTTCAATCCTTCTGTGGCCATTTTTCAAAAGTAGGTCACAGTGACCTTATTTTACAAAATTTAAATTCAGCATCTATTGCTCATCCTAGATGTCAATTTCCAATATCCCATGGCAATGTTTAGAAAAGTAGGTCACAGTGACCTAATTTTGCAAAATTCAAGTTAAGCATTGATTGCTCATCCCAGATGTCAATTTTCATTGTACTTTGGCAATGTTTAGAAAAGTAGGGTCACAGTGACCTAGCTTTACAAAAATTAAATTCAGCATTTATTGCTCATCCTAAATGTTATTTCCACTGTCTTATGGTGGTGTTTAAAAACCCAACTATCCAATATTCAAGTTTTGCATCTATTGCTCATCCCAGATGTCTATTTTGATCGTTCTGTGGCAATTTATACAAATAGACTTTATTACATTTATCAACTGATACATGTTTACAGTTTTGTATATCAAAGTTTTCGAGATATGTTTACATTTGAAATATGCAACACCTAAAATGTATCTACTGTCCAAACACATTTGTCAACGACCAAATTTTATCAGTAACATAAAGCTCTGGAATGAAGGCCATACAAACCCCTTTTGTCATCTCCCACCTGTAACAGAAACACATCTTTAGAACCTCGGCATCTGATCAGTCCTAGCAGTTGAATGAGATGCTGTCCAAGGAATATAAAACATCTGACATAGGTAAATATAATGTAAAAGCATGAAGCATTTCATAAATAAGTTTGGAAAATTTTGAGATAAATTTTGAGATAAGTACCTCATTATTTTCATATATAATACTTTTCAGTTTAAGTGGAGACATCAGTCATATATCTTTTCCCAGAATGAATTGTGTTTGACAATCAGTTTTACCATTATATGTATATACAGTGACTAGACAAAGAATAAATAAAATTCATTTTAATTCTTTAAAAATACACTTTATGTCTGTTTGTCTCCAGATTTAATCAGTTCTGTCCTTTTCTATAACTACATGTTCTTGCCAAATTTGATTGCAATACATGATGTATAACTTGAGATATCCTGTTCACAAGGCGATTTTTGGAAACCAGGGGTAACACTTTGTATATAAAGCTATGATGAAGCTATGATCCATGCTCCGTACATAATCTTATACAATAACCCACATCCATGTATATATAGTCTTATATTAAAAACAAGAGGCCCAGTTAAGGCCTTAATGGTCACCTGAGATTTGAAATATTTCAGTTAATTAAATTGACCCTTTTTGGCCCCACCCATCAGTCCCTGGGGGTCAGTCAAGACCAACATGTACATACCATCAAACTGCCATCCCAAGCTGATAATGTTAGAATGAATTCCAATAGAAATCAAACAAATGATAGTTAAAAATGTGATTTCCCTATATAAACTATAGTAAAGAATACCCCCTCATAAGGGGCGAACGTGAGACCCCAGGGTCATGAAATTCACAGTTTTGGTTAAGTACATTAAGACCCTTCCATCTACAGTATGAAGAGTATTTGATTCTACCTTATTTGGGTCTTGAGAAGAAGATTTTTGAAATTTCAGTCAATTCAATCCTTTTTAGCCCCACCCATCAGCCACTGGGGGTTAGTCAGGGCCAATATGTGCATACCATCAAACTCTAATCTCATGCTAATAATGTTAACCAAGTTAGAATGAATTCCAATAGAAATCCAACAAATGATAGCCAAAAATAAGATTTCCCTATATAAACTATAGTAAAGTTTTCCCCCTCCCCAGGGGCAAACATAAGACCCCAGGGTCATGAAATTCTCAATTTTGCTAAAGCACCTTAAGACCCTTCAATCTATGAAGAGTGTTTAATTCCACCATATCTGAGAGTAGAGAAGAAGATTTTTTTAATTTCCGTCAATTCGATCTTTTTTAGCCCCGCCCATCAGCCCCTTGGGGTCAGTCAGGGCTAATATGTGCATACCATCAAACTGCCATCCCAAGCTGATAATGTTAACCAAATTAGAATGAATTCCAATAGAAATCAAACAAGTCATAGTCAAAAATGTGATTCCCTATATAAATTATGGTAAAGTTTACCCCCTCCCCACGGGCAAATGTAAGACCTCAGGGTCATGAAATTCACAATTTCGGTAAAGCACCTTAAGCCCCTTCCATCTATGAAGAGTGTTTGATTCCACCATATCTGAGAGTAGAGAAGAAGATTATTTTAATTTGACCCTGTCCCTCAGGGCCCCTTGGGGGTGGGGACCATATTATTCACAATTTTGGTTGACCTTTAGCCATAGAAGCTTCATGCCAAATTTCATGGAATTTGGTTCAGCCGTTTTGGGAAGATGTCAAAAATGTAAATTGTTTACAGACAGATGACGCATGACAGACGACGATGGATAAAAGGCGATTAGAATAGGTCACTTTTTGAAGTCTCAGGTGACCTAAACAAGAGGCCCATGGGCCTTAATGGTCACCTGAGATTTGAAATATTTCAGTTAATTAAATTGACCATTTTTGGCCCTGCCCATAAGCCCCTAGGGGTCAGTCAGGGCCAACATGTGCATATTATCAAACTTTCAACCCATGCTGAAAATGTTTACCAAGTTAGAATGAATTCCAATAGAAATCAAACAAATCATTCAAAAACGTGATTTTCCTATATAAACTATAGTAAAATTTACCCCCTCCCCAGGGGTAAATGTGTGACCCCAGGGTCATGAAATTCACAATTTTAGTAAAGCGCCTTAAGACCCTTCCATCTATAAACAGTATTTGATTCTATCTTATTTCGGTCTGAAAAGAAGATTTTTGAAATTTCAGTCAATTTGACCCTTTTTAGCCCCGCCAATTAGCCCCTAGGGGTCAGTCAGGGCCAACATGTGCATACCCTCAAACTGCCATCCCAAGCTGATAATGTTAACCAAATTAGAATGAATTCCAATAGAAATCAAACATATTATAGTCAAAAATGTGATTTCCCTATATAAACTATAGTAAAGTTTAACCCCTCCCCAGGGGCAAACTTGAGACCCCAGGGTCATGAAATTCAAAATTTTAGTAAAGCACTTTAAGATGCTTCCAACTACAAAGAGCATTTGATTCCAACTTATTTCCGTCTTGAGAAGAAGATTTTTGAAATTTCAGTCAATTTGGCCCTTTTTAGCCCCACCCATTAGCCCCTGGGGGTCAGTCAGGGCCAACATGTGCATGCCATCAAACTGTCATCCCATGCTGACAATGTTTACCAAATTAGATTGAATTCCAATAGAAATAAAACAAATAAAAGTCAAAAATGTGATTACCCAATATAAACTATAGTAAAGTTTAACCCCTCCCCAGGGGCAAACGTGAGACCCCTCGGTCATGAAATTTACAATTTTGGTAAAGCACCTTAAGACCCTTCCATCTATGAAGAGTGTTTGATTCCACCATATCTGAGAGTAGAGAAGAAGATTTTTGAAGTTTTAGTCAATTTGACCCTTTTTAGCCACGCCCCTCAGGCCCCTGGGGGGTGGGGACCATATAATTTAAAATTTTGGCTGATCTTTAGCCATAGAAGCTTCCTGCCAAATTTCATTGAATTTGGTTTAGGGATTTTGGAGAAGAAGTCGAAAATGTAATTGTTACGGACACACGACGGACGACGGATGACGGACGACGTCGGACAAAAGGGGATTGAATAGGTCACTTGAGACTTTGTCTCAGGTGACCTAAAAAGCCAGAAATACCTACCAAGGTACATGTCTTTATATATCGGTATTTCTGGCTATTCTTTTAATATAAGATTGACATGCCCATGTGCTCCAACATCACATCAAACGTAAACATGAGACACATCCCAAAGAAATACGTCAAAAATTTGGGAAAACTTTAAAGTCCTTATCCGGATTGGAACTATACAGTCGCAGCTGGTTTCAGCCAGTTTAGCAATGAAAGGGTTTTTAATTAACACGCAGTACTTGCACAATCATACTTGAGCAATCAAGGACACATCAGATGCATAATCATATCATAAATTAAAATGCAATTACTCATTAATTGAATTGATTTATTCATAGTAAGCACTATAACAAGAGTTCCAATAGGCACTTATTGCTCGCCTGTTCTGCAGCTTATGAAGAGAAGATTTAATTAATAAGAATTTCAAAGCTGAATTAGGTCATGAATATGTAACTAAAATTCATAAACATTTCTTTTCAGTAATTATAACATGTCTAATACCAAATGAACCATAAATAAAACATTTTGAAGATTTGAGCACATTTAGTTTCTGTGACTTACTTCTACTACCACATGGTACTGACTAATTTCAACAATCTTAAGGGGAAATGCCAGATAGGAGTAAGATGGAAAAATAAGCCCATGCTCAGGGATAAGCCCACCCCCCTATTTTCACATTTTCTCTGCATACGCCAATATTCAGGAATAAGCCCACCCCCTACTTTTCACCATAAAAAAAAAATTACGCTGTGAAAACGATCATTTTCTAAAGAAAAACGATCTTTTTCTTGAAAAAGAGAACATTTTTTTTTTCAATAAAGGGAAAAAATAGATAAAATAATATGATTTAATTGGTGCTTGAGTAATGGTGGTAGATGGTTTATGAATGAATCTGTGGTGGGACAAGAGACAATATTTGGTGGGAGTATATTCCATTCAATTATAGTTTTGGAAATGAAAGCTGCTTTTTTGAATGATCTTAAAAAGTATCAAGGTCATTCATTTGAACAAAGTTCTCATTCATCTCAGCTTGCAACTGCCCAAACATCATAATCCTTGGCTTCATAGTGGTGGAGCAGGATCAATTATTGTATAAGACTGACAGAGTTGAAATGCTTAAATAAAAACAAAAATCAGTATGTCTGCAGTAATAGAATGAATTTATCTTGTAAATGAATGAATGTGGAAATGATTAGTGAAGAATTCTGTCGTTACTTGTGTAGTTCATGCATGAATATACCTAGACTAACCAGGTTACATCAGTTAATTATGACTTAACATGAAGAATACAGAAAAAACTATTCTCCCTCCATTGCAACTTCAGCATGCGCTCGTAAAAAGTATGGTCCTTGAACACAATAGGCCTTTAATTTCACATAAAACGGGTTTCCAAAACTGTTGGCAGCAAATGGAGACTCCGCAAGCGTTTTGATAAGTTCATATTTGGCATCCTTGCCCTCCTTTGTAGCCTCAGTCAGTCTGTCCAAAAGGAACTCTGTTAGTCCTGGAAACTTGATCATGCACTCTTGTGCCCACTGTTGTGATGCCATGGCAGTGAAAACCTGGTAGGCTGCACAGCGGAGATCTGTAAAGGGTTGCTGGACAATTTCAAGTAAGGCTCTTAGAGGCTCATGACCAAGATGTTTAAACCACTTCTCTGTCAGCATCAGTAATTCTGTCGTTTGGTCTTCAACCTGTTAAAGGATACAATGGAAAACATATCTGAGGAATATAACTGATTAAAAAGAAATTACAAACAGACATTAGTTCACCTAGTCTTCATTAGACAGTATAGAACATGGACATTAGTTCACCTAGTCTTCACTAGACAGTGTAAAACATGGACATTAGTTCATCTAGTCTTCACTAGACAGTATAGAACATGGACATTAGTTCACCTAGTCTTCACTAGACAGTATAGAACATGGACATTAGTTCACCTAGTCTTCACTAGACAGTGTAGAACATGGACATTAGTTCATCTAGTCTTCACTAGACAGTATAGAACATGGACATTAGTTCACCTAGTCTTCACTAGACAGTGTGGAACATGGACATTAGTTCATCTAGTCCTCACAAGACAGTATAGAACATGGACATTAGTTCATCTAGTCTTCACTAGACAGTATAGAACATGGACATTAGTTCATCTAGTCCTCACTAGACAGTATAGAACATGGACATTAGTTCACCTAGTCTTCACTAGACAGTGTAGAACATGGACATTAGTTCATCTAGTCTTCACTGGACAGTATAGAACATGGACATTAGTTCACCTAGTCCTCACTAGATAGTGTAGAACATGGACATTAGTTCACCTAGTCTTCACTAGACAGTGTAGAACATGGACATTAGTTCATGTAGTCCTCACTAGACAGTGTAGAACATGGACATTAGTTCATCTAGTCCTCACTTGACAGTATAGAACATGGACATTAGTTCACCTAGTCTTCACTAGACAGTATAGAACATGCACATTAGTTCATCTAGTCTTCACTAGACAGTATAGAACATGGACATTAGTTCACCTAGTCCTCACTAGACAGTATAGAACATGGACATTAGTTCACCTAGTCTTCACTAGACAGTATAGAACATGGACATTAGTTCACCTAGTCCTCACTAGACAGTATAGGACATGGACATTAGTTCATCTAGTCTTCACTAGACAGTATAGAACATGGACATTAGTTCACCTAGTCTTCACTAGACAGTGTGGAACATGGACATTAGTTCATCTAGTCTTCACTAGACAGTGTAGAACATGGACATTAGTTCACCTAGTCTTCACTAGACAGTGTAGAACATGGACATTAGTTCATCTAGTCTTCACTAGACAGTATAGAACATGGACATTAGTTCATCTAGTCTTCACTAGACAGTATAGAACATGGACATTAGTTCATCTAGTCTTCACTAGACAGTATAGAACATGGACATTAGTTCATCTAGTCTTCACTAGACAGTATAGAACATGGACATTAGTTCATCTAGTCCTCACTAGATAGTGTAGAACATGGACATTAGTTCACCTAGTCTTCACTAGACAGTGTAGAACATGGACATTAGTTCATCTAGTCCTCACTAGACCGTATAGAACATGGACATTAGTTCATCTAGTCTTCACTAGACAGTGTAGAACATGGACATTAGTTCACCTAGTCTTCACTAGACAGTATAGAACATGGACATTAGTTCACCTAGTCTTCACTAGACAGTGTAGAACATGGACATTAGTTCACCTAGTCTTCACTAGACAGTGTAGAACATGGACATTAGTTCATCTAGTCTTCACTAGACAGTGTAGAACATGGACATTAGTTCACCTAGTCTTCACTAGACAGTGTAGAACATGGACATTAGTTCATCTAGTCTTCACTAGACAGTGTAGAACATGGACATTAGTTCACCTAGTCTTCACTAGACAGTATAGAACATGGACATTAGTTCATCTAGTCTTCACTAGACAGTATAGAACATGGACATTAGTTCATCTAGTCCTCACTAGATAGTGTAGAACATGGACATTAGTTCACCTAGTCTTCACTAGACAGTGTAGAACATGGACATTAGTTCACCTAGTCCTCACTAGACAGTGTAGAACATGGACATTAGTTCATCTAGTCTTCACTAGACAGTGTAGAACATGGACATTAGTTCATCTAGTCTTCACTAGACAGTGTAGAACATGGACATTAGTTCACCTAGTCTTCACTAGACAGTGTAGAACATGGACATTAGTTCATCTAGTCTTCACTAGACAGTGTAGAGCATGGACATTAGTTCATCTAGTCTTCACTAGACAGTGTAGAACATGGACATTAGTTCATCTAGTCTTCACTAGACAGTGTAGAACATGGACATTAGTTCATCTAGTCTTCACTAGACAGTATAGAACATGGACATTAGTTCACCTAGTCCTCACTAGACCGTATAGAACATGGACATTAGTTCATCTAGTCTTCACTAGACAGTGTAGAACATGGACATTAGTTCATCTAGTCTTCACTAGACAGTATACAACATGGACATTAGTTCATCTAGTCCTCACTAGACAGTATAGAACATGGACATTAGTTCATCTAGTCTTCACTAGACAGTATACAACATGGACATTAGTTCACCTAGTTTTCACTAGACAGTGTAGAGCATGTCTTACCGGTAGTTCAGCTAATCTTCACTAGACAGTAAAGAGCATGGACATTAGTTCAGCTACATGCTCTTCACTAAACAGTGTAGGTATGTGTCATTTTACCAACTGATGTAAAATACAATATTAATGGACAGATAATTATGTATAATTATTAGTAATAGGAAGAAGTAATGAAAAATACCCTGCCTATGCTGGAGACTTGAACCAGCCACCTTAAGGTCTCCAGGATGACACCCCACCACTGGATTAAGGTAACTTCCTCTAGCCTGAGCTATTAAGGTGACCTGAACTCTCTAATTTACAGGTATGTTTTGTATTTGATTTTATTAAATCATTAAATTGCCAATTCTGTTTGGAACTGTAACTAATTCATCCCAATTCTACAGGAAAACAAGGGCCCAATGGGCCCAAATCGCTCAACTGCAATGCAGTGATCTTTTCATATATGGATCCTGCAGTTATTTGAAAGCATGCTACAGGACCAATATAATAATGTCTCTCTGCACTTTGGCTTTTCACTAAAAGTCATTCAAAGATTTAAGCATACTTGATCGACGTGACCTTGAATGCGAGTCAGGGTCATTCATTTGAACAAACTTGGTAGCCCTTTACCCCAGCATGCTACAGACCCAATATTAACTCCATGGGACTCTTGGTTATTGAGAAGAAGTCGTTTCAAGATTTTAGCCTTTTTGACTCCTGTGACCTTGAATGAAGGTCAAGGTCATTCATTTCAACAAACTTGGTAGCCCTTTACCCAAGCATAATACAGACCTAATATCAACTCCCTGGGACTCTTGGTTATTGAGAAGAAGTCGTTTAAAGATTTTAGCCTTTTTGACTCCTGTGACCTTGAATGAAGCTCAAGGTCATTCATTTGAACAAACTTGCGAGCCCTTCACCCCAGCATGCTACAGGCCAAATATTAGGTCTCTGGGACTGTTGGTAATTGAGAAGTTGTTGTTAAAATTTTTAGCCTTTTTGACCGCTGTGACCTTGAATGAAGGTCAAGGTCATTCAATTGAACAAACTTGGTAACCCTTTACCGCAGCATGCTACAGACCCAATATAAACTCCCTGGGACTCTTGGTTATTGAGAAGAAGTCGTTTTAAAATGTTAGCCTTTTTGACTCCAGTGACCTTGAATGAAGGTCAAGGTCATTCATTTGAACAAACTTGGTAGCCCTTAACCCCAGCATGCTACACACCCAATATCAACTCCCTGGGCCTCTTGGTTATTGAGAAGAAGTCATTTAAAGATTTTAGCCTTTTTGACCCCTATGACCTTGAATGAAGGTCAACGTTATTCATTTGAACAAACTTGGTAGCCCTTCACCCCAGCATGCTACAGGCCCAATATTAGGTCTCTGGGCCTTTTGGTTATTGAGAAGAAGTTGCTTGAATGGAAAAGTTGACGCCGGACGGACGGCCGGACGGACGACGGACGCCGCGCCACGGCATAAGCTCACTTGCCCTTCGGGCAGGTGAGCTAAAAAACAACAGACAAGGGGCATAATTCCATGCAATATCTAAGCATAATAAACTGCATTGCATTACTACCCAAGGTAAAAGAAAATGCAAATGAAGTTCCATTAGTAAGAGAAGACAAACAGTTCAACCTAAACAGGGATCAGAAAAGGGACATATAGTCTTTAAGTACATCATCAACCCTTCCCTTCCTTATACATGTAAACTCTGGTTCTGTACCCAAGCCAAACATTTTCACAACTCACAATCTAGTACTGGCAGACTTGTGAGAATCTAAATGTAACTGTAATATTTTTTATTTAAATATGTCAATGCAGATGCTTCCATATATCAAATTACACAAATCATATCAAAACATAATTTAATTACAACAATCCATTAAATTTTTCCTATTTAAGACATCCTTTCATTTCTTGATATACGTCCTGCATTACTGTTCAAATTTTAAGATATGAATTTTAATCTAAGCATTCTATCATACATACCCTCAGAGTCAACAGTCGTTCTGCTGCTTGTAAAGCATTGATCTTCAGTTCTGTTGTACCACTCTTAATCACAGCCCCAATATCAGACACAGAGGACAACAGCTTACCATCTACAAATACATCATTATACACTATAGAGGACCACAACTTACCACCTACAAATACATCATTATACACTGTTGAGGGGCGAGAGATTACCACTTACAAATATGTTGTTGTACTTAGCTGCAACTGATCTCTGAACAGAGGTTTGACAGCATATATACCTTGGAATGATCTCAGGGTATAATTTAAGGGTTCGTATTGAAGTCATCCCCATATCCTTTTGACAAACAGAAAATGAACAGGACCCTAATTTTTCAGGAAATCCATTGAAATCAAAGAGAGGAACCCCATTTCATCTAAAAAGACACTTTTTATAAAATATCCAGTGTAAACTCAGAGTTTACCTCTGTTATATGGCACAGGCCACTGTGGCCTGCTGTCACAGGAACAGCTGATAAACTCACCCCATTTGTCGAGGGCCACTTTGCCCTCAGGTGTACTGCCAATGAAGCCCAATGTCTGAATAGCCATACTGGTCATGGCTGGGTTTCTGGTGTTGTCCAGAACAGTGTTCATAAATAAACTTTTTTCTGAACAAACTTCCTTTGGATGGAACCTAGCCATGCCGCCGAAAAATTTAATAAGACCTGAAAATAGCAGAAACATTTCATCAAAAGGACGGTAAGAGAGTTGCTTCAAAAGAACCACAGATGGTACATGGGCATAGCTATAGAGACTTGCTTATTCCACAAGCCATTCTGTCATTCTTATCTGGTAGATAGACATACTTTTTACCATTTAAAAAAAAAAAAAAAAAATGAAAATATTTTCCAAATTAAAAATGCATTTATAAATTTGAAAACAGGAATATAAAATATCTAAGATAATACCTGGCAGTAGAAGGCCAGCCATTGGGTCTGACTCAACAGAGGCTATCATTTCATCCAGTTTGCTGATAATCCCTTGCTGATCAAGGAAGACCAGGCAGTGCTCGGACATGGCTAGGTCAGATAACAGCTCTATACAGTTGAGTTGGAGTAAGATGTCATCCTTATGTACCTCGTTCAGCAGCTGTTGGAGCATGCCACTTTGGTGTGTGTATTCAAGGGCCACCACAGATACCCGACATATCTTGACGAGGAGCTGTCCAAAACCAAACATCAGTCATCATCAAAAGGAAACAATCACGGACATAACCTATATATAGGAATGGTGACTTTAACTTTGACAAAAACAACACTAGACATTAACTTCTGATTATAAGAGAACTCCCCACTCTATGAAATTAAGACACATTTTTCAGAGAGTATTTTTTGTGTCATCATATTATTTCTGAATTTTGCAACAGACATTGGTAGTGGTTTAACGAACCACCGATGCATCAATGTATTGAATCGCAGAGTGGTGCACCGATGCATCGTCTGTCCTTGATTTGTATCATGATACCTAAAAAGTTGTAGTAATCTCCCTTGACCAACGTTAGCTTACGTTTTGTAGTAAACAACATGGCTGACAAGGCCGTTCCAGCGGCTTATAAAGCTGCCTGTTAGAGTTTTTACAAATCCAAATTACATATCTACATTCAAGAAAGCTTTGTGGGAAACTGACAAAACGTAAGTTTTTTGTAACAAATGTAGACAGAGACTCAATTATTCTGGAAATACCACAAACACAAACATGAATGGAATGACAGATATATGATAAGTTATGATCATCAGTTTCTTATATATCGTGATGCATATCGTATTGTGACCCCTGTATTGGGATACGAATCATATCGCTACCCACCCTGTGATACACAGCTCTAGACATTGGTTATACTCCCATAGGTAACACTCGATACACAACAGCTATGAATCCCAGACTGATGTTGTGATGTTATGATATACATGAAGTAAGAAGAAAAGGGATTGGATTGGCACCACTCACCTCATACACTCTGAAGCGGACAGTCTCATTGCGGTCCATCACCTGCTGCAGTGTCTGAAGCAGTGTGGTAGTGAAAAGTGCACTTAAACCAGTGGAGTTCTGACCTTCAACAAAATAAAGTTTTTGGATTATGCATGTAAAATCTCATTTTAGAGTAAAGACCTCAAGGGGTGAAAATTGTAAATAAACTTCTAATCGATAAAGTATAAAATAATTGAGTTTGGTAAAGCTTTTTGTCATCGTGGAAAACCTTCTGACTCAGCTAGACAGAATTTGAATTTTAGACAGAATTACTGCTGACACCATATCATGCACACCAGACAATGTCATATTCCACCAGTAATTCTGAAGTTGTGGGGTCAGGAGAAAAAACATTCCTGCAGAAAATCTGAACCAAACAAATTTGTCAATTGAACTATATGGTTGTTTGCTTGTAATCTCAGAGTATTACACCACTCTGCCAAATCTACACTGGTGATTCACAAATATGATCCACATACCGTATATGTAGTTCTGAAGGTTTGGATATTTAATTTGACAAAAGTTCAATGAATGGTCTTACCTAGACAAGAGATGACCATGTTGGCTTTTGAAGAGACATCTAGGCTTTCAGAGCCGATAAGTCGTATGATCTGATGTAAAATGTCATCCTGCCTCACCAATTCCTCCAAAGCCTGGGTGTCCTCTCCAACCAGTTGTAACTATTCACAAAATTCAACATTAAACTTACTGTAATGAATTTTGAAATGTAATGATAAAATTGATCCATTTAGTCAAAGTTTGTAAATAATTGGAGTCAGAAGAGCTTGAATTAGTTGTTATAATTCTGTCTCATACATTTGAATGTTTAAAAAAAATATGTTTAAATCAGTAATCAAAATTGGTGCCATTAAAACATTTGAAATTTGATATATATGCTATCTTTGAATATATCTTTTATCATGTTCTTAGTATGTTGAGTTTCCAATGCTCAAATATCAATTTAATCCTATATTCAAACACAAAATGCTTTGTAGGTAGGACAGTAAGAATTAACATGTAACACTAAAATAATTTTATCAAAAATACAAAAAGCATTTTGGGAAAATGAATTTCAATTATGCAGCATCTTGCCAAGTAACATGTACCTGCTGAAGACAGAGACATTGAACACATGTAGCTTTGTGGGAGAGGCCATTGGAGAGTTCTGCGTAGAAGTTACGAAGCACTCCTGATGGACCGAGGGCTGTCAGTAGACGAGCGAGAATGTCACAACACAACTCCAACTGATTCCTGAAATACAGAAGTTACAAGTATTTTGAAGAAAAAGAAAGAAAGATGACACAAAATAACTTTTTGTCCTTCGAGTATTCCCCACACAGATTTACCACAAGGGGACAGTTTCAGATTAGTGGGATGTAGCTCAGTATCATTGAACAATGTACTGTTTATATATTGCTGCAAACTACCAGCCAAGAATGAAGTATAATATGGTCTGGGTTTAGTATTATAGGTCTATGCCGTGTAAGTACATATATTCAAGAAGTGTGTGAAGCAATCTCATGAATACTAAACCATATCAAGTATATTTCAATTCAGGAATTACTCTTTTGGAGGTACAGACAGAATGGCAATCAGTACAGAAAATTACAGATCGAAAGATAAATGTATCATGGATTTTGCAAGGGTGTTTAGGAATGGGGCCCTGTCCTAAAAGTAGTAAAATTTGTCTGCATTTTTTTTTTATTTGGAAAATAGTATCAGGCCTCACTGCAGGTTTCCAAATTGTTATCACCAGAATCTTTAACATTCCTGTGTCCAGTAATATTAAGTTTTGAAACTTTATGTTAATTTTGGTAAAATTGTGAAAATTTATGTAAAATTTGGGAAAATATAGAGCCAATTTTCAAATGGGAATGTGGCCTAATTTCCGAACCTACAAATACCTGGCAAAATCTTTCCCGTACAATGTATGTATCTATGTACAAATTAACATTCATGAATGGGAATGTGGCCTAATTTCCGACCCTACAAATACCTGGCAAAATCTCTCCCATACAATGTATGTACAAATTAACATTCATGTATTCAATTTTGCATTGTCATGTTAATGGCCCTAACAGCTGACCCTAAGGTAACAGACTACAGAAAGACTGCCTGGCCATGGGTGAATTTTTTGTTAAGCAAATAACTCCTGTATTATGATATGCATTAAAAAAAATAAAAAATATATGTACACTATAATTGGTATATTCATTATGAAGTAGTACATACAGGCTTCACATTCGTTAAATCTAAAATAAATAAATTGGTTTCGGATTTTAAATTTCCCGATTTTCTGAAAGTGTATTCACAGGAAAAGCTTTGCCTATAGCGAAAAATAGTGTCTCACAATCAAGGTAAGATTGCAGAAAAAATTAATGTACCACATATGTCAAAACAAGATTAATTCTGTCTTTGAGATAGAGATATTTAATTTCAAATGTTTCAGAAAAAAAATGTGTAGAGAATTATGTCATTTTGAGTGAAATATCATATTTGCATTTTTTTTTTTTTTTTAAATTGGTTACCATGGTATTCACAGGTCTGAAAAACAGAAAAAACTAGAAATTGTCAAGGACAATTTGATGGGCTTTTCACACCTTTGATCAACTTAAGGTAGCATTTACCTTTCTGACTTTGAATGTAAGTCAAGGTCATTCATTTAAAAAACTTGTTAGACCGTCATTCAAGCTTGCTGCAGACCAAATATCAAGTCCCTGGGCCTCTTGGCAATTCAGGAGAAGTCATTTCAAGATTTTAGCAAATTTGATCCCTGTGACCTTGAATGCAGGTCAAGGTCATTCATTTGAACAAACTTAATACCCCTACACCCAGACATGTTACAAGCCAAATATCAAGTCTCTGGGACTCTTGGTTAATGAGAATATGTTGTTTAAAGATTTTAGCCTATTTGACCCCTGTGACCTTGAATGTAGGTCAAGGTCATTCATTTAAACAAACTTGGTAGCCCTTGGCCCCAGCATGCTACAGACCCAATATAAACTTTTCTGGGCCTCTTGGTTATTGAGAAATTGTTTAAAGATTTTAGCCTATTCGACCCCAGTGACCTTGAATGTAGGTAAACTGCCTGGGCCTCTTGGTTTTTGAGAAGATGTTGTTTAAAGATTTCAGCCTATTTGACCCCAGTGACCTTGAATGTAGGTCAAGGTCATTAATTTGAACAAACTTGGTAGCCCTTGGCCCCAGCATGCTACAGACCCAATATAAACCCCTTGGGCCTCTTGGGTATTAAGAAGATGTTGTTTAAAGATTTTAGCCTAATCAGCCCCAGTGACCTTCAATGCAGGTCAAGGTCATTCATATGGACAAAATTGGTAGCCCTTGGTCCAAGAATGCTACAGACCCAATATAAACTCCCTGGGCCTCTTGGTTATTGAGAAGATGTTGTTTAAAGATTTTAGCCTATTTGATCCCTTGTGACCTTGAATGTAGGTCAAGGTCATTCATTTGAACAAACTTGATAGCCCTTCACCCAAGTATGCTTCAACCCAATATCAAGTCTCTGGGCCTCTTGGTTTTTGAGAAGATGTCGAAGTCGTCGAAGAAGAAGAAGAAGAAGAACATTTAGTGAAAAGCCTTTATAAGTTAACATATCCTTCAGAGCTGTATTATGAATTTGCAAATGGTGTATTGATTATAAATATATATATGTATATTAGTATAGGTTATATGTAGGGTTAACTGGCTATGTTTACAACTTTACATATCTAAAACATGTGCCTTGTTTTTAAGAATTGGACATTTTTACTGTACACTGCTACCTAACTGACTCTAACTGCTAATGGGCCATTAAACAATACAAATTACAATACTATTTCATTTCATGATTACTATGCTATGCAGAGTTATCTCCCTTTTTTGATTGGTTGAATGAAGAGTGTTTTCTGTGATGTCATTGGAAGGGAACATCAAGATTTTCTTCCTCAAACTGGTGGTCGATATGTATATAGAATAAATCAAAATAACTAAATATGTATGAACATGTGTCCTTCCTAATTTACATGTATGTGACAGGCTGGAAATGAGACTGAACACAGATGATTTCCTTTTTGATGGTAAATGTTTGATTATCATCGTAAACCAAATGTCAGCAGATAAAAAATACGTAACTTGCAGTTTACATTGATAAGCAGAGCTATATTGATATATTACCCAGAAGACAGCCAAACAGCCACACCTGGCCGCATTAATATTATTTACCAACACGATCGCTCCTATATATGAACACACGACTCATGAATACTTAAATTAATTCAATTGAAACCAGAACTTCAAATTATTGATTGAGTAATCATCCTGTGTCAGAACCTCAAACCAACAGGAGCTCTTAACAAAACGATTTGTATTTAGAATGTCTACTAGTGTACGGCAATATTATCACAACCATAATACTACAATTAACATGTGTGCAATCATTCATCAACATTTTAGCCATGTTTTACATATATACGTATGTGTTGTATCAGATCTGTAGAATTTTGATGGATTCTTACAGAGACATATATAGAGAGATTGGCAGCTCTCTATTTGCCCTTATGTCTACATGGTGACGTGGCCCCTGACCTTCCCACAATCCTTTGCGGTCGCTCGGTTCAGTCTTCACTAGATGCCATATTGGAGAAAACTTGAAAACCAGACACATAATTATCGATAATTTCTATTTGAAATCATCACCAAGATCCAATTATGTGCTTTAATTTTATTAATATCAAAGTGCAGAAGTGTCATCAATATGAAATATATCACAATTTGCTGTCCAAGTGTTTGTATTTTGAGTATGAAAGTCAAGCACACCGCAGGAAAGATCGGCGGGAATCTCCAATTTTTGAAAAGTCCCTATGGGGTTTTCGAGAATACGGATAAATGACAACAATGTGCATGATAAACAAGACCACATTCCATAAGTATGCTAGTTTTTGGTTAATGTGATAACTTTTGTAGTGGCCTAGATAAAACGATGTGCTTTTTGTGTGCGTTTAAAATTGACGATGTTTTGGTCTGACGTAATGGCTGCTTAATTACAAAACTTGGACATGTCGAATAGGACCCAATGGATTTTTGAAAATACGGATAAATGTCAACAATGTGCATGATCAATAAGACTATATCCTATAAGTATGCTAGTTTTTGGTTAATGTGGTAACTTTTGTAGTGGCCAAAATAAAACGATGTGCTTTTTGTGTGTATTTAAAATGACGATGTTTTGGTCTGACGTAATGGCGGATTAACCAGAACATTTCGAATAAGTTTGATTACATCGATACACACATGCGCAAAGCACGATTTACCTGTGTTTGATAGGGGACAGGGCGCTCTCGATAAGGGATATGCTTGAGTGGTCACGAATAAAGGGAGCCACCATTTGTACGTGAAAGTAGCGATGTTACTTATGTCTCTATATATGTCTCTGATTCTTATGAGATTATGCATTATCAGTAAAATTCCTGTTTCAAATCGAGGGAATTTTCCTAAAATTGCAACTCTAATCCAAACTTTTATGATTATTTTCTATTGTATCTAGGCTACAAATCATATTTCTGCATATTCCTGTCCGTGTACTGTAATGTACTTTCATTTTTGCACATTATGTACCTACCCATTTTCTGTTTCCAAAAATGTGAACAGCTGCTGAAATGAAAGATTGCCAATATGGTTTTCGAGAACGGAAGGATGAACAGCAAATAACACTGTCTTTAACTCTTCCAGTTTTTCAATTGGCTCATCAGATAAGGACAGAGTACCCAGCAATCGTACGATGTCAGTTGCCATCTTTCTCCGTATCTTTCTTTCGTGTCATGCTTGTAATCCTGAATAATTCGTACATATCTATTTCGTCAACACCAATGAATACTTTATCCATACAGAACACATATTAAGGGCGTAAACTATTTGCGTTGAACCGGGTAGTGGTCGGTTAAGACAAATTACAAAATTTCAAACGAAATTGAATGTAAAGAAAATGAAGATAAAAAATATTTATTGATGTTTTCATTCTTTTACCACTATTTTTATTATCTATATTTGTATTATAAATATTAGTTATGATTGAAAAGATAAAATATTGGAAATTAGTTATTTAATAAACGATAAACGTGTGTGTATGCATTCCGCAAAATATGACGACTAACGTTGCTGTGGTGATTCCCAAGCAATATGGCGTCGATGTTTACATCGACTAGCAAGTTTTACCATATATACGGATTATTCTTTCTTTAAAAGGCTTCTATTACTTCCATGGTCAACGATCGTTGGTGTTGATTCATAAGCCCAACTGGGCCATCCCAGTTTAGGCACATCGTGTTTTGAATATATCCAATTTAGAAAGTCAATAATTTACAAAAATGGCAGACACGGCGCCACCAGTAAGGGTTGTGCCAAGTGGCAAGGTCTACCGACAAATGTTTGACGCCCAGGTATTTTTTGTTTACATCAGATGAGTTGTATTAAATCCCTTTGCTTGAATATCGGTCTCGTTATACCGTTTTCAAAGATGCATGACCTACATTGCTACTACATTGTACCACTCCCAAAACATCACATTTGCTAATGATAAAACAACATCCGGAGTACTGTGGTTTTAGAGAGTATGTAGTGGTAAACTAACACTAGGCCTAATTAAACAGTGGTCGAATAGAAAAGTAGAAAATGTTTATCAACACGCTTCATTTTTAACTCGTATATAATTGCAACTAATTAATATGTGTATTTTGTTGAAAATATAGCATAATAAGTCTTTAAAAACAACAACAATAGTTTTGACAGATTGATATTTTCTTTTGCAGCAATATATCATTTTGACAGACAGAGATTGTGAAATAATTACTGAAAAATATACTAATACTGTAATGAGATTCTAGTATAGATCTACATTCTTTTTGCGATTGGTGTTGTATTATCAGGATGTTATTTTACTTATGTTATAAGCTTCTGTTAAGTTTTTCCCCTTTTATGATCTTTTGACAATTGTATAAAAAGTCCATTTCTTAAAAATGAAGTTAATTTAACAGACATTTCAGAAACTTCAATACATTTTATTAAAGAATTCTTGCCTTTTTAGTTGAGCCCATCCTTTGAGTAATCAAACTCAAGCACAAAAACAAAATAGAAGTAATAAATAAATGAAAAAAAAATGAATAAAAAAATAAAACTCACAAAGGTAATAATATTTGTCTAAAACAATAGTATTAGTAATAAAATTCAACAACAACAAAACCAAATCAAAGCAATAAATAAGCGATAATTTGTTATAAATCTTACTGAAAATCGTTTGATTTAGGTCCAGCTTACAAGGACCTTGTCAAAGATGAAACGAGAGGACACACAAAAGACACTTGACAGACAGAGTACGAATGTAGGAATACCACTGGTGAGACTTAAGAGAGATGAAGTTACTCATGGACTTTTGACAGAACGACAGCGTACATGGGCAGATGGATTTCCAAATGATCCTTATGTTGAAAATCCTGTTTTACACAAGTAAGTATTAAATGATTGCTGAATATTATTGTTGTTTTAAATTTTAGATCCTTTAGAAGAGGATATGTATTAACCTTAGATGATCCACTGCTCTTTTTCAGTACTCAATTTCATCATTGTTTGTTTGTTTTATTTTGATTTACAGACAGTACTCAGAGTTTGTGAATGCAACAATTAGGGAAATGGATGGAACTATTGCTGAGAAAGAAGTTAGTGGTTTGCCTGAGGATGTTGGTATGTTGAATGGCAGCAGCTGAAGTTTTGCATGACATAGTTACCTTTTGAATTTTATTTGCCTTTGCATTTAAACTTGTGATTTCACCTTTGTACTGTAAAGATTTCCAAATATTTGAGTGAGCACTACTTTCTAGGGATTTTACAATAGTTTCATAGACTGTAAGACAGCAATTCTATTGAATGGGTTATGTGCCACTTCCATTGGCAGAACAAAAATTATATTGTATTTGCAAGTTATCTCCCTTTGCACTTGTTAGGCTATTTATACAGAGTTATATGCTCCTGGTTATTGTCTCCATGGTTGTTGTTCTAGAGTGATCTGTCCCTTGGCTTTGTTGAATTGTTCTATAACAAGCACCATTAGACCTATGACACCTCTTTCATCACTGGCATTATTAGGAAGGTCAAAGGTCACACAGATAATTTTTGGTAAAAGTGCAATGTGTATTATTAATATATATTGTGATTTATTTTAAAGACATTTTTTATTACTTTCATTATTATTTTCACCATTAACTAGTAGCAAGTAACCTTTGTTTACCTGTATATAATGTTAATTTGATATTTTTTCAGTGCCAACTAAAAAGGGATCTGATATTATTGATAGGATTGCATCAAGTAGAAGACAAAGGTAAATTTATCATTCATTGCTCAGAAAAAATCTTAACATTGAGTTATTGTTAATATTAAAACAAAATTAATTGCATAAAAGTTTATGAAAATTACTAATTGCAGTTATTTCAGTTGATTGTGAAAACTGTATCCCCTTCCTGTTCTTATTTTTTTTTAGACACGAAGAAGCTGTAGAGGACATGCACCAGGAACTTAGTGTCATCAATGATGTAAGGCTTCAATTTAAGTAAAGTGAAACTTTATTATATTGATGTGGACCTTGATACAATTTGTTGTAAAAATAATTTGACATTGAAGGGCATTATACATTATATAGATATTACTGACTTACTGAAAATTGCAAATATTCTATTCATTTTCACATACCTTGATCAAATTACCAGTACGTATCATTAAACTAAAAAGGGGTAACATTTTCATTTTTAAGCAACATGATATAACAAGACTTTCTTTGACAAATCTATGTTGATTGGATTGTCTCATGCCGTAAGACATCTAAATGATTGAATCAACTGTGAATCTACATAGATTATGCTTATATATTTCAGAACCTTGAGCCTAGAATTACAGAATGCAGTGAGTTAATGCTAGAGAGACTGCATGAAAATGACAAAGATATAGAGAGAATCCTCGCTAAGATCAGCACGGATGAGGTAAGAGTATTGTGATCTTCAGTATCACGATTGATTTGCACAAAGATACAGTTTTGCATCAACCCCAGGCAATCAAACAAAAAGGAAACTGAAACAACACATATCATTCTTTGTAATGAATAATTAACACCTTTTCTGCAAATATAGATTTCTGCTTTGATATTTATTTTTTGGAATTTTAGATAAGAGTTACTTAAGTTATAAACTATAGAGGATTTTAATTGATTACATGTATGAAACCCTACATGTGTGTAACTCTACATGTATGTAACTCTACATGTATGTAACCCTACATGTATGTAACTCTACATGTATGTAACCCTACATGTATGTAACTCTACATGTATGTAACCCTACATGTATGTATCTCTACATGTATGTAACCCTACATGTATGTAACTCTACATGTATGTGACCCTACATGTATGTAACTCTACATGTATGTAACCCTACATGTATGTAACTCTACAGGTATGAAACCCTGCAAGTATGTAACCCTACATGTATGTAACCCTTCATGTTTGAGTACATATCCCCAGTAAATACTAGCTGCAATATACCGGGTACTGCTCTGCTTGAGAGAACTTTCTCTACCTTAATTGGTTGACCATATATTGAATTTTTAAAGACTAGGGGTGCTGTAAATTAAATCTCTAGCAGATGCTCTGAAATAAATATATATATTTATTATTGTATGTGTTTATTTTGTCAGGACATACTATCCTATAGTCTAGATGGCCTTCATGCCCTGTGGGAGGAAGTTCAAGGTCATTCAAAGGTTAGACAGGAATGGATAGAGGAACTTGACCAACAGCTGACCAAGGCAGAAGATGACCGAATGGATCTGGTCAGTATTGTAGTCATTATGTATCATCATCATCGTTTGACTGATTGAAAATTATCTGAATAATGTTTTCCCATTTAGCTATTTGTTTAAAATATTTAAAGGAAATTTTATTGGTCCAGTGAATTTTTAATGATGTTAACACTAGTTTTGTATTTATCAACACAAAACTTATTATAGAAATGCTTTTCTGTACTTTCTAGCAAAAACTTGATCAAATTGATACTGACAGTGGATATTCAATGTGGATTATTTTCCAATTTTGAAAGGTTAGAAATCAGGCTAGAGTAAAATTGTACATGTTTGTTGTTGACAGATTAAAGGGGTGTTCGTGAACTACGCCAAATCCCTGGAGAAGATTGCTCATATGATGCCACCAGACCTCTACAGGTTTCTTGATCAGGAGTCACAGGTAGGTGATTAAACTAGGTCAGGATCAACAGGTCAAAGGTTAACCTTGGTCCTAAGAGTAAAAGTCTTTAGACCAGGACTTACCATGAAGGTCAAAGGTTAAACTAGATCCTAGAACAAAATCCGGAGGAAGCAAAGTTAAAATCTAATTTTGATTCTAAGGAAAAGGAATTATATAACAATTTAAAAGCAATTCTTTAAACTAGGACCAAGAAGGTCCAATTTAAATTAAGTCCGTATATTATGAAATACCATAAACTTCGAAAGGTTAAACTAGGTCTCTAGACCAGATAGCACATTAAAACTCAAGAGATAGCTAACTACCATATATTTATAGACTAGGAAGTTAATATAGTTATCAGTTCAAACATTTTATAAACCTAATATATTTAGAAACAGCATGTAAATAAAGTTCATACATTAGCAACAGCTTTTCCGAAAAATCAACACTATAAACAGGAATGTTCTCTGTCTTTATGATTGTGTGTATATCATAAATCATCACGTATTAAACCACTTGAATTTTTAATTCATTCTGTTTACCTTGAGATCCAATTTAATAGGGTAAAGGTTAGTCAATGCATGTTAACTAAGCTCATTAATATGAAATAATCCTGTGGAATTTGAGACATGCAAATGAGGAAAGGTGTAGAAAATCTAGATCACAAAGTTTTAGGGTGAGCGACAAGTGTAAAATCACTTGTCTTTTTCACATATTCAAAATTTGCTGTAACAAATGTACTCATATAAGAAAACCATAATCTGCTGTTGACCAGGCAGGATTGTTACACGTAGTTTGTCATTTGTGGATTTTAACAATTAGGTATATGACAGCAGGCACCTAGCAGCTGTATACATCAAACATTTTGTGTTGTATGGAACTTAAATATCTTTGAATAATTTCTGTATTAAAAAAAAATCATTGAATAAATACACGGGTCAAAAGTCATTGATGATATAATGGATTTTTGTAGGTGATAAATCAAACAATGTTGAGTAACAGACGAGCCTATTCAGACCTGTATGTGAGACTGATGTCAACTGATATTGAGAGGGAACAATCACAGCACACAATCTGGAAACGTCGCCTGGAAGACTGGAAAAAACTTAAAACAGACCTAGGCATTCAGAACTTCAGGTAAAATTTATACAATGCTATCTTTTGTTCTGCCCAATCAGAGTTCAATGAATTGGTTTATCTTTACTAGGTATAGCATTGGGTTTAAATATGGAAGGTAATACACTGAAAAAAATAAAGTTATATTATGTATTAATGAAATTACCATACTATGAATTAATGAACTTCATGTCAATACATTGATGACCTTGAGAGAGTCATAATAGGAATTGATGACCTTGAGTATCTTGCCATTGAAAGTGTCATATTATAATTGGTAGTGAATCTAATTGTCATATTATGAAAATATGACATCAAGGGTGTCTTATAATGATTTGATTACCTTTAGAATATTGTATGTTACACAGATAACCTTGGTATTATCTTTGTTACTGTAACATGTATTACTACTGTATACCTGGTTATTTTCGCCCCAGGTTATTTTTGCCCTTGAGCAGCACAAAAATTATTCGCCCTGTTTTGAATTCGTCCTAAATGGTTTTCAGGAAATATCCTTTTCCTCGTTTGTAAAATCGCTCGGAATTCTCAATACAGTTGCACTCAGAACACTCGGGATTTATCGAGTTCCCCAGTTGTCTTACCAGCATGAGATGTGAAATGTAATCAGGTGTGAAATAAAAAACGTTTACCTGTGCTCAGATTCTCTTTTGTCACTACTGATTCAAGTAGTATCGGGTATGCATGGGTGATTGTAAGCAAACACAATCAATTGTAAGTTCACCGCACCATGACTAATGACTGACCAGAATGGAAGTCACAATTAAGCGATGGTGAACTCATCAAATCAGTCTTTACCATGGCTGGAATTTGATGCCACTCTGTATTTCATTTTTATCATGACCAGACTACATAATTTAAAAAAATGACTGAATTAAAAAAAAAAACTTAGTATGTATCGTTTTTTAATTGGACTGAGATTTCACTATTGAAAAGTAAGAGGGTATGTTTGTGATCTGACTTCACTTGGCCCATGTACTATGGTTTATAAATCCTTCAATTCAGCTTGAATATTTCGCCTTGATCTTAAATTCGCCTTCAAATGGCGAAAATTAAACGGGGGCGAAAATTACCAGGTATACAGTATGATATATTCCTTCAATGACAAATGATCTTCAGATAATATTGAGGTTTGTTTTGTTCCATACTTTTGGAATTCTCTCATCTATTTGATAATTTTCTTTTTCACGGTGAACAGAGATTACATGCAGTGTGAGGAGGTGGTGTCGCCCCCTGGTGTCCATAAGGTGCTCATGTTTATGAAGGCAGAGCAGGAAATCCTCAACAGGAGGAGGTCTGATTTGATCGAACAACTCAGGTATTTGTCACACCAACACTTATAGATTATCATACATCTTTAACTGGTATTCTAAAAAGAACTGAACTAAGTATGTTAAACTTGTACATTGTCGTCAGACCACTTTTGTTGGAAAGATAAATGTGAGAAAGTCGTAAAGTATATAAATCTTTAAATGGTCACTGCATATTGCTAGTGTTTAATTCATATTTTAGCAGTAATCATATATAGAGCTCTTTGCAATGACACTATATTTGGCTAATTGCTGTTTCTGTATTATTTTGTATGTCAGTAATATTCATGACATTGATCAGTTGTTTATAATCAATTTTGTGTAAAAAAACTGAGTGCTTCAAAATGAATAGATTTACAATATATATTGTACTGAGTATATTCTGATCACTTTGATCAAGTAAACCTTTATAAATGTTTCTATATTCAGTAGAATATGTTTTGTTGAATAACGTACATCAAAGACACAGGCCACAGTGGCAGAGTGATTAAGGTGTCCTGACACTTTACCACTAGCCCTCCATCTCTGGGTCACGAGTACAAAACCCATGTGGGGCAGTTGTCTGGTACTAACTGATTGTTTTTCTCTGGGTACTCCGGCTTCCTCCAGCTCCAGAACTTGCACGTCTTTAAATGACCCTCGCTCTTAATAAGATTTTAAACAAAATAAACCAAACCAAAACATCAAAGACATAGATGAACAAATCTAAATTATCTTGCTCATTGAAGTATGTGTAAATTTTGTGAATGTGATTTATTTGATAGTGAGCTGCAGCCTCCTGCCTCCACCAAAACAGCAGTGTACCAGTGGAACAAGAATATTGTGGCCGTCACTACAGAGATAGGTAAAATATAGATGGTTAAACACTTTGAGTCATTCAGATGTCCTGTAGGACTACATGCATGTCCTACTATAGAAAATCGTCCTTTTTATATGTCTTCTCTATGTTGTCACATTTCACCCATAGTATCAAATCCTGTACAACCTTTTGCCTATAATATCAAATCCTGTCATATTTTGTCCATTGTATCCAATTCTGTCACATTTCACCCATAGTAATCAAATCCTGTCACATTTGACCCATATTAACAAATCCTGTCACTTTTTACCTATAGTTTCAAAGCCTATCACATTTTACCCACAGTATCAAATCCTGTCACTTTTCACCCATAGTATCAAATTCTGTCACATTTCGCCCATATTAAAAAATCCTATCACATTTTGCCCATAGTATCAAATCCTGTCACATTTCACCCATATTATCAAATCGTGTCACATTTTGCCTATATTATCAAATCATGTCACTTTTCGCCCATAGATTCAAATCCTGTTACATTTTACCCATTGAATTGAATCCCGTCACATTATAGTTTCAAATCCTGTCACTTTTCACTCATTGTATCAAATCCTGTCACATTTCACCCATAGTATCAAATCCTGTCACATTTTGCTCATAATATCAAATCCTGTCACATTTCATCCTAATTAATCATTTCACATTTTGCCTATATTATCAAATCCTGTCACTTTTCACTCATTTCTTCAAATCCTGTCACATTTCACCCATAGTAATCAAATCCTGTCACATTTGACCCATATTAACAAATCCTGTCACTTTTTACCTATAGTTTCAAAGCCTATCACATTTTGACCATAGTATCAAATCCAGTCAAATTTCACCCATATTATCAAATCGTGTCACATTTTGCCTATATTATCAAATCCTGTCACTTTTTGCCCATATATTCAAATCCTGTTACATTTTGCCCATTGAATTGAATCCCGTCACATTATAGTTTCAAATCCTGTCACATTTTGCCCATAGTATCAAATCCTGTCACTTTTCACCCTTAGTATCAAATCCTGTCACATTTCACCCATAGTATCAAATCCTGTCACATTTTGCCCATAGTATCAAATCCTGTCACATTTCATCCAAATTAATCGGGTCACATTTTGCCTATATTATCAAATCCTGTCACTTTTCGCCCATTGCTTCAAATCTTGTCACATTTCACCCATAGTTTCACACCACTGAAGGAAAGAAGGTTGATGAAGGTAGCGTTGTATCTGCATGCATGGCTATGTATATTGTTAAAAATTCGATTACAGATTCAGTCAACCAGGTCCATATGGCCAAGCTCCATGATGAATATGAAAAAGTTTGCCAGAAGTGTTTGGAGATGATAGAATTAATAAAGGTAAATATATTTATTTACAGTTGTACAGGTCACAAATAACTCTTGATATGAGGAAAATCTGTCTTCTTTGTTATCTGCTCCAAACACCTTTGATATTTCAGAGGAGATTTCTTTTGAAGCTTTTTCATCACAGAATGTTTTTATTATTCTAGAGATGATTTTAGCAGACAGTCGTGATAACTGTTTTTTTTTCAATGTATAGATGTTAGGTAGCTAGCTATAATTTGCTAAAGATTTTGAAGTTTTAGGTTTGAAATTTCTTGTCAAGGAACAAAAACATTGCAAAGAAATTGCGGTATGTTTGTTTGTTTTAGTATGTATGCTATATCAGATAGACTATAATTATCTTGTTAAACAGAGATAAACCCCCTAACCCCCCCCCCACCCCCCCCCACCCCTTAACCTGATGAGTCCTAATCTGAATACATAAAATATAGGTCACTGTGACTGATAAACTTCACTGACTGTTAGAATTTACATTGCCATGGCATTTTCATCTTTTTAACATATCTTTGCTGCAATTTGACCTTTGATTTCTTGACAAGTCTAAATCTGGCCTTTGACCTTTGTTTTCCAGACAAGGCTATTGGAGGATGGAATTGCGACATCAGCACGGGTTCAGCAGGTGATAGATGATGACTTACTTCCCCTTGTGGGAGAGAGACAGCGAGTGTTTGAACAAAATCTGGACACAATGGATGTACGTATAGATATGTATCTCAAGTTTACAAAGCTACCAATTATTGCTGTATATTTACATTTGCTCCGCATTTCCCCATTGACACAATGCTAAGAGGCAGTTGCCACCATATGCCTATAACACCCAGTGCCTCAGGCTATAACACCCAGTGGGTCATGTGCCATTAAAAAAGGCGGGAATGTTGGTTTAGTTTTTTTCAAAGTTGACGAAAATGGTAAGACAATGTAAATATAAGTATTGAACAGTGGTTTTAATGTTGTTATAGTTGATATGGCAGCAAGATGTATGGTGGGCAAATTTAGCATGGAAACCCTAACAGGTTCCCATGCCATTTGCCCACCATACATCTTGCTGCCATATCGACTATAACAACATTAAAACCACTGTTCATTGCTTAAATAGCAGGGTTTTTTTTGTTCTGAACACAACTGAAATGTCTAACTTTCTCTTAATCTTCAGGCTACAGCATAGGAAACATGAATGTGCTGTATAATGTTTGTCAGGATCAACATATTTCTCATTATATGACTGTCTTTGAAGGGTGATGCTATTTCATGATATATTCTGCATGTTTGAATTTCAGAAAGCACTCGAGCGTCACAACAACGTGTGCAATGAGAAGCTTAGGTCCCTGTTTAAATATGCCCAAGGGTCAGCTCATGTCTGGGATGTCCATGAAATAGGGCTTGCTAAGCAGGAGAGGGCACTGCAGGAGAAGCTGGAAGTCTGTCGCCATCAACATGACAACCAGAATCAGGTTAGTATAATATCTGTCCAGCAGGAAGATGGGAGATTTTGATGATATTGTCAATGTCACCTCTGCTTGTCAAGGGGATCCAGAGGGAAGTGGAATACATGTATATGATACTCATCACAACTGTTGGATGCACAAAAATTATACATATTTATTATATAATGCATTTAAGAGTGTTTTAGTGATTATGTAATAAAACAGGCATATCATGGGTGTCTGTGCAATAGTCAAGAATATTTGACTCTCGGTACTGGTAATTGACAAATGTTCGCCTCATGCAATGGAACATGATTATTCTAAAATATATATTTTTTATGTGTCCTTCTATACAAGTTGATCTGGAGCTTTAACTTTAACTTAACCTAAATTTAAGATAACTATGGATAATGAATGAACTAACCTTGTACTGAAAGCTATTATTTTACTCCTAAGGGCCCTTACCTAGAGACTGTTGTTGCATGAAAATATTATTTATCTTGCAGGAAAAAGAGGCTAATCTTGACATTATCATGGACAGAATGAGGCAGGACGCTTCAGAGGCTTTACTCAAAGACAGTCTCCACAAAGCACTGGACAAGCTTGACAAAATCAAGGCTGCGTAAGTCATCAAGTATATTTATATGTCACTGTAGAGTTTGCCATTATATTGGTATCATCATATTCAGGACTGACTGCCCTCATAATGGATTCTTTATGTTTTGATTGTCTGCCCGTGTACTAGTGTCTTAATGTTTTGACTGATTGTCTCCCCTTGTTGTACTGGTATCTTTATGTTTTGACTGATTGTCTGTCCTTGTAATGGTATCTTTATATTTTGACTGATTGTCTGCCCTTGTTCTGTTATCTTTATATTTTGACTGATTGTCATTGTACTGGTATCTTTATATTTTGACTGATTGTCTGCCCTTGTAATGGTATCTTTATATTTTGACTGATTGTCTGCCCTTGTAGAGTTATCTTTATATTTTGAATGATTGTCTGCCCTTGTACTGATATATTTATATTTTGACTGATTGTCTGTCCTTGTAATGGTATCTTTATATTTTGACTGATTGTCTGCCCTTGTTCTGTTATCTTTATATTTTGACTGATTGTCCTTGTACTGGTATCTTTATATTTTGACTGATTGTCCTTGTACTGGTATCTTTATATTTTGACTGATTGTCTGCCCTTGTAATGGTATCTTTATATTTTGACTGATTGTCTGCCCTTGTAGAGTTATCTTTATATTTTGAATGATTGTCTGTCCTTGTACTGGTATATTTATATTTTGACTGATTGTCATTGTACTGGTATCTTTATATTTTGACTGATTGTCCTTGTACTGGTATCTTTATATTTTGACTGATTGTCTGCCCTTGTAATGGTATCTTTATATTTTGAATGATTGTCTGTCCTTGTACTGGTATATTTATATTTTGACTGATTGTCCTTGTACTGGTATCTTTATATTTTGACTGATTGTCTGCCCTTGTAATGGTATCTTTATATTTTGACTGATTGTCTGTCCTTGTTCTGTTATCTTTATATTTTGAATGATTGTCTGTCCTTGTACTGGTATATTTATATTTTGACTGATTGTCTGTCCTTGTAATGGTATCTTTATATTTTGACTGATTGTCTGCCCTTGTAATGGTATCTTTATATTTTGACTGATTGTCTGCCCTTGTACAGTTATCTTTATATTTTGAATGATTGTCTGTCCTTGTAATGGTATCTTTATATTTTGACTGATTGTCTCCCCTTGTACTGGTATATTTATATTTTGACTGATTCGTCTGTCCTTGTATTGCTGTCTTTATATTTTGACTGATTGTCTGCCCTTGTAATGGTATCTTTATATTTTGACTGATTGTCTGCCCTTGTTCTGTTATCTTTATATTTTGAATGATTGTCTGTCCTTGTACTGGTATATTTATATTTTGACTGATTGTCTGCCTTTGTACTGGTATATTTATATTTTGACTGATTGTCTGCCGTTGTACTGGTATCTTTATACTTCGACTGATTGTCTCCCCTTGTCCTTGTATGCTTATGTTTAAGACTGATTGTCTCCCCTTGTACTGGTACTTTATGTTCAGTACTGATTGTCTGCCCTTGTACTGGTATTTTTATATTTTGACTGATTGTCTCCCCTTGTATTGATACTTTATGTTCACAGTACTGATTGTCTCCCCTTGTACTGGTATCTTTATGTTCAGGACTGATTGTCTCCCCTTGTTGACAGATATGAGGTTTTCCACAAGGATCAAGCATCTATAGTCCAGCAGTATCCCAACATGGTGAAGGGGGAGCTAAAAAATTACGATATTGCTGTCTGTCGCTTCTTCATGGTAGACCGCCACCCTGATGTAAGTACATGTACACATTTGTACCTGGATCTGTAGCACTATGTTAAACATGTCGGTACCTATAGGTATTGTCTCAATGTGTTGTAAGTATATCACTCAAAAAAACTAAAATTATAAATATAGTGCAAGCTGGTGTTGGCAAACTGCCAGCTAGAGGAACCTTATATCAACTATAATTGAAGATGTGACTGTAATATTTGTTTTCCTTATTACATCATATTTACATACAACTTCCAAATAAAGGGGCGTATATATTATTTAGAGATACTTTTTAGATTAATCTATGAATATATTTTTATCTTCATTTTGGTTGTGATTCAATTTTCAAAATATTGAAAGAATTACTGTATACCTGATATTTTTCGCCCCGGGTTATTTTCGCCCTTGAACAACACAAAAGATATTCACCCCGTTTTAATTTCGCCCTAAACTACTTTTTAAGAAATGTCTTTTCCTTGTTCACAAACAGAAAATTCCGTTCGAAATTCTCAATTGCACTCGGAACACTCAGGATTTATGGAGTTCCCCCATTTTCTTTTCTTTGCATATCCCGCTGAGGTGTGAAATGTAATCAGGTGTGAAATATTCAACGTTTACCTGTGTTCAGATTTACTTTTAGCCTATATTGATTCAAATAGTATCAGGTATGCATGGTCGATTTTAAGCAAACATGATGAGTGGTAAGTTCACCGTGCCGTGACTAATTAGAAGTCTACTGATCAGTGTTTTCTTTTGTTCATTTGTCATCGATGGAAGCCACAAGCGACGGTGAACTCATAAAATCAGTCTTTAAAATGGCATGAAATTGATGCTATTTTGTGTGCATCATTTTAAAAAATGATTGGATTTTAAAAGTTACTTAGTATTTATAGCTTTTAAAAAAAAAATCAAATATACTTAACCTAGTACGCTGTCTTAGCCCATTTTCTCGATTTAACTCCACGTGATATCGCAAATTTACTAGGACTAGGCCTAGATTGAGATCTAGATTTTATTTCACATGCATAGATTGGAATAAAAGAACTTATTTTATAATTTATTGTAAATATATAACACGTGTTGCTTGTAATTGTATAAAATAAAACATACTTGAAAAGTACGAGGGTATGTTTTTATGATTTGGATCCGACTACAATTAGCCTATGTAAATCCTGCAATTGAGCTTGAAATTTTTGCCGTCATCTTAAATTCGCCCTATCATCAAAGGGCGAAAATGGCGAAAAATTAAACGGGGGCGAAAATTACCAGGTATACAGTAGTTTAATTGCAAATGATTTCAGTGTTTTCACTTTATTTGTTTTCATAGTTCACTTCATCATTGATTTGTCATATACATTTGTGTGTATTCAGCAATGTTTGGAATATGTTTGAAACTATTGAGGATAGTTTTTAAATACATGTATTATATTTATATTGATCAAATTAAACCCTATAGAACTTCCCTTTATCATACAAAACAGAGTTTACTATTACTACATCAACTGTTTATGTAGCTGGCCTGATATATAGGTACAAGAAAAAGACATTTTCACCTTGTGAACTTACTTACCTTTCACCAGTAAGTTAAATGTCACCCCTACACTGTAGACTGAGTGTGGTAATCTTTGTAACATATATAACATCAACACCATTTCACTTCCTTTATTGTTAAATTGCTGCAAAACTGTTCAGGTATACCGTGTCCAGTAAAATAAGCAATAAGAAAGCAATACATTCTATACAGACATCGCTTGATTACTCTTGCTGTAATCTCAAACATGTGATGTTACTAAAAAGAAAAAAAAATGATCAATTACCATTGCCATAAATTTATACCAGTAGTTTATCGAAAATTCAAATATTTATTTATTGAATTGTACAATTTTTTTTCCCATATAAATTGAACAATATTGTCCAGTTTTGTATAAACCTTGGGTATTACCCTGGAGTATATATCTGCTATTCGTGATTTATTTCTTTAGATTATTGATCATGGTTAATTATAACAGAATCAATATCTTATAAGTAAACCTTGGTAAACAAGCTGTTGTATGTTACATGTCAGTACAGTACATGTATGCGGGGCTTTGTCTCGGGATCAGCAGTGTTTTGACAGCTTCAATCTCGCTTCACTCTCTCTTACAGCTCGATGAACCCAAAATCACTATAACCGTGCTAGTCAAAGAAAAGACGGTATCTTCCGCTACTACAGTGGTCTCGGTACATGTTTATTTGAGGCGTCTCACTAACTTCATTGTGTGTGTCTGTGCTTTTCTAAAATGCTGAAAATATAATTGAGTAATTATGATACAGTTGATCAGAGCACATAATTAAATCTCTAGGACAACGCTGATCCTTTTTATAGGACCTTGTTGATCCTCCCGAAGAAAATTATCCTGATAAGAAAAGATAATAAAACTAAAGTATTTTATTTAAAGGTATCCCAACCATCAATCATTTGGTCCATTCTTGTTATAATGTTAACTCTTATTTATCTGATTTTGGGTTGTAACACAGGCGGCAATAATGCAAGGAATTGAAAATTATGTTTGTGAAATTGCATAATGAAACAGGTTTGCAATATAAATTTTTATCGGGGATTACCGTAATAATATTAGAATGAGAATCCAGTCCTTGCTCTTTACTTTAAAATATTTGCTGTGTTTGTTAAAGTTTTAGTCACAGACAATAAAGTTTCCCGATTACGTACAGAGGTAACATTGTCACATGTCCAGGTGACACATTGTTTGTTGTTGTACAGGTATATGTTCCGTCACTGTGCCTGGTTATTGTTCCCTATTGTACCTGTCTAGGGATTATGTCTGATCAGTGTCCGTGCTATAGACACTAATGATAACTTGACTGACAGAAATGGATGTTTTATTTTTAAAATGTTTGTTTTGCTCTAATTTGTGTTGCAACTTACACAATGTAATTTTAAGATTACAATTTTATACTAAAGAGATTTTGGAGGCATCTTTTTCATCAAAGCTTTTAGTTTTCAGCTAGTAATTTGCAAAATATGATTGTCTAAATTATTAATCAGCAGCATTAAATAAATTTAATATTTATTCTAATTCAAATGTTTAAAATGAATAATATCATTGTTACAAGGGTCTTATTTTTTACTGGTTCTGAAGAATCAAGAAAAAAAGTGTCAATGTTGTAGATCTTTTGTGGAATTAATCACAATGGGGAAGAGTGTGGTTCAGTAACTGGTTAAACTGGTGGGCGAGTTTTCACCAAAACGCCATATTGTTGATGAATGTTTAGAATACTGGTGTTATTTAATAGTGTGAGGTCGTATGAGTTTGAAGTTGTTTTTATTTGTTGGCTTTAACAGGATTTTCGTGATGTGTAGACATTTTGATATATTTCTTTTACATACTTTTATTTAGGCCTTGATGAAAAGACATTACTTAGAGGTCAGAGTAGTTACCTGTTCCAGTTACGTTTCTTAACAGGCCTCAAAGTGGCGTCTATTTTGGTGCCCATGGTGCCTTAAATTCACCATGGCGACCAATTATTGACCTATAAGGTCATGGCTACTAACAAAATTCTGTAAATTTGCTATTTGGTTAATCTTTCAAAGGTTGCAGTCAATGCTAAAATGATGTGTACAATCAAAAAGGTTACAGAGAGATGTTATACTGATCTAAAGAAGATTTTTTTTCATAAATTTAAGACAACTAGGCCAGGTGGCTAACTTTTCCAATTAGTGCCTAGATTTTATAACTTGTAGCTAAATAGGCCACCTGGTAAAAATATCCACTTTGAGCCCTGCTTAATATGTACTGTCTCGGGCTCATTAAAGCAGTTTGGATCCAAATTTGCTGTTTGTCAAATACAAAACACTTCTTTCAGTGGAAAATGTATTCGGTTGATTCATTGACATTCAAATACAATATTATGTTGAATTTGGCAAAAATCAGTCTTAAAATAGGCATATTTCTTTTTTGTTATCAGTTTGAGTGCAATAAATATATACATGCAGCACAAAAAAAAAAAAAAATGACTGTGCTAATATTGGCATGTTTTATTAGTGCATAAGCATATTTTACATTTTTTGAAGGCAAATACTGCTTACTGTATCATGACCTTGACAGTACATCAGTTAAAAGGAATGCCTTTCAAGTTAAATTAAAGTTGAAACATTTTGTTATATTAATAAGTTTATATGTTGTTTGTTTAGATATTTTCATTCAGTTTTATTTCAATTTTTTTTTCATCTGGTAATAGTTCACATACGGTAGTCATGACACCATTGTAAGCTTCCAGCTTATAGAGGTGTTATTTGATGCGTTTTAAAATGTTGCTAGTATACTGTTGCTAGGCTTCTTTATTTTTAATGAATCAGTTTAAAGGATATTCCTTTTGAAAGCATGATAATTCATTTTGGGATATTTCATCAATGGAAATTAATGTTTAAAATTTTACTGTGGAATTTGGAAGTATATTTGATTGATATGCCTTAATTTTTGAAAACCATTTGAAAAATTGTAAACTTTCTTAAGATTTTGGTAACACTCAATTATGGCACAATGTGCCTGGCCATAAGAGCCAGCAATATATACAAAGGAGCATTATTTCTGCATGTTTGCAAAAAAAAAATGCCAGGATTGTCACTGTTCGTTAATTGAAGATGCAGCTACTCCCATTTAAGATAAAGTGCTTGCATCTTTCTTTATTGCTATTTGTCTCCAGTGTGGCCAGATAATTGATATTGTCTTGTGAATGTGTTAAGTAGCATTGTTCTTGGTTGTGCTTTAAAAGGAGGAACGCTCAAAAAAAGGAAAGAAAACTCCACGAAAATTTAGAGGAAAGGACAAATCACTGTTGGTAGGTCCAGAGTTTGGTTTGTGAGTTTATGAAGTCATTTACTTCACATTTGCTTAATTGAAGTTCACCAACAAATACAGCTTATGATATATGGCATTATTCTTGTTGATAAGTGTGTTACTATATCTGCATGATTTAGTGTTTGCCTGAAACCATATTTCTGCCTGCTTGTCTGTTTAGATGTCTCAGCCTGCTTTTCTTTGCTTTTTATGTTACTCTTATTTGAAACAGTTGTAATACTCACCATTTATATTTGTTGTTGTAGTTGATCATTATCACTGTTTTATTTTTATTTTCGTGTTTGTAGTTTAGATTTTTTTGATTTGGGTTTATTATGTTTCAGTGTGTATTATAAACATTAAGAATAAGATTGGTTGGACCAAGGCCAAACAGACTGTTACAGACATGTTCATCTCATGCAGCATTATATAAACTTATCCATCCATAAAGTTTTTTTGATATATTCAGTTGGAATTCATTTCAGTATTAACAGAGGGCACTGATTTCCCTGGCTATGGATTATACTGAGGTTACATCTTAATCTTCTAATGATACAGAAACTAGCTGCCTGACAATAGAGATGAAAACTAGTACCCAATGATATGTGACCTGTGTCTAGTGCCCATTGATGTGTGACATGTATCTAGTGCCCATTGATGTGTGACTTGTGTCTAGTGCCCATTGATATGTGACCTGTTAGTTCACATTGATGTGTGACCTGTCTAGTGTCCATTGATGTGTGACCTGTGTCTAGTGCTAATTGATGTGTGACCTGTGTCTAGTGCCCTTTGGTGTGTGACCTGTGTCAAGTGTCCTTTGATGTGTGACCTGTGATTAGTATTCATTGATGTGTGACATGTGTTAAGTGCCCTTTGATGTGTGACCTGTGACTAGTATCCATTGGTGTGCGACCTGTGTCTAGTGCCCAATGATTTGTTACCTGTGTATAGTGCCCATTGATGTGTGACCTGTGTCTAGTGCCCATTAATGTGTGACCTGTGTCTAGTCCAATTGATGTGTGACCTGTGTCTTGTGCCCATTAATGTGTGACCTGTGTCTTGTGCCCATTAATGTGTGACCTGTGTCTTGTGCCCATTAATGTGTTACCTGTATCTAGTGCCCAATGATGTGTGACCTGTGTATATTGCCCATTAATGTGTGACCTGTATCTAGTGCCCAATGATGTGTGACCTGTATATAGTGCCCATTAATGTGTGACCTGTTTTTAGTGCCCATTATTGTGTTTCCTGTATCTAGTGCCAATTGATGTGTGATCTGTGTCTTATGCCCATTGATGTGTTACCTGTGTCTTGTGCCCATTAATGTGTGACCTGTGTCTTGTGCCCATTAATGTGTTACCTGTATCTAGTGCCCAATGATGTGTGACCTGTATCTAGTGCCCAATGATGTGTGACCTGTATCTAGTGCCCAATGATGTGTGACCTGTGTATAGTGCCCATTAATGTGTGACCTGTATCTAGTGCCCATTGATGTGTGACCTGTTTTTAGTGCCCATTAATGTGTTACCTGTATCTAGTGCCCATTAATGTGTGACCTGTATCTAGTGTCCAATGATGTGTGACCTGTGTCTAGTGCCCATTAATGTGTGACCTGTATCTAGTGCCCATTGATTTGTGACCTGTGTATAGTTCCCATTAATGTGTGACCTGTATCTACCCATTGATGGGTGACTTATGTAGTCACATTAGGAATTAACTATGTTTAAGATTATCTGCCCATTTTTTTTTACATTGAAATCTTATTCTGACAAATTATGTAAAACAAGTACAGTGACTTGGCATTTCTTTTATAATTATCGGATGAATATTTCCTGTAAATCTCCACAGCCTATAGATCATCTAGACAAACATAAACAACACTTACCTGTTTCTTGTGACATTTGATATTAATCAGTGTATGTGTTATGGTTTGAATATAGACACTGTATGTTTTATTGTTAAGTATCTGTGACATGACGTCCTGTTGTACCTGGCCAGTATTCTATCATCACCAGCTGGTTAACTTCAGTATTGACATGATTGATCTGACAGTTCAGAACCACGGACTATACAAGTGATAACATATTTTGTGTTGAGATGCGTACGTCCCCTCACAAATAGTAGTCACATTCCATTTTGTAAAGTGACAAAGCCTATGACTTTATCTAATTACCCAAATTACCAAAAATAAATGGCACTGGTTTTTTTTAAGAATGTTGAAATTATAAGAAAAAACAAATGTTCACCAGTGGCACCTTTAAAAATGAATACCAGTAGTTAAAACATTCACAAAAATTGATAAAAGTATGCATACTTATACAAAAAAACAATCACTATATCTTGAGAAGTAGGAGACTTTACATGTAGGTTCCCCTTGGTCCATGGTTGTGCACATTCAATTTTGAGTTTAATTGGTAAAAAATGGTGGCCATCTTGGATTTTTAAATTTGAAGTTTGTTATCACTATTGGGGTACCTGGTAGTTTCTTGAAAAGTACTGGAGGGTTATTTCTCAAACTTCACATCCAGATTCCCCTTCGTCCATTAAAGTTGTGGCCATTTAGTATTGAGTCTGATCTGACAACAGACAATTTCTCAATTTTTTCAGTATTTTTCCTAAGATTTGATTATACAAGTAAAGAGTTGATATATGATAGCATTATCAGCCCTGTGGTACCTTGAGATTGAAAAAAAGGATATATATTGTTTTGATGTTAACAATTAGATGATACAGCTGCAGTCATTTGATAAGATACAAGAAAAAATGTCTTGTGTACTTCCTGTTTGTTATGGGAGATCTCAACGAGGAATAAGGATGGCTCAAAGGGGAACAGGATGTCTCAAAGAGGAATATTGTATGATTTTTATTGAGTGTCAATGGTTATTAACTTTCATTCTCAGCTATAACTAAAGATATCAATACTGATGTGGTTTACTGAAGTTTTACAGCTGGTGATGATAGAAAACATTTAGGGCGACATCAGGACGTCACATCACTTACACAATAGATCATGATCATAGTAACATTTAGACCGTAACAATACCAGATTGATTACCATCAAATGTCCACAGAAATAGATTAGGATAATTGATGATTATCTCATGGATCACCTACAAACCTTTGAAATTGATGTTTAAAGTGTTTAGGTAATTATCATAATAAAAATAGACAAAAACACCACACAAATGATTTGTACTACTACTAGCTTTAATCTATGTTAACCGACTTATTGAATATTTGATCTGTGTACTGAGTAGGCTAGTCCTAGATCCTGTATCATTTTTCTGTGTATTTCGTGGGGGAGTCCTAGATCCTGTATCATTGTTCTCTGTACTGTGTGGGCGAGTCCTAGATCCTGTATCATTGTTCTGTGTACTGTGTGGGCGAGTCCTAGATCCTGTATCATTGTTCTGTGTACTATGTGGGCGAGTCCTAGATCCTGTATCATTGTTCTGTGTACTGTGTGGGTGAGTCCTAGATCCTGCATCATTGTTCTGTGTGGGCGAGTCCTAGATCTTGTATCATTGTTCTCTGTACTGTGTGGGCGAGTCCTAGATCCTGTATCATTGTTCTGTGTACAGTGTGGGCAAGTCCTAGATCCTGTATCATTGTTCTGTGTACTGTGTGGGCAAGTCCTAGATCCTGTACCATTGTTCTGTGTACTGTGTGGGCAAGTCTTAGATCCTGTATCATTGTTCTGTGTACTGTGTGGGCAAGTCCTAGATCCTGTTTCATTGTTCTGTGTACAGTGTGGGGAAGTCCTAGATCCTGTTTCATTGTTCTTTGTACAGTATGGGGAAGTCCTAGATCCTGTATCATTGTTCTGTGTACAGTGTGGGCAAGTCCTAGATCCTGTATCATTGTTCTGTGTACAGTGTGGGAAGTCCTAGATCCTGTTTCATTGTTCTGTGTACAGTGTGGGCAAGTCCTAGATCCTGTATCATTGTTCTGTGTACTGTGTGGACCAGTCCTAGATCCTGTTTCATTGTTCTGTGTATTTCGTGGGCGAGTCCTAGATCCTGTTTCATTGTTCTGTGTACAGTGTGGGCGAGTCCTAGATCCTGTATCATTGTTCTGTGTACAGTGTGGGCGAGTCCTAGATCCTGTATCATTGTTCTTTGTACAGTGTGGGCGAGTCCTAGATCCTGTTTCATACAAAGTATGGTGGCGAGTCAGTCAAACGATAAGTTGGACATAATTGATCAAATAGTGTTGATGAATCTTCTGTATACTCTCTCGGAACGTTGAGTCTGTGGGGAAGCAAGCATACTTTTTCTTTATCTGCCATATTTAAAAGGGAAAAAATGTTTAGTCACTAATTTTCCTGTAAACGATATATTGTTTACCGTCCTTTTTGTGAGCATACTGAAAACAGAATGTAATAGTTCGTGTAATATTTCGCAAACTTCCTGAATCTTAAATGTGTTTTGTGATAGAGTTACTGAAATCTACACCATGATTCCTTCATCTATTGACGTGTGGGTGACCTTAAAACTTTCTCAGGTAAAACTTCTCTGTCATCAACATACATTAGGCTGGGAAACACCTTTATTTAGATATTAAAGACTCTCATGTTTTAACCTGGTTATAAGTCAATTTATGTATTTCCTTGTAAATATATATTTTCCTGGTGTCATGTGACAAATAACATGTATGTATATCTTGGCTGATCTCATAAGACCCTGACTTCACCACATAAACAATTTAAATCCAGAATATTAACATAAAAAAAAAATGTAAATGTAAACTGTCCCTCTGAAAATATTATGAAATTTTTTTTTTACACTTTTCTACGCTGAAAATAACTGTTGAGGAGCCTTGATGTATATATACATGTACATTAGGTAATAGGTATTCTGTCAAGACCAGTATTAACTCAACAGTAAAATTATTGATATAAAATATAATATTTCATTTTTGAAAGTCTATAAATAGAGGTTGAAATAAAATTTCTCTATGTATATTGATATGACCTCATCATAATATTATCCAAATAGTACCATAGAATTCCACCAATTAAATCAATGTGGTATGTATGAACATCAAACATTAGTTTTCTGGTTATTCAGGGTGGATATAAGATAGAGGCATTCATATTGACATACTGGCTGGCTTTCAAAGGCAACTGACCATGTGGTAAAACTTACCCATTAACAGGTAGATTTAAATATATTGTAGATTGGTGTATGGCAGATTTACTGTATATGAACCACACTAGTCTACTCCAGCACTCTGTGACATGAGATCCAACCAATCAGGGCTACACTGTATTAGACAGGGTGTCAGAATACTCAGGTTTAGTTTGGTTGTATAGGTATTGGAATTGTAGCAGTATTGTCAGATACAAGAGAATGTCAGAATACTCAGGTTTAGTTTTGTTGTATAGGTAATGGAATTGTAGCAGTATTGTCAGATACAAGAGAATGTCAGAATACTCAGGTTTAGTTTGGTTGTACAGGTAATGGAATTGTAGCAGTATTATCAGATACGAGAAAATGTCAGAATACCCCGAGGTTAGAATAGACAGCGTTATACAAAAATTTGGGATTTTCTGCAATATTTCATGTATGTAAAATTTAATTTGAGAGCTTAAAGCGACAACTCCCTGTCCACCTTCTGTAGTTCATTACACAAATCATGAGAATGTGATGGGAATATTTTAATGATATATATAAGTTATGGTATACATATATGTACATTTTATGTATATGACCAAAAAATGCTGTTTTGTGTCTTAACCAATATCTGAGAAAAACAAACAAAACGCAATATAAATATCCCAAGTTTTAAACTGTCATGAAGTGGTACACAAAACACATTGTTTGACAATTGTAGATTTGACACCAAATATAAAAAAACTTACATTGAATTACACATACTTAAACATTAATGTACAGAAAACATGCGTATGTACCAGGTATTTACATTTTTATGGCAAATCCTCTCCAAAAGTTACAATTGTAATAAATTGGGTTCATTCAGCTCTTACTTAATGTGAAACCACAATTCAAAATGAAAGATTTAGGTGAAAAGAGATTCAGGTTAACTTTTTTTTTTTAGAGTTATTGATTTTCAGGATTAAAATATACATGTATTGAATAAGTCAAACTAAACAATAGAATTTAAATGATGTAATTGGTGAATAGAACGTTTTAGTGTTCACATGTAACAACATTTATAAAAGCCTTAAAAGCAATCATTCCCTTTATACAAGCACCTGAAAATGATTGAATGTTTGATGTCATACATTAAAAGCACAAATAGAGAATACTATTTCTTTTTTGACAGTTTATTTTAATGACTTCATTTACTGAATTTATTCATAATGTTAGCCATACAATTTATTTTATAGAATCAATGGTAAAATTTAACCTACCATACAAAAATTAAGTTATCTGAAGCTATGGCAATCATTAGTATTATATTCAAGGTAATCCATAGCAAAAATTAACATTCATACTGAATTACAATAAGCACTTATGTATTTGTCGGCAACATCTACTGCCATATCTACACCTCCAATAAGATCAATACCCTGTAATCTTATGATCAACTAGCTTCAGTCATAATACCAAACTTTCAGATTAGGTTACAATTCTGTGTTCGACAGTTCTGGAAAAAGACCTGGAAGCAAACCTACAAAAAATGTGCTAAATGTCTAATAAATGAAATACAGTACTCTAGCTTTAATGCTAATGGTCTTCTCTCCCTACTACATGTATATATGTATCACAATATTGCTTTGAATTCCTTTGTTCTGTTGTCTAAGTCCAATCCAGTTGTGTCTTTTCATGTAAAAAGATACTTTCAAACAGAAAATTTTCTGCTTTTCATCACTGTCTTAGCACAATTTCTCACTTATCCCGAAATAGTGGTTGTGCATATTCTATCAAATGCCTTTTTTCATAGTTCAGTGTTTAAATATGTAACAATTTTCAAAACGAGTCCATTGTGTTGTGGAAATTTGCTATGTCCATTCCTGATATCAAAGTTTTGTATTTTCAATAACCTCTGGAAGCTCATCCAGCGTGGGTTGGAAGTTTTCTATGTTTTTGTGGGTAATCTTTTTTTCTTGATCCTGAAACAATGGGTTCATGACCTTTGAATCTTCTGGGCGAAGTTCTGGCACATTCTGATGATACCAGTCTCTGTCCTGGTCGTAATCTGGTTCGGGGTGGTCACTTTGGGGACCCATTTGGAGCTCCTTGGAGCTCAAAGTCCACTGACGATTCATGATCTCGTTCTTATTACGCGACGTAGTTTCATGACCATCTTGCATGGATCCGACCATAAATGGAAATTCAATTTTCAATTCTTTCCCGCCCGCGATTTCTATCCTGAACTGAAGGGTGTAAGAGACCTCAATGATATCACAAAACTCCAGTCTGGTTTCGGGTATATATGGAGGGATAGACAGACGTACATTTTGCCAGCGCCGTCCATCACCACGCAACAGTTCGTACTCATCCCTTCGCTTATTGACGATTTGGCGGAAAGGTATAGCACGATTTTGAGCAAGATAGAGAGTGTTCATGATGAGTGAGGTCTGCATGGCAATGATTCTGGCAGGGGATCTATTTGCCACTTCAGCATTTATATAAAGATCCTCCCCTTGTGTACCTCCTAATCGGTTTATGTTAGCCGAAAGCTTAACTTTTCCACATGTCAACTTTCTCCATATGCGTTTTTCAATCTTTGCTGAGGCACCTTGTCTGAATTGTTCCGGGAGTGGCCAATTGCGAAGGATAAGAAAAGGTTCACTTATGATACTGGTCTCTCCAGGACGATCTCCGTTAGCACAAGCCTTGAAAACATAGGTCACACTGCCAAATTTACCAATAAAGGAGGAAGGCAGGTTATCGGGAAGTCTGTACTCAAATTCAAATTGATGGGTTCCTTTTTCTAATATAATTGGCTCTGGATTTCGGCTTTCTTCAACAATATGAGTTGCATTGATGTATTCCTCATTGGCCTTGAATGACCCATTTACCTGATCCTCCCAGGCCACTACCCCCTCTCCACGAATGTTGATAGATATTTTTCGTATGGAGGTGCGGCCATTAGTTTCAATGTTGATGGTACCCTTGACGATCTCGCCTGGTGTGTATTGGTACTGTTCGTCGATATCATGTTCAAGAGAGAGCCCAAAATCTAGGACTGATGATCCCATGGTTATTAATCCTTAACTATGGTCCCAGATAATATCAAATGAATCACCAATTACGGCATTCTGGTTTTCTTCAGTTATTTTACACAAAATATCTGATGTGGTTTTACTTCAGCTGAAACAGAAAAAAGAACTGATATTATTGAAGATAATCACAATTTCCTTTCCTTAGTCACTGTAAGAACTCTAAGACTTGTACAGCTTTTCTTAAATGTCGATAATGAATGATGTCAACATGACAAGTCTCCAACCCCCCCACCCCTGCCCCCACTCAAAGGCATTTTGAACAATATCATTATTGGCATGAAATTAATTCATTTTATGTAAATGTTTATCAGATCTTCTTACTTACAGAATGGCCATATATCCTAAAATTGAGGCAAATAAAAATTCTGTTCCTCTTTAAACACATATGACAATGTTTATGGTTCAAACACAATATTAGTACTGAAGATTAAATCTACTACGAGTTCCTCAACCTGTAGTCGTACACCGTAACAACTACAGGGCGAACAAATATGGAGCTTAACGCAAGATTACCTCATCATATGCAAACAGAAAATTTGCATTTTGGTTCTAACGATTTGTATGCGATAGCTGTCTGAGCAGACAGACATAAGGACTTATAAGACACACGTAGGAGGGTGTCGGTAAGGGTGTGGTGTCTGGTGTTTGGGCAAGTCTAATGTAAAGTGGATCTATCCAGATTGAAGGGCTTCATCGGTCTGGTGCACATAAGCCTTCGATCAATGAAAAGCTGTTGATAACCTCTATTGTACAAATCGTGATTTAATAAATTCTAATTTATGACACTGGCCTTCATATGTATACAAATATAGCTTGCGTTGGTGTGTGGGGTTTAAGAATTTGATGCTGTAGGAGAAATATAATTAAATCTTTTGCCTTAAGTTTGATTTCAAGCTGTTCATGCTTTGTGTGTCTAACTGTAAGTTGGACAGAAACATATCCTTATCAGTAGAGATTCCTGCTAAGGGTGGGTGAGGCTTGTCAAAGATAATGTTTATACAGATTTTGATATCAAGTTTAGGATTACTGCTCAAGGCAGTATTAATAGGTAAAGATAATGTTAACTTTAAGTTAGATCAAAGTGGTGTTACCTGTGTCTGAGGAAAGGTGAATTTGGTACAAAGGTCAACACTCTGTGTTTCCCTTCCAGAAATATTAATAAAATCTGTAATTCAAGATGCAAAAAATCCTATTTTATTTTTTGAAGTTCCTTTTTTCACCCTCATTAATGGATGTTTGATATACCCGAGTAGGTGGAGATTGGGTGATGGTGAGAGCATGTTACCGATAGTTTTATAATGATGTACAGGTTCATGTTTAGTCTAGGAACTCTAGTTACTTGTAATATTGGCTCATTAAAGACTATCTGTAGGCAAAATTGTTATCTGTTGGGTATAAAGATGTAAAATATTTTGGGTGTAGTTGTGTTTTGCTCCAAAACTGACAAGATAAAAACCTATTTCGCAATCCATATTACAAAGAGGCCTTGTCATATAATAAAATGCTGGGTGGTGTCCTGTATAGCACCAGCTGGCACCTTTCATAAGAATGTCAGGGTTCACTTCCCCAAGTGGATATGAACAATTTAAGTACAAGTTCATTTGCCTGACCATATGAAGTTTTCTCCTTGTTAAACCACTTGATCATAATCCTTGCCAACAAGAGTGATGGTATAAGTGATTGGTGTTGTTTTATATGAACACCAGGGTAAAGCTAAAGCTTGTATTAATTAATCAAGGTTTTTTCAGTATGACTTGACCTATATATTGACCCAGCGGGATCATCATATTCAGAATTGACATTTGACAATACAGTAATGTTGATCCTGGTATAACTTCCCCAATAGTATTAGGATAAGCAGTAATTGATGAAACTGCCAGTAAGACTAATTTATCTTGTCTATGGAAATCTGATTTGTCATTTGAAATTAGTTCTGATGTGAAAATCTTTCGCAAACTTAATTATCATACTGAATCTCTTCTGTTACAGACACGTTTATAAATCCAAGCATTTTCTAAACAATCCCTTGTAATGAATACATTGTTGTTGCTATAGATATCAATTGTAAATAATTGTACAATATTTGAGTATGTTTGATTTTTCAATGGAGAAGATGACACAAATTTGCACATATCTATGTAGATACATCCTGGGTATAAGTACATGTACCAGGAATGTCATGATACTTAGGTGGTTTGGGTGGCTGACCTTATACTTGTTATTTCACAATATATAATATACCACGCAGTTGTGAGAAAAGTGTTTTTTATACACGGTGTATTCATCCACAACAATGTCACTACAGACAGAAAGGGAAAATTACCTGGTCTGTATAATTGTTCGGGTGTCATGCTCATAAGGTGTTCTCATTCTGTGGTGAATTATAGACTAAACGGTACTTACCATGGTTTCTAGACTACAACAGTACCTTATAGTGTTACTACCTGGTCCATTGTTTAAAATAAAACGTCATAAAGTAATTAATCAGGTGATATGTTTCTTTATAACAAACGTCATGTTTATAATTATCAAGAGTACTATAGAAATAGACGTTATGGTGATGTAATACTTGTTTGTCTCCGTTGTGCCGGTAAAACAACCTGTGTTACTGAGCTGGTACTTACCTTGACAATCTCAAGTGAAAAGTACATTATATACGTTACCATGAACGACTTACCTGTGTGTGTATAGGTGTGACTATAGCCTTCAAGTCATCTCACAAACCCTGATTCATCCTAAACATGACCCTTATACTCTAACTGGTACAGGTATATTCCAACAAGATATTGGTAGATTTTGGTTATGTCTTCTAGGAGACCGTAACCTACTGAAATACTACAATCTACCTGTACAGGACAGGTATGTGCTTTACAAGAGTCTCAGGTCACCTGTAGTCTTGTTGAGCATGGCAGATCCAGCTCAGTGAGTTCTTAATTAGCATAACAATTCTACAGGTAAATCCATTGGTTGGTGGGACCTTTTAGGTCGAAGATCTATTATTAGCAAAACCTGTTCTCAATGATATTGAATCTAAATATATACATGTGTATTCTCACAAAGTAGAAATGAGCTTTTCATGTTTTTGTAAATTTAAGAGCTAGTGAAGTGGATATCATAAAGTCATGTATATTGTATGTTAAAGTAGGTTTTTATAGCTTTTTTTTCTTGTAAATTCAATAACCAGACAGGGGAGAAAAAAATTGCAAATCCAATGTTCATTTTGAATTTTTATCTATAATATTGAAAGAATATGTTTTGTTGCTACAAATGTATAAATAAAAAAATAAAGAATAGTACATGTTACTTTGTGAATTCTTCATTTTGTGGTTAAAATTACTTAAACAATATAATATAAATAGTTTCTGAGTATAAAGCTGTCAATATACCTCTTATATATCCCAGTATCAATTGTCTATACCTTAAATTTCATTAAAGGATAACATTTTATAGTCTAGAAGAATCTCAAAAGAATAAGAAAAACATCAGGACTCCACTATTTAGTTTTAAAGTAAAATAAATTGCTTCTATTTATTAAGAAAATTTAGCACATCATATGTAGCACGTGAAGGTTCTGACCTGTAATGCTATTGGAGGTAGTTACAAGTTACTACCAGTTGACCCCATCTCCGAATGGCCGAGGATGTTCATGAGGTTAAAAAAAAACACGAAACAAAACATCATTAAAAAGATGGGCAAAAAAAATGTTTGAATCAGTTTGATATGAGATTTTAGTGAGTCAGTATCTTGTTCATTATTGTGGTTCATTTTTACCATCCACTGTATTACAGTCTTTCTGTCAGTATTGTGTTAGGATCCTGGCCCATAAATAATTCAGGAGAGATACTTAATACCGAGGTCTGTACCTGTAGTCTAGCCCTGTCTGGGTAGAACATACCTCTCTCACCACATATAGTATTGATTATGTATCGGTGGTAATAGATGGGTATATAGGCCTACAATATTATAAAACAATTCAATACCTGGGTAGCTATACCTCAACTTATTTATAAAGAGGCTGACGTCCACCCTAACTAAACAATGTTCCCCGCTCCAGGGATGTCTACCGTTCCTGTGTAATTGGAATATGTTGATACATCCCTGCTGATTAAAATTTGAATATTGAGACATGTATATCCAGGTATGATATATATCAGGTATATCAATTTCAAACATTTACAGATACTACACAGCTTACGTTTGTCTTACATCATGAAAATGCATAAAATCCAGGCACCTAAGGTTTAGATATGTATCTGACCGACACCAACAAATAAAAAAAGAAATAACTGAACCAAAAAATATATTTGTATGTGTACGATTATAAAGGCAATCATTGAGGGATTTGTTTTCATTTTGAGTTGCTTCCTTTGATGATGTTGAAAATGTGCCTGTACACTTCCTTTATAGCAACATTGATGTATGATTGGGAGTACCGAGTGAATAGTTTACAAGTTTGGCCTCTATTATTTCAGCTTTCCTTTTTTTTTCTTTTTTTTTTTTTACATTTTTTGGATACTTTAATTTTAAAATACAGTTAGCTGTAATTCTGTATAATGCCAGACAGCATTGCACATTTTGTTTTAATTACTGGGGTATTTATAATGTGGCTTAGGAAGAATTATCCTCATACAGTTTGTACATATGTACCTGTAGATATATAATCATTTATGTAATTTATTTCAGGAAAATGTTTTGTCAGAGAAAAACTGGAATTTTACAAGTACTTCTATTTTGCAGAAGTTTTCTTTTGTTACCAGCACAAATTAAAATTTGTACCCTATCAAACATTTTATATGATACCCTAAAAATATACATAAACACCCGTCAAACTTATATTGAAGAAATTATTGCAGGGGCAATAACTCTGTTGTTTTATTGTTTATCGCAGTAATATTAACTTAATACCTGACCTTGTAGGAGCGGGAGAGCACCCTTCCAGCTGCCATCACTGAGACATTGTCAACAGACAAGGGGACGCTGTTCTATGTTCTGACCGTGGCAGGGGAACATGGTGTACCCCCAGGGTCAGACGAGTCTGCTGATGAAGTGGTTTCCTCACCCCAGGAACCTCTTTTCCTCACAGAAACCCCTCAGACTGCAGGGTCCCAGCCGGACTACATCAGGGCAATAGACATTCCTGAGAAGCTTCTTCTGGATATCAAACGCAGGTAAGGATAGTTACTCTTATGATATATAGATAGTAACACAGGTAAGGACAGGTACTCTTATGATATAGAGATCAGTAACACAGGTAAGAACGGGTACTCTTATAATATAGAGATCAGTAACACAGGTAAGGACGGGTACTCTTATGATATAGAGATCAGCAACACAGGTAAGGATGGTAGTCTATAATATAGATATCTGTTACACAGGTAAGGATGAAAGTCTATAATATAGAGATCAGTAACACAGATAAGGACTGTAGTCTTATGATATAAAGATCAGTAACACAGGTAAGGACAGGTAGTCTTATAATATAGATATCAGTAACACAGGTAAGGATGATAGTCTTATAATATAGAGATCAGTAACACAGGTAAGGATGGTAGTCTTATAATATAGAGATCAGTAACACAGGTAAGGACTGGTACTCTTGTAATATAGAGATCAGTAACACAGGTAAGGACGGGTACTCTTGTAATATAGAGATCAGTAACACAGGTAAGGATGGTACTCTCATAATATAGAGATCAGTAACACAGGTAAGGACGGGTACTCTTGTAATATAGAGATCAGTAACACAGGTAAGGACGGGTACTCTTGTAATACAGAGATCAGTAACACAGGTAAGGACGGGTACTCTTGTAATATAGAGATCAGTAACACAGGTAAGGACGGGTAGTCTTATAATATAGAGATCTGTTACACAGGTAAGGACTTGTACTCTTGTGATACAGAGATCAACACAGGTAAGGATGGTAGTCTTATAATATAGAGATCAGTAACACAGGTATAGATGGGTACTCTTATAATATAGAGATCAGTAACACCGGTAATTAAATGATCAAGAACCTTGAGCCATATTATGTTATTGCTTGCAATGAAATCTAATTGAATCATTGGATTTCTGTTTTTTTATAGAATTAAACAGAGGAAGTAAAAGAATTTAAAAAAATAGTTGACTGATAAGTTTTGATTTGAATAGTTTGGGTTTGTTTTAATTGAGTTACAGACTAGTAATTAATGATGTATGTATTTGATTTTCACAGGATTAGAATCAATTTCCTTAACCAGTTAGAGGAGTGGACAGAACAGGCAATACAGCGGTCAGAAAGTGTGGTTGTTGCCAAGGTCAGTCTTCTCCGAGTACACCTTCGAGGTCATCACTTTATTAAAATATTGCATCTTTATGCAAACTGTAACTCATATTTATTGACTCGAATTCTGTTGTGTCTCTCTAAATTATCGAATGGTTGATCAATGGGATGTCTGTGGTGTTCATCTGTATGTTTTTTAAATGATCAATCATTGTGATACCTATGGTCTGTATCTTTTAATTATCGTCTGTACTCAACTTTTTTGTTCCCATCTGTCTTTGTTCTCTGCTCATTATTTATTATTACCATATATATATAATTATACTCATTGACTCCTGGTGCATTGTTTGTAGTGTGAGGAGCTAAACAGTGAGCTGGACTTGAGGCTCCACCTCCACAAACCACGTGCAAGGAGGGCAGAACTGGACGTACATAATGTCCGAGCAGGTCAGTATCATTAAGGAGATTAATTTGATTGATTGTAGTGTAAGACAAACTATGACCAATAAAATTTATAAAATGATACTAGAACTAATTGTTTTATGTGTTTTTCTTTACAATTCAAAGAACGAACAACTTGTGTAAGTTCCCTGTGTTGACTGTACATTGAATTCTGTATAACTTGTGTTTATAGCCGAGTTGGTGATGCATTCTGAGCGTGTGCAGAGACACACCAAAGGGATACAGCAGGCACTTAACGACCAGAGGCAGAAATTCACCAAGATGACAGGAGAACATAACAAACTAGCTGGAAAGTTTCGGGAGGACATTGAGTCACTAGAGACTGTTTTTGTCAACGCTACTAAATCATCAAGGTATAGAATCTGTTTCTAATAAAAAAATTAATTCTGTTGCATGTTTTCATAGCCATGTGCCGTGAAGAAATATCTTATTAAAAAGAATATCTAATGAATCTTAACCTTTATTTTTTTATTATAATAAGATATTCATTGTTCTTTTTCAGACTGATTTCTCTTCAGAATCAGCTCAGTGTAGAGTTAGAGAAATTTATGGGCATCATCCGTACCTCTCTCAGAGAGTTTCGAACCAAACTCGACGAGACCCTACAGATGTTAAGGGAGTCCAATGCTCGCTTCATAAAGTCATTCAAGTAAGTGTAGTGCCTGGCACTTCAACTTTATATTTTTATCAAATATTGTTTTTATTTGTTGTTATATTTCACCTGAAGGTGCCAGGCTGGTGATACTGACAAACTCTGCAGTCACAGTACATTTAATGTTCTTGTTGATTTCTAGGGTTTTCTCAGATGGAGGTAATTTTTGTCCTGAGGAAATTAATGATTATCGTAAAAAGCTGGAGAAGATGTCAGACAAGATAGACTCTGCTGAAGGATCCATCATGTCTGATCTTGAGGGTATGGAATCTAAACGTCTGGAACAAGCTACCAAGGTTGCCCTGGAGTTTGAAGACAGGTATGTAATCATTGGAGGAAAAACTCAGTAGCCTGATGGAAAATTTGACACACATGTGTTAAAGCTTTTACTAAAATCTCATCTTCAGGTAACTATACTGTATACTTTGTCGTTTTTCATGTAAGTTTGCTAATGAAATAAGTCCCAAGCAATTTGAGGAAAACTTGATTCAGGCCATAAGAAATTTGTTAATGCGGTCTTGATGATGATGGCTTTATGGTTGAAATATGTTGACAAAATCTAGACCACAAAAAAAGAAACTAACTATTCACTAATATTCAGAAGTCTTTATTGGCTAAGATTTAGTATACTTTTTGAAAACATATCTCAAATTTACATAACTGTGAACATATTTTCTATTTTTAGATTTAAAAGTCACATGATCGACCTCATATTCATGGAGAAGATAGCCCGCTGGCTGACCAACACCCAGGTGAAGATAAAAGCGGAAGTTGCCAGTAGCAACTCTCAGGCTCAGAAGCTCGCACAACACCTAAACAATGTGGAACGGAGGATTGATGCATGTGCACGCCCTAATTTGGACAAGGAGGTAGGCATCAAAAATTTTCATTGAGATGAATACTGGAAACATGCTATATTTAGCAGTGGTATTATTTTAGCACAGACACTGACTATGAAGTGTGAGATACTGTACAGCAATCAAGCTTGACATGTTATATATTTATTATACAAACAGACATACATACATGTACATGTATATACATGTCTGTACACATGTTTGTGTAATAAATATGTTATGAGAATATTGTAAGATTTTAATCTAGAATCCATAAATGACCTTAATAATTACAAAAATGTCACTAGGCGACTCTAATCTCAGGGATCAATTTACAGGATAATTGTAGGCATGTTTAACCTTTGCCTGTGTTAAATACTTCACAACTAGTGTTTTAAAACTTCAATATAATGCTCCTTGTTATATACATGTTCATGATGACAATTTAAACCTCAATATATTGCCCCTCAAATAACCCTACATAAAATCTTGATACATGTATGGTATAATGCTAATTTTGGTATAAATTAAAACCTCAAATACCGCCTGTTTATATAGAAAGAGAAACCACAGTGTATTTCCCCTCAGTATTATACTTGGTTGAAACCTCAGGATTAATGCATTTATCAGTTGAAAAGGAAATAGCAATGGATCAGTTTTGACAGACTTATCAGACACTGTGGAAATAAGATATAATTTAAATGAGAGCCCTGACGAATATATATGAATATGATTGCATTTAATTCACTAATTGATTCCTTGAACTAATGCACTAATTTATGATTAAGGTTCAAACATGTCAAAATGTACAGTGTGCTAAAATATGTCCGTGAACTAGATATAAGTATGTGAACAGTACAGTGTGTGATGTCTGTGTGGTTTTAGTGCAGTGAATGAATGAAGGTAGCAGTTTCATTGGACGGGGTGTTTTTGAAGTTCATTGATTTTCATTAAGCAATTTTTTTTTTAAACTGTTTTCATTGCAACACTTAGTTTCAGTGTTATTTTGAAACATAAACCCTGGATATACTAATGTAATGCTATTTATGCTCAACTTTTCATAATTTATAGTCATTTTTGTTTTTGTTTATCACTCAACAACCATTTTACAAGGTTTCACTATTCTAAACAGTTGTTATGTTTAACAGAGCACTCATAGATATTTTCATAGGAAAATGCAATAGATATTCAAATGTGCTGAAAAAAAATCTCCGTCTGTGAGTGATATGCAAATGTTAAGGTAATAAATGTTTATGCACAGGATCTCAACTAAGATAACCACAATTATGTGATGTTTTTAAAATTTCAATTGAGTCGATGTTATTGTAAACAACTTGTGATCTTGTGATTTAATTCAGTGTGTCTACAGGCAGATAAATTTTAAATTTCTGTTGAATATTTATTGAGTAAACAGTTAGACAGTCAACACCAGAATATTAGGTTTGTGATGTAATATTTTCACTGCAGTGGATTGATTAATTGTTTAATGTTGCAATCTTTGTCTCAAACATGTTTGGCTAAAGTTTATTAAACTTGATTCTGTGCCAGAAGTGTTTTCTATTATCATCTTGCAGAAGTTTCACAGATTTCTTTTCATAAAACTTTCAAATGAATTTCCTTTGCAGCTCGCCATGAAAGAAGTGGTAATTTATTTAGACATGAACTGTTTCCAATTCTCTTTTATCAAATCTTCTCGTCCAGCCATTATTTGAAAGCCAATTCAAATGTAATTCAACAAATTCAAGAAATTCAAATATGGTAATTGATGCAAAGAATTAAGTTAATACAAAAATTTACATTGTACACAATTACACTTGTGTAACCAACATTGTGATTGATCCATCATTTGTTAAACTATGTTTGATTGGCTAATGCTGACTGATCTGTGTAGATGTTGGGCATGTCACTGCTTTATATTGACTCTAGCTGTAACCTGCCCGTCCTCCAGGGCCTGATGTACTCATCTCTACCTTTGGTTCTGGGACAATCATATTCCTATCTGTGGGTACTAGTTACAAATTAAAGGGAGATAACCTGTCTGACACTATATATAGGACTTTAACAATTGGTATGTACAACAATTTCTGTGATGCTAATTAATCTAAGGACATTTTAAAAACTTTTTAAAAATTAACAACTTATTTTCTATTGATGCTTTTCTCTGATGAAAGCATTTTGACAGTAACCGCCGTTAGAATAACACAAACAACATATTATTTATTTTTATCTTGTATTTAAAATCTAATATGTCTGTAAAAAATATAATGATTCCAAGTACAGAAGTAAGGCTGCATATTGAACAGATCAGTGAGACCTGTTGTTTTGATTTTTGTATACAGAAGTTTTAATTAATGTTACAGTAATACATTAAGGTTAAATCCTGTATGATATTTTTTTAGTTTTGTCTGGCCCTTCAGTAGACATAGGGGATAATTCGGTACTTGACTTTTTCACAATATTTGTCCCACACATCTCCGTATCGTTGCCTACACTCTTCTCCATCCATTCGCTCACGATCGACCAACATCATCACCAAAAAGAGTGGGTTTAGGTAAGGCAAGAAATAACTAAATCCTGAAAATGGATGAAAGTAGGAAATTTAAATTGAAACGAATACCAATGACTCGGATATCACCAAGGGCGATTTGAATCCATCAAGTATACTTTACAAGTTTGTATTATTTCTGGAATTTTTGATACACTAAGTAGAAGATGTACATTAATTACCTGTTGGTAAGGCAAAGCTAAAGGAAATGAGGATATCTCCAAAGTAGTTAGGGTGTCTGCTCATCCCCCACCACCCAGACACCAGGAGGTTTTTACCCTTTACCCGGGTAGGCAGGGTTTCGTACTCTGTAATAAACAGCATTACACTATAAACATCGACATATCTTGGATATTTTAAAAATGTAATTTACATCACCGATTCATATCAAGAATCTTTTTCTTGAATCCAAAATTTGATGTTTTTACATTTCTGTCATAAAATTTCATGTAAGCTTACTTGCAAATTGTGGATCTTTCGGATTGCGTCTGAAATTATTTTTCTCAGAGTTACTTCCCCTTAAAATCCAATATCCAGTTACTGAAAGACAAGTGATGCAGGTGATGTAGTAAATGTGGATAAAATCAGTTTAAATGTAAAGGGTTTGCTGGAAACCGTCTTTTCTGAAGCTCATAGTAAATTGTGATACAGATATAGATTTTCTTGATGTTTGGTATGGTTATAAGACAGTTTCGTGGAAATTGTCAATTAAGATTTACCTCTCATCTCAAACCTGTAGCAATACTGAGGCAATAATTTAACTTTTGAGTCAACAATCAAGTGAATAATGGTGGCGAGTCACTTCAAAAATTAATTGACTCACAGTCAAATCTATAATAACTGTTGAGACAAATCATGATGACCGTATTAGACTTACAGTTTAAACCTACGATGGGGATGAGGCAGTACCAGGGGAGAGTAAAGCCTGTTGTTGCTAGGTAACGCGTCTGGACACAGAATGTAAATGGAATCATCAAAAAAAGGCTGAGGAGGTTGAATCCTAATGCCTCATGTATAATGTCTCTTGACACCAACATTCCGGCCTCGAACCAAAACGTGTCCAGCACATACACCAACTGTAGACTACTGACCAGTATTAGGGATGGTGTGAGGTGACCGGTCTCATATGCGTCCGTAACATTCACCCAATTAAAAATCATCCAACCAATAATGACACTTCGGAAGAAAACAAGTTTTAGGTCGAGAAATCCGAATCGTGGATGCAGTTCTACCCCAATAAACCAATTGTAATAGGCACTCCCTGTAAAAAATTAAATAGACATCATTTATGGCTCTACTACTGGAAAAAAAGCTACTGGAAAAGTGTATTTTCTCTGTCTTTGGAACAAATATATAATGTCAGAGTGTTGTGCGAACAAAGACATTTGTGTAATCCAAATAGTAACATTAGTTAACAAGTCTTTTTGCCGTGAAATGTCATAGCAATGATTTATTGGACAATTGAAAAAAAACTAACATATTTCAAACAGATAATTTCAGAAATGCAATACATGCAATCAGAAGAAAGTTGTTTAGTAATAGAGTACCTGTTTGACCACAAGGGCTGCGGTCACGAGGCCTCAGTGTCATGGCCTTGGCGTATAAAACAATGCTAAGAATAAAGAAGGCCACAAGGCCAGCGGTCAATATCTGTAGCGCCTTTGATGTTAGCATGGTAACAGGAACTCCAGCGTAGGTCGCAGCCAGCACACATATTGTATTCACCATAAACACAAAAAATCCTGAAAATGAAGGAGTAATTTTTGATATTTTCGAGTTTCATATATGTGAAGTGTCTTTAATTCAATTTTGAGGAGGAAATCGTGTTGATAGACGAAGTATAAATTGTTGGAACAGAATGTTAGGCAGTTATTTGATGCAAAGCAGAGAGCAGATTGTAGTAGGGGATCTTTAGTCTGTCCAAAATCCTAGTTAAATAATATTTTTTTTTAATTATATGTTGCAACAGATTTATTAAATCCAACAATTCCGATGAGTTAATCATTATAAAAATGCTCTACCAATTATGATTTGATTTGAATATTGCTATAATAAATCAGGGATGTTATTTTTGATACCAATTTGACAGTTCATAAATGTTGGACGTGATCACTTCCCACTTTGGGAGAAATTTAATGAAATAAAGATTACCGGTAGGTACACTTACATCATCGTAGGGACAAAAAGAGAGCATATTGAAAACTTTAAACTTTTCCAAAACATTATGTTGACTGTATATGTACTCTCACCGTTGAGTCTGTAAGACAGTCTGCGACCGTTGTCCTTGGTGGGTGATCCTAGCTCTATAGGTCCACCTATGGGGAGGAGATAGAGAATACACTGGGCCCCCAGCCAGCCCAGGAACATGGCGGCTGCCCTAAAATCCAGCCATCCCCCGACATGGCTCGGGAACTCCGGAACTCTCAGCATCTCCCACTTACCCTAAAGTATTCAGATTGAAGACATGAGAACTTTAGTGATTGAAAAATATTGATTTAGGAAAATACTGCTGAATTATTTAAGTTTTGTTTCAAAATTTTGAATTTTAAAGAGCTACGAAATATTTACAATGCATCACCACCGATCCATATGATCTGTTTGGTTCATTTGTCTACAAAAACACTACAAAAAAAAAAAAAAAAAAATTAATGATACTGATTATAATATGTCTTATCAACTTTTTAATTGGTGACAATTAAATCATTAAGGAGAACTTACAGACTGAATCTTTTCCACGACTATATATGTCAGTCCTATGAAACATACGCTGGTGAAGAAGGCCCCTATAGCACCCCCATACTGATAATACTCCGTCTCATCTTCTGTATTTGGCTCATGGTGCTGACCCCCTTTGTGACGGTGATGTGGACGCCTCTGCATGACTCGTCTGGTGTTATATAGGGTCTTCAGTAGGACAGCATTAACTTGAGATCACAATATTGGGAATCTGTGGATCTGGTGAATATAAATAGAAACACATATGTTTGTGTTTATTTTCCGAAAAATTCTCAGTAATTGAATTTTTTACATTTCTTAAAATGGAAATTAAATTATAAAAATAAAATCTATAAGTTTGTCATTCTCAGTGGATCATAATTAGGAAAATATTATTTCGTTCATTCAAAAAAGTGTAGACTTTCTAGGAAATGAATTACACTAATGATGGTAATGTTTGACTCTACAATTACAGAAATAGGATGCTGTATTAATTGTTCTGGAGATATGCCAGCATGCATGTGGAGTTACAATCATCAAGAATACTGTCTAATGAACTAGTATTGGAGGCTCCTACAATTACATATGTATAGTACATAGCATCTAATATTTACAGATGGTATGTTTTGTCTTGTCTGCATTGTCATAGTGATTATCTTCTGAAGCGTAAACACTATCACACAAGTGAGAAATACATACCCAGGATACAAATTGTACACTTTATCTATATCTTTGTGACCATACATATGTCACATACACTGATCGACATGGCCTTGGAGTGGACAGGTTCACCGGACACCGGTGTTACTTAATGCCTGTATTCCAGATAAGCATACAGGTGTAAACATGTTGCGTTGTCACATTGAAACTGCTTGTCAATATAACAATAATGTTCCAGGATATAATCAATATAGAGTTGTCTTCTCTTGGCACATCACTGCCAGGACTAACAATGGTGGTATTGATTGTTTTATACACACTCTCAGGTCTGCTCAGAGTAAAGAGTGTCTTTTTTAATTGACATGCACAGGAATTTTTTTCAGAATTTTTCGCTAAGTCTTCACCTTTCTTTGCAAATATCCCATGTGCTTTTGGAATCTTTGTCACAACTTTTTGTTAGATGTGTTCATATCCTTCAATTTGATTTATCTTGAAATGTTATCAAGATAAAATAAAAAACAAAATTGCTTTCTTTTTTTTAGAGAAATAAACTACTATATAATACAAATGGCTGAATAACACCCTCTCACATTTATCTGTAAAAAGAGATTGATATTTTTAAAAAAGAAATTGATTTGATTTGATTTGATTAATGTATAAACTTATATATTCAAATGGCAACCTTTTTTCATTGATTGATGGTCAAAACTCATTTTATTATAAGGGACATAACTCAAGATTCTCTCGACACAAAAATATGTTGCATTTTACTGAGTTCTTGAACAACATTCATGATCAACTCATCATTTACAGAAAAGTTGATGTTTCTTTTATGATTATAAAAAATGATTTGTAACAATATTAATGAAGTAACATATTAGCTAGAACTTATTCAAATATCAATGAAAAAAAAAAAAAAATAGATATGGTAATTAAATTCTACATCAGTGATGCATGTTATACTTCACATTTATGTCATTTATTGCATGTATGTGTGCTGAAAAATATACATATAGTCACAAATATTGTCTTTTTATGATATAAGCTTAGCATGCCAAGGAGAACAATAGCTGAATAAGAAATATCTTATAGATACCAGTAACAATGTATGGCCATCTGCATGTCTTACATAAATTAATTTATTTGAAGATAATTAATATTTCAAATCATATTACAGTCATTAAGTCAACATATACATTTATTTATAAAAGATATTGAAAGAATAGATGTTACTATTAATAACTGTATCCTGTTTATCCTTGATATTGTTTATGTAATTGTTCTTTTATGTTGTTTATGTAATTGTTCTTTTATGTTGTTTATGTAATTGTTCTTTTATGTTGTTTATATAATTGTTCTTTTATGTTGTTTATATAATTGCAATATAATTGCAACATGTTTTATACTGTACCATTTGTAACTTGAATTTGTCTTCATCTTCCTCTGTCTTAACTTTATTCATCAATCTCTTTCTGTTAGGACTCTGGTTCAATCTGTCCTGTGCTTGTCTTATACATTGATATCTTTCTTTCTAATATTTCATTTTCAATAAGTTCATGTTTCTGCATGGTGATTTTTATTTCATTGTTTTTTTTTTTTTTTTTTTTTGTAAACAGGTTTCTATCAATACACAAACATTAGCTAATGTGTGTTTTACAGTTTCAACAAGACATTGTTATAGAATTTTGATATTGCATTGTGTTTTACATTATTTGAAAGATTAACATTTACTGGAATATGTTGTTTCACCTCTATATATCCTGACAAATTTTACATTGTAGACATGTACATGTATAATTCATCTTAATTCTTAAATTTATAAGATTTGTAAGAGACATACAAACTTCTTTGAATAGGTAGCCTGTGTACTAAAATGATATAAAAAAAAGGATGGCATTGTGTCTGACAGGGAGAATTTGACATCAAATGCCTGTTTGTGTTTTAGCAAATCACATCAAGTCAGCTGAACGAGTCCCTTAAGCTGGTGTTTGAAGCTTTTTTGGCAAGGAGCGCTTATCTCAATGCCATCAAAGATCCGAGTCCTCGTCCTGCGTCTGCTCTCCAGGGAAACCCTGCCTTAGGTAAGGCTAGTTTCCTTTGTCCTGTCACACTCTGTCCTAATCTATCTCACTACCAAGGCATGTGACTGTCATTTTCTGTCTGTATGGGCGTGGTCCTCTGTATATTGTAGTCAGATTATAGAAACCAACAATTTTTATAAATACAGCACCTTTAACAATAGATTTACAAAACAAATAGTTGTATGTACAGAATAGGTTTGATTATGAACAAAAACGTATCATACAGCTGCTTCGTTCTCTAGGGGTCGTCAGTGACGCTAAGGGCCAAAACTCTGTTTCGGAAATCTAAAATCTACATCAATTTCAACTTGTTGTAACCGAGTTCCAAACTTATACAAGGAATATCTCCTTGAAAGTGAATTATTATCTTACTGATGTATAACTGGCATGGTGGTCTAGTGGAAGGACACTTGGCGGGCGATTGAAGGATTGCTAGCTTTAGTCCTGGCATTGGCATTGTGTTGTATCATTGAGCAAGATATTTTGCTTGATTGTGTTCTGGTGGACTCTCCTGGAAATGAGTAGGTGATGGGGCAGTGCTATATGACATGAGTAGGTGACGGGGCAGTGCTATATGACATGAGTAGGTGATGGGGCAGTGCTATATGACATGAGTAGGTGATTGGCAGTGCTATATGACATGAGTAGGTGATGGGGCAGTGCTATATGACATGAGTAGGTGATGGGGCAGTGCTATATGACATGAGTAGGTGATGGGGCAGTGCTATATGACACGAGTAGGTGATGGGCAGTGCTATATGACACGAGTAGGTGATTGGCAGTGCTATATGACATGAGTAGGTGATGGGGCAGTGCTATATGACATGAGTAGGTGATGGACAGTGCTATATGACATGAGTAGGTGATGGGGCAGTGCTATATGACATGAGTAGGTGATGCGGCAGTGCTATATGACATGAGTAGGTGATGGGACAGTGCTACGTGTAGATATGTCTGGTGCAAGCTGTTAGAGCCAAACAGCAGCTCCAGCTGTATGCTTCCAGTTGAGTTGAGAAAATCAATGGCTTATAGCTAAGACCCAATAACTACAGATAATACTTTTAAATTGGTTTGAGACAGCTATGTTGCTGTGATATAAAAACTTCAAATTATAGTAATTATTGTCAAATTGTAGGTGCTAGGGTAGCCTTCCTGTCTGAGGTCCAGCCAACTCCTATCAGTAAGGCAGGTAAACAGCCTCTGGAGGATCCATCTGTCGGGGTCATCAAAAACATCCTCAAGTAAGTCTACTAGTGTTATCTCCCCTTACTTGACATCATTGTGTATCCATTAAAATTACTATAATTATTAATAAATCAATATGCATCATTCAATTGTCTAACCTTTTTTAAGGGTTCTTTTAAAAAATTACAAATTTATATATTTCAGGTGTCAGATGAAGTAATTTAATCAAATTATGTTAATTTTGTTTCCAAATCTGGTTTTTTTTATTTTTTAAAAAAATTTCAATTTATTTATTTGTTGGTTATTTTACGTCAGTTTTGTTTGTAGGTCAAATTTGACATACTATATCTTATCTAATAAGTCCACCTGCTCCTGTTAGTGTATCTCTATCCCTTTTCTATGGAAGATAATAGGTAATCTAAGTCAGTAAAGAGGTTATTTATATGTATAATTACTTTACTTATCTGCCAATATAATCTTCTGTGTTCAACCAAATATTACAGTGAAATGTAAATACAAAAATTTCAACCTTAATTTTCACTTAAACATTTTTTCTGTAAATAGCTTTATTAAATGCCAGAACCTCTTGTCTGGTTTTTAGAGATGCATTGTGCTTAATTATTAGATCACAAATTTATACAATATTCAGATATAAAGATGCATTTAGTCAAAGGCTCAAGTTATCCTAAGAATGTTGACATGTAAATGAGCATTGATTTAAAAAATAGAATTTGATACTTTGTAGATATATTTCAGGGTAAGTCTAGCGTACTCTCTGTTGGAGTAACTCTGAACTTGGACTTAGAAGTCTTGTCCAGTTTTAGAGTCCACTGAACTGTAGTGGTTCCTCCTGGTCATATTTACATAAAACATCTCAAGTCTTTTCCTCTAGATGTTTCATATAAATGGATCATATGTTAACAGATAGTATGACATTAGTTGTTGTGATCAGGATGTGAGCTTGATATGTAGGTATAGTGTTGTCACACCGACTTATCAGTTTTAGTTGTTATAAGTAATGAATTTCCTAATTCCAGAATGAATAGGTTCCCCTGTGTGAATCATTGCATACTGTGATGTGCTATTATAGTATGCAATTGATTCTCCAGTCTTAGGAATAAACAAACTTCACCTGAGCTTATTTATGACTTTTACTCTACTAAATAAATTCTTTTCACAATGGAAAAAAAAGAAAAGAATAGATCAACCTTAAGCAATCGTTTAGAAATTAAGAGTTAAGGAAAAAAGCCATGTTATTAAGATATTAATGAAGCAATTTTCCTTTTGAAAAAAAAATCAAGACTAGGGAAAAATACTTTGGTAAAACAATGCTTTTCATTGTGAAAATTAATTTGAGGAGAACATGTAAGTTGTGCTATGAATTTTCAAACCAAGGCGAAGTCATTGATTGAGAAAACATAATTAAGGAAAAAGAAGCCAGGTCATATAGATCATGAAATTAGTCCCTGTATTCTGATCTACAAGCATGGTTACTGTGTATTACTTTGGTAAGGTTTAAAGTTAAAGTGGTCACATTGGAAGAAAATATCAAAACAGAAACCACATGTTTACTGCTGTATCAATATTGTTCACAGTGTCAGTGTCAACTACACACTTGTATTTTGAAGGAGAGCATGACCTGAGTGAAATAACTATGCTGATTTTCAAACACATTAAAATTAGTCAAAATTGAAAACTATTGCAGTTAAGTGAAATTTCTAGCATCCATATTAGTGCAGTTCTTTGTCCTAAAGCTTATTAGAGGGACCTAGATATATTTTTGAGCACCCAGGTCTTATTACAGGATAAATATGGTAGATATTGAATTCACGATTAGGAATTCCTTGTTTGGTGTTTTAGTTACAGTTCAGACTCCACATGTTTTTATCAGAAGTATTTCACAAAATTACCATAATGTTATAGTTGGTTGCATGCATGTTAATGCCCTCAATGAATTACAAATGTACATGTATATCAATTTTTTAGCATATGAAAACATAAGATGTTTGTGATATATGTGTATTAATTGGCCTTTAGGTTGAAATAGTTTTGAATCTTAAAAAAAGAAAGCATTTTTTTTCAAACCTATTAACAAAAGAAGTATATCAGAAAGTCTTCCATTGCCATGTACATAAACCATACGGTTGCTGACCAACAAGACAAAGTGTTTACCATTTTTACTTATGTTTTGTAAACCTAGATTTGGGCTATGATTCATTTTAATTTATGTTTTGTAAACCTAGATGTGGGCTATTACTCATTTTAATTCATGTTTTGTAAACCTAGACGCGGGCTATTACTCATTTTAATTTATGTTTTGTAAACCTAGACGCAGGTTATTACTTATTTTAATTTATGTTTTGTAAACCTAGACGCGGGTTATTACTCATTTTAATTTATGTTTTGTAAACCTAGACACAGGTTATTACTCTCTGATATTCAGTGCTTCCCTCTATTATTACAGACAACAGAAAAGCAAGCTGAGGTTTGGCATTGATGCTGAATTAGACGGAGAATCAGTTCAAAGTAAGTACAGTGGTAAGACTATCTTCCTTGCAAATATCTGCAAAATATATTGTAGTCTTTAAATTTTGCATGTAAACTTTTGGCCCCTCTTTTCTTTTTCTTACTCTTTACAGAGTTATGACCCTTTGTTTTTTTTGTTTTGTTTTTTGACTATTTACAGAGTTATGGCCCTTTTTTCATTTTGATACTGAAACTGAAGAAGTTGATAGCTTACAATACTTTTTGTATTGTTTTCTGATAAGACTTCGACTAGTTGGTTTGATATCAATTAGGTATCCCATTGTTATTAATCTCTAGATAGGTAATCCCAATCTGTTGTTAGAGGTAATCTCTAGGTAGGTAATCCTAACCTGTTATTAGAGGTAATCTCCAGGTAGGTAATCCTTACCTGTTGTTAGAGGTAATCTCTGGGTAGGTAATCCTTACCTGTTTTTAGAGGTAATCCCTGGGTAGGTAATCCTTACCTCTTGTTAGAGGTAATCTCTAGGTAGGTAATCCTTACTTGTTGTTAGAGGTAATCTCTAGGTAGGTAATCCTTACCTGTTGTTAGAGGTAATCTCCGGGTAGGTAATCCCAACCTTTTGTTAGAGGTAATCTCTAGGTAGGTAATCCTTACCTGTTGTTAAAGGTAATCTCTGGGTAGGTAATCCTTACCTGTTGTTAGAGGTAATCTCTGGGTAGGTAATCCTTACCTGTTGTTAGAGGTAATCTCTGGGTAGGTAATCCTTACCTGTTGTTAGAGGTAATCTCTAGGTAGGTAATCCTTACCTGTTGTTAAAGGTAATCTCTAGGTAGAGGTAATCTCTGGGTAGGTAATCCTTACCTGTTGTTAGAGGTAATCTCCGGGTAGGTAATCCCAACCTGTTGTTAGAGATAATCTCAAGGTAGGTAATCCTTACCTGTTGTTAGAGGTAATCTCTGGGTAGGTAATCCTTACCTGTTGTTAGAGGTAATCTCTGGGTAGGTAATCCCAACCTGTTGTTATAGATAATCTCAAGGTAGGTAATCCTAACCTGTTGTTAGAGGTAATCTCTAGGTAGGTAATCCTTACCTGTTGTTAGAGATAATCTCTAGGTAGGTAATCCTTACCTGTTTATTATTATTATTATTATTATTTTTCAGTGGGTCAGCCGCAGGTTGAGATGAGAGAGAAAATGAAATCCTCCCTCTCTACCAACACACCCTCTGAGAAGTCTAAGCAGACCAATCGCAAGAGCCAGCAGGGGATCTCTGAAAACCCACCTAAACGGGTACAGTCAGGGTAAGATAACATTTTGAAACTAGGTGTGATTGGCTGTTCCAAAAAGCGGCTGTTGTGGTTTTAAATTGGTGGGATTTTGGTACGACTGTTTGTGTGAAAATTATGTACACGAGTTTACCTTAATTATAAGTTGATATGGGAAGAAATAAGAACTTAATACAATGATTTACCAATATATGTATACTACAATTAGGGAGAGTTTGACAGAATTTGGATTTTTGATATTAAATGGTCACCTTGATTTTTGGATTTTATCTGTTGATACATGGTGGTCACATTGTGTAACTTCATTGAACAACAGTATAATATGGAATCTTTGTCTTTATCTTCAAACCTTTCATCGTAATTAGATTAGATAAAATATATATATTTTCAAGAGAAAATGAAAACATTGAAACTAGGTCAGATCATTTGTTCTGTACATATATTGGTCAGTTGTTGAAGGTTATGTTAAAACAAAAATACACTGTATTTTTTCTTGTGAATCAAATTGTTGTTTGGAAAATATATTTGTATCTGTCTGATACCAATTTTAATTGCTTTTGTTAATTTTGTAATGGTTGGTTTGTTTGTCTCAGCATTGTGATGGTGAATGCTGCCTTAAAAAAAGAAAGAAAAAATTTTCTTCATGCTTAAGTCGCATGTGTTTAATATATTGTAATCTATTGTTCTGAGTCAGTGTCTGTGACATGAACCCAACATTTTACATCAGTATCAGTAAATTAACAGTACTGGCATAACTGTGCTGGACCTCATAACAAAATATTTCCCATTTATTTGACCTTAAATGTGTTGATTTGTAACCAGGATGGACGGCGGAAGCTTTTCTACACCAACCCACCAACGGTACAGTTAACTGACTTACCTCCCTTAGTTTGATTCTCCTATGTTCTAGTAACGACTTTTCTCTCTCTAAGTTTGTGGATGTGTTTGTGTGATAACATATGGTGATTGGTCTTACTGATCTAAACTGCCTAAAAACATTTTGATAAATAAATTATCTTCATTTTGTAATACTTTTGACAATATCTAATTATACTTTGACAAAGTATTCTAATCCTATATCACTACATGTGTTTTAAATATGAAATAATATAGGTTCACCTAATCGCTAGGGAACACATCTTATTTAACAATTGATTATTAAGGCTATGATAGGTTCACATAGAGAGAAATGTAATCTCTAACTCACATAATAGGTGTGGATCACAGATCATTAAACAATTGATAAGTTCACACAGAGCATTCCCAAGTTCACAAAATTTGTGTGGATCACATATAAAGTATGAAAAACATTTGACAAAGCTGTCGTAGGTTCAGAAAATGAATATTATAGTACTCAGAATACAAATTAAGGGTTGTTTTCAGGGTTATTCTTTTTGCTATCTCAAGTATTGAATCAAATCAGGAAGTACATTTACACTAAAAATTGAATTAATAGAGAATATCATTGTCTATTTCATAATTACTGACAAGAATACCAGACTATCCCTTTTTGCTTTCAGCTGGAATTTTAAACCATCCACAATAAATCAGTCTTTACATTATCATATCTCTAAATATTTTCATTTTTTACGTGGTATAACCAAATGATTTTTTTTCCACCAAGTATGACTGGGCAAAAATATCTTACTTTGCATGCATAACACCTGTGTTTTAGGTTAAACAGCACATACTATTAATCATTATATATATAGAACTTTCAATTTCTGTTACACAATTGACTGGTACAGAGCACATTATGCATGTATTTGATACATATTTGATTGGTGTGGGTCACCTTGTTTTTTACTTAGTTTACACACTCCAGATAAACTGATTGTACTGGAAACTTTCACAGTGACATTTACAATGTACATGTATACCTTCATAACTGTATTAACATGATCCATCAATCATATTTTCATTTGTCAATGTAAATTGATCTAACAACTACACATGTTATATCACAAACGTAAAGGTGGTTAAAGTAAACCTAGATATAAAGGTCCTTTAATGAAAAAAGGACCAATATATCAAAGTGTTATCAGCATGATAATAACAAAAATAAATTCAAGGGGTATATTTTCAAAACAAAATTAAAGATAAAAAATATATTCATAGAAATTTCAAATGATCATTTACACATGTAAATTTCAGATGATTCTCAAAAATCACATTTTTTTTTTGATAAGTACCGTGTAACATTGAGTTAATAATACATTACTAGACTGGGGTCCTAGAAAGGTGACAGGTGTGTTATATACTGATGTGGAGCTGAGGCTCTAGTAGGCTGACAGGTGTGTTATATACTGATGTGGACTTGGGCTCTAGTAGGCTGACAGGTGTGTTATATACTGATGTGGAGCTGGGCTCTAGTAGGCTGACAGGTGTGTTATATAACTGATGTGGAGCTGAGGCTCTAGTAGGCTGACAGGTGTGTTATATACTGATGTGGACTTGGGCTCTAGTAGGCTGACAGGTGTGTTATATACTGATGTGGAGCTGGGCTCTAGTAGGCTGACAGGTGTTATATACTGATGTGGAGCTGGGCTCTAGTAGGCTGACAGGTGTGTTATATACTGATGTGGAGCTGGGGCTCTAGTAGGCTGACAGGTGTGTTATATACTGATGTGGTGCTGGGGCTCTAGTAGGCTGACAGGTGTGTTATATACTGATGTGGAGCTGGGCTCTAGTAGGCTGACAGGTGTGTTATATACTGATGTGGATCGGGGGCCCTAGTAGGCTGACAGGTGTGTTATATAACTGATGTGGAGCTGGGGCCCTAGTAGGCTGACAGGTGTTATATACTGATGTGGAGCTGGGCTCTAGTAGGCTGACAGGTGTGTTATATACTGATGTGGAGCTGGGGCCCTAGTAGGCTGACATGGGTGTTATATACTGATGTAGATCGGGGGCCCTAGTAGGCTGACAGGTGTGTTATATAACTGATGTGGAGCTGGGGCCCTAGTAGGCTGACATGGGTGTTATATACTGATGTGGATCGGGGGCCCTAGTAGGCTGACAGGTGTGTTATATAACTGATGTGGAGCTGGGGCCCTAGTAGGCTGTCAGGTGTTATATACTGATGTGGAGCTGGGCTCTAGTAGGCTGACAGGTGTTATATACTGATGTGGATCTGGGCTCTAGAAGGCTGACAGGTGTGTTATATACTGATGTGGAGCTGGGCTCTAGTAGGCTGACAGGTGTTATATACTGATGTGGATCTGGGCTCTAGAAGGCTGACAGGTGTGTTATATACTGATGTGAAGCTAGGGCCCTAGTAGGCTGACAGATGTGTTATATACAGATATGGAGCTGGGGCTCTAGTAGGCTGACAGGTGTGTTATATACAGATGTGGAGCTGGGCTCTAGTAGGCTGACAGGTGTGTTATATACTGATGTGGATCGGGGGCCCTAGTAGGCTGACAGGTGTGTTATATAAGTGATGTGGAGCTGGGGCTCTAGTAGGCTGACAGGGGTGTTATATACTGATGTGGAGCTGGGCTCTAGTAGGCTGACAGGTGTGTTATATACTGATGTGGAGCTGGGGCCCTAGTAGGCTGACATGGGTGTTATATACTGATGTGGATCGGAGGCCCTAGTAGGCTGACAGGTGTGTTATATAACTGATGTGGAGCTGGGGCCCTAGTAGGCTGACAGGTGTTATATACTTATGTGGAGCTGGGCTCTAGTAGGCTGACAGGTGTTATATACTGATGTGGATCTGGGCTCTAGAAGGCTGACAGGTGTGTTATATACTGATGTGGAGCTGGGCTCTAGTAGGCTGACAGGTGTTATATACTGATGTGGAGCTGGGCTCTAGTAGGCTGACAGGTGTTATATACTGATGTGGAGCTGGGCTCTAGAAGGCTGACAGGTGTGTTATATACTGATGTGGAGCTGGGCTCTAGTAGGCTGACAGGTGTTATATACTGATGTGGATCTGGTCTCTAGTAGGCTGACATGTGTGTTATATACTGATGTGAAGCTAGGGCCCTAGTAGGCTGACAGGTGTGTTATATACAGATGTGGAGCTGGGGCTCTAGTAGGCTGACAGGTGTGTTATATACTGATGTGAAGCTAGAATGATGTACATTATTTATTGTTGATTTTTCTTTTGAACACTGACAGCTACCAGTATAACTGTCAAAATGTAGTGACAACCTTAATCCATCAACATTTCTGTCTGTGCTTGAGGTTTAGGTGTGTGTGATGTGCGATCTTAAAGGAAACCATTCATGAATTTATTCAACTCAATTAATAAAATAAAATAAAATAATTTTTTCTGAATATTATTAACCTTCAACTCTAATATTTTTTTCATTTGACACCGATTTCAACATGCTTGTGTGAACAATGCTCCATTTGAACTCATGTTTAAATCAAGTCTAATTAATGTCAAATACTATATACATATTAAAGCTATACTCCATTGGAAATCTGTGACAATGAACAGATATCTTTGTAAAACCTGTATAATTTGTCCTGATAAATGTACTGCCCTGATTGTGTTACACTACTAGACCCCTGGAAAATCTACTGTCCTGACTGTGTAAATTACATTACTAGACCCCTGGAAAATCTACTGTCCTGATTGTGTTACACTACTAGACCCCTGGAAAATCTACTGTCCTGATTGTGTTACCCAACTAGACCCCTGTAAAATCTACTGTCCTGATTGTGTTACCCAACTAGACCCCTGTAAAATCTACTGTCCTGATTGTGTTACACTACTAGACCCCTGTGTAATCTACTGTCCTGATTGTGTTACACTACTAGACCCCTGTAAAATCTACTGTCCTGATTGTGTTACACTACTAGACCCCTGTAAAATCTACTGACCCGATTATGTTAATTACACTACTAGACCCCTGGAAAATCTACTGTCCTGATTGTGTTACCCAACTAGACCCCTGTAAAATCTACTGTCCTGATTGTGTTACACTACTAGACCCCTGGAAAATCTACTGTCCTGATTGTGTTACCCAACTAGACCCCAGGAAAATCTACTGTCCTGATTGTGTTACCCAACTAGACCCCAGGAAAATCTACTGTCCTGATTGTGTTACCCAACTAGACCCAAGGAAAATCTTCTGCCCTGATTATGTTACACTACCAGACCCCATGAAAATCTACTGTCCTGATTGTGTTAATTACTCATCTAGACCCTTAGGAAATTTTCATTCTTAATTGTGTTAATTACTCTACTAAACCCTGTAAAATCTACTGTCCTGATTGTGTTAATTACATTACTAGACCCCTGTAAAATCTACTGTCCTGATTGTGTTAATTACTCTACTAGACCCTGTAAAATCTACTGTCCTGATTGTGTTAATTACATTACTAGACCCCTGTAAAATCTACTGTCCTGATTGTGTTAAGTTCCAGTCTAGACCCTGGAAAACCTGTATTTACCATTCAAGTTGTTTGATCCTTCTATTTCACTGTTTGTCCAAGTCTGTACAGTATGTTTTAAATTATCAATTTTGACACTTTTTATCTGGATGGTATACCACAAATGATCCAGTAATATATTAATTGTTTTCAATTTATAGTTTGAGAAGGAGTAGCAAGTCAACCAAGTTTGACAAGAAGTATCTAATCTTTGGAGAGAAAGACGAGGAAGGTGAAGAGCACCACCTGCTGGGCATTATTAAACTGACACTTCGAGAGGCTTTGGATGGACTCCTTACATCAGGGGAGGTAATTATACATCAGGGGAGGTAATTATACATCAGGGGAGGTAATTATAAAATCTGTAGACAAAAAAGAACACTTAATGAATTATCTTATAAAGTTTAAGTCAAAAGTATGTAGTATTTTCCCTAGATTTTCAAGTTTTTGTTTTGTTCACTAGATGTTCTACCGCCAGAAGGGGAATCGCATGGTGACACGGCCACAAGCTCTTCAGGAAAACTTTGACCAGTTTGCCGAAGTTATCACACAAAAACTATCCTCCTACTTTACTCAGGCAGATGAGTACCACAACCAATGTTTACAAGGTAAGCATGACAAATATGATATTCTATTTCTCTCATAGTGAATACTAATAGTTTGACTGATATGATGGCTTGCCTCTATAAATACAGTAACACAATATTCGATTACGTATATAGTTACATGAGACAGATTATTTGGTAACTGTATGTTATGGTAGGAACAAATTTAAATGGTATGGTTTTCAGTTTTTGGGCTATTAACATTGCACAAAGCTATGAATGCACGACTAGCAATTTTCAGTGTCTTTTTAGCCCACCATCATCAGATGGTGGGCTATTCAAATCACCCTGCGTCCGTGGTCCGTGGTCCGTCCGTCCGTCCCTCCGTCCCTCCGTCCGTCCGTCCCTCCGTCCGTCCGTCCGTAAACAATTGTTGTTATCGCTAATCCTCAGAAAGTACTGAAGGGATCTTTCTCAAATTTCATATGTGGGTTCCCCTTGGTGCCTAGTTATGCATATTGCATTTTGAGACCAATCGGAAAACAACATGGCCGACAGGCAGCCATCTTGGATTTTGATCATTGAAGTTTGTTATCGCTATTTCTGAGAAAGTACTGAAGGGATCTTTCTCAAATTGCATATGTAGGCTCCCCTTGGTGCCTAGTTATGCATATTGCATTTTGAGACCAATCGGAAAACAACATGGCCGACAGGCAGCCATCTTGGATTTTGACAATTGAAGTTTGTTATCGCTATTTCTGAGAAAGTACTGAAGGGATCTTCCTCAAATTTCATATGTATATTCCCCTTGGTGCGTAGTTATGCATATTGCATTTTGAGACCTATCGGAAAACAACATGGCCGACAGGCAGCCATCTTGCATTTTGACAATTGAAGTTTGTTATCGCTATTTCTGAGAAAGTACTGAAGGGATCTTTCTCAAATTTCATATGTAGGTTCCCCTCGGTGCCTAGTTATGCATATTGCATTTTGAGACCAATCAGAAAACAACATGGCCGACAGGCAGCCATCTTGGATTTTGACAATTGAAGTTTGTTATCACTATTTCTGAGAAAGTACTGAAGGGATCTTCCTCAAATTTCATATGTATATTCCCCTTGGTACGTAGTTATGCATATTGCATTTTGAGACCTATCGGAAAACAACATGGCCGACAGGCAGCCATCTTGGATTTTGACAATTGAAGTTTGTTATCGCTATTTCTGAGAAAGTACTGAAGGGATCTTCCTCAAATTTCATATGTATATTCCCCTTGGTGCTTAGTTACACATATTGCATTTTGAGACCAATCGGAAAACAACATGGCCGACAGGCGGCCATCTTGGATTTTGACAATTGAAGTTTGTTATCGCTATTTCTGAGAAAGTACTGAAGGGATCTTTCTTAAATTTCATTTATAGGTTCCCCTTGGTGCCTAGTTATGCATATTACATTTTGAGACCTATCAGAAAACAACATGGCCGACAGGCAGCCATCTTAGATTTTGACAATTGAAGTTTGTTATCGCTATTTCTCAGAAAGTATTGAAGGGATCTTTCTTAAATTTCATATATAGGTTCCCCTTGGTGCCTAGTTATGCATATTACATTTTGAGACCTATCGGAAAACAACATGGCCGACAGGCAGCCATCTTAGATTTTGACAATTGAAGTTTGTTATTGCTATTTCTGAGAAAGTACTGAAGGGATCTTTTTCAAATTTTCATATGTAGGTTCCCCTCGGTGCCTAGTTATGCATATTGCATTTTGAGACTAATCGTAAAACAACATGGCCGACAGGCAGCCATCCTAGATTTTGACAATTGAAACTTGTTATCGCTATTTCTAAGAAAGTGCTGAAGGGATCTTTCTCAAATTTCATATATAGGTTCCCCTTGGTGCCTAGTTATGCATATTACATTTTGAGACCTATCGGAAAACAACATGGTTGACAGGCAGCCATCTTAGATTTTGACAATTGAAGTTTGTTATCGCTATTTTACAGAAGGTACTGAAGGGATCTTTCTGAAATTTCATATGTAGGTTCCCCTTGGTCTCTGGTGTTGCATTTTGGGACCAATCCGAAAACAACAGACAGCCATTATCGCTAAATCTTAAATTTTATATATAGGTTCCCCTTGTTTGAAAAGTACTAGAGGGCTGTTTCTGAATTTACACAGATTAGTAAGACTTAGAGGAAGGGAAAAGTAGAGAAAAGATCAATCTGACATGGAACCTATAAAGATCATTCAATGGTGGGCGCCAAGATCCCTCTGGGATCTCTTGTTTCTTTAGTACATTTTGTGGTTGTGCCCATTTATTATTGCCCGATTTTCCTTACATGAAGGGTCAATATTGTGTTTTTCAGAGTATCGCGGGCAGTTGACGTCATTAGAACACTCTGTAGCCCACATTCCTAGCCTAGTGATTAAAGACCTCCTGAACGAGGAAATCCAGAAGTGCACCATGGCCAGACAGACCTGTACTGACCAGTTCACTCAGACCCTCAGCCAACTGGAGAAAAGACAGGTATCCTTGTCTGATCGGTTCTACACACCTACTGTTGGGACATGCCTCAAATTTAGTTATGAAATAAGATAAAGAAAATTATTTAAGATCGTTAAAAAATTGTGGTTTTAACAAAAGATAAACAAATAGGATAAATTTAATTTTCATTTAAAATGTGAAACAGACGACAATTTTTTTCCTTTCAAAATATTTGTTTTCAACCAATTTATTAAAAGATGTTACGTTATGCCAGTATGCTACCATTTGGTAATCTGCCATATCTAAATTGTAAGTATAGGTATACATATACAAATACCTGTAAATATATAACAGACATTTGGAGTACCTGGTAAAAACTGTATACTTGTTTCTGTATATAGAAGGAGCATGAACACCTGCTTCGTCCAGTACTAGGCCATCCACACCAGGAAGATGGCATGAAAAACCTGTGTAAAAAGGAGACAGAACGCCACAGTGACTATGTCTCTGCTGTAGAGAAACACACAAAAGAGTTACAGGTAACTTATGTAAAATACTCAAACTTTATCATTTTCAAAACAGCAGGAAATGCAAAACTTTTATCCTGAATCACTTTTATTGGTTGGCTTGTTTGCTGGGATTATGGCTCTGTCAACAGTTACCGGTATATTGAGGTGGGGGTCTATTTGTTGTAGCTGGTGGCTACCACAATGAATTAATGGGAGTCCTGTTGCATGCTCTCCTGAGAATTTCGGGTAAACTGTCTTGCCCATGAAAACAACTCTGACTGCACAGGATTGTTTGTAATCTGAGACCCTGGAGAAATGCAAACTGACCAGAGTAGGAATCTATAAGACCCCTTTCACCTTTGTTGTTGCAAGGGTACAGGGGTCTTAGTATGAAAATAAACTTGAACCATCTGATGTCTTCAAATTTCAAACAATATCAGTATAACGTAAATTCATAGTTTTAGATAATAATAAATGTAATTAATGATAGGTGAAAAAAGGGTTAAATTTGTGATATTTATTTACTCTGAACCATATATTGTGGGTAGGGGTGGTGGCAATGATGGTAGGGGATGGTATACTATTCATTGACTTGTGTCCGTCCTATCCTGTCCCAAATCACTTTACCATGTCTTGGTTTGGTTTCAAGGCCAAAGTCATCATTACTATTTATGGAAATTTGTTAAATGATGAAAGTAATCTGCATGCAAGCAAATGTGAAATGATTCTACATGAAAAGTAATTAACCTTATGGAAATTTTATGGAAATTATGAACAATTAAAGAAGTCTGATGTCAACCTACACTCTTTTTCTAATGTAGGAATTGACAGTAGAGCATGCCAAGACATTCCTCGAGATCCTGGCACGGTCGTCTGAAAACCAACTGCTGCAGTATGATAATTTATTGGTGGTGGATGACATTGAACGAGGACGTAAGTATCCCTACTACTGTACTGCTAATTCTTTTATAAATATACTGAAAATAAATGAAAATAGATAAAGGATTATTTGTATGGTAAATGGTATATGTGTATTACAGGTGTCGATGCCAAGAAATACCCCACAAGTGAGCTGATCCGAAGGAGAAATGCTGGTCTTCCATTGGAGGATAGTGATGACAAAGATGCCCTACCACGTGGCAAGACTGTCTGGACGGGTCAGTTTTAATGTTTTATATGATCCAACTGTCTGGACGGGTCAGTTTTAATATGTTTTATATGATCCAACTGTCTGGACGGGTCAGTTTTAATATGTTTTATATGATCCAACTGTCTGGACGGTCAGTTTTAACATGTTTTATATGGTCTGACTGTCTGGACGGGTCAGTTTTGATATGTTTTATATGATCTGACTGTCTGGACGGGTCAGTTTTAATATATTTTATATGATCTTACTGTACGGGTCAGTTTTAATATGTTTTATATGATCTGACTGTCTGGACGGGTCAGTTTTAATATGTTTTATATGATCTTACTGTACGGGTCAGTTTTAATATGTTTTATATGATCTTACTGTCTGGACGGGTCAGTTTTAATATGTTTTATATGATCTGACTGTACGGGTCAGTTTTAATATGTTTTATATGATCTGACTGTCTGGACGGGTCAGTTTTAATATGTTTTATATGATCTTACTGTACGGGTCAGTTTTAATATGTTTTATATGATCTTACTGTCTGGACGGGTCAGTTTTAATATGTTTTATATGATCTGACTGTCTGGATGGGTCAGTTTTGATATATTTTATATGATCTGACTGTACGGGTCAGTTTTAATGTTTTATATGATCTGACTGTCTGGACAGGTCAGTTTTAATATGTTTTATATGATCTGACTGTCTGGACGGGTCAGTTTTAATATGTTTTATATGATCTTACTGTACGGGTCAGTTTTAATATGTTTTATATGATCTGACTGTCTGGACGGGTCAGTTTTAATATGTTTTATATGATCTTACTGTACGGGTCAGTTTTAATATGTTTTATATGATCTTACTGTCTGGACGGGTCAGTTTTAATATGTTTTATATGATCTGACTGTACGGGTCAGTTTTAATATGTTTTATATGATCTGACTGTCTGGACGGGTCAGTTTTAATATGTTTTATATGATCTTACTGTACGGGTCAGTTTTAATATGTTTTATATGATCTTACTGTCTGGACGGGTCAGTTTTAATATGTTTTATATGATCTGACTGTCTGGATGGGTCAGTTTTGATATGTTTTATATGATCTGACTGTACGGGTCAGTTTTAATGTTTTATATGATCTGACTGTCTGGACAGGTCAGTTTTAACATGTATTATATGATCTGAATGTCTGGACGGGTCAGTTTTAATATGTTTTATATGATCTCACGGTTTTGATTACAGACCTTTAGAAGTATGATATCTGTGGTAATTTTGATATATACAATCAAAGTACTTCTAAGTACTGTTGTCATGGGACAGGTGGCATCCTCCTTCAGGTATGAATCAGACAGCATAATTTGATGATAACAGTATTTCCTGTTTGACTTGTTTGATCTTTATTCCAGTATTCCCATTAAGGTTGGAAGTTCAATTTGCTCCGAGAAGGTTAAAAGGACTCCCCTTGTAAATGACATATAACATTTGTTTGACCTATGACCTTTATATATTCCAGGTATTCCTAATAACGAGTTGGTGGTAGGGACCCCACCTACTAAGGTTCAAACCACAGCATCTGTGACTACCGCCAAAACAACATTAGGTCACAGTTCTGTGGTCAAGGCTCGGGATTCTGCATACCATGTAAGTCCAAAGGTTGCAAATAGATGTTTATACCATATATAGTGGATGTGAACAACCACATTTCAAAACATGATTAGTTATTAATAATCTGAATCATATTAAATTATTCAAAACCAACATACACTTAAGTATGCTAAATGCTGCACTCAACTCTAGGTAATTCTACAACAATGGTCATTATTTCTGTTATCACCAGGACTAGTATCCATGGTAACTCTTTGTTATCTCTAGGACTAGTAACCGAGGTAACTTTCTGTTATCAGGACTAGTAACCATGGTAACAGTTTCTATAATCAAAGAACTGGTTGCCATGGTAACTTTCTTTAATTATTAGGACAAATAAAAATGGTAGCTTTTTCTGTTATCACTAGGAAGAGTTATCATTGCAACTTTCTGTAGTAACCATGGTATCTTTGATAACTAGGGCTAGTTACCATGGTAACTGTTTCTGTTATCACTAGGTCTTGTAACCATGGCAACAATATCAATAAAATTACCTGTATTTATCATGTTGGCTGTTTGCAGGATTACAAGGTCCAGTTCGCAGATACTTTACAATCCATTGAGGATGAGAGACAGCGACTTATCCATGCTGAAGATCGCTGGATGGAAAGTTGGAACAAAAATATTGAAAAAGTCTGTGAACTTTTTTAATTCTTCACCACAGATGATGTCATCTCTATTGTGCTGTTATACTTGACCGATATCCTATAATTGTGCTTTTCTTTACAACTCTCATTGAACTTAGTCTAATTAGCAACCAAGATCTGATAATTGGTTTTATAAGAATGCATGAATGTGTATGGTAGAACCATGTGGTACATCCAGAGGTTAAATGTTGATAAAAAGGAAACAAAATTGAAAAGTTTCAAGGCAAACAGATATCTTTACACTGAATATTTAAAAGCTGAAAGTGCTGAGCCAGGGTAGATTTATAGTATAAACAGGAAGTTTGATTCTGTAACATGCAGTCTGATCATTACCAGTATATATACATGAACCATACCTGGTATGAACAGTGGTCAAAACTGCAAACTATCCGTCCAATATTTTTCCAACTTGTTTGGGTTTAATAATTACAAAGTTGATTGTGTGTCTGCCAGTGTAAATATTCACAAATGTTATAATTATGTAATTATTGCAAGGCACTAAGTAGACAGATTTAAAAGATTTGCAGGAAGTACTACCTGTACAACATTTTAAAAATGTCTTTGTTATACCTGGCTTTTAATTCCTTGTTTTGTAAAACAAAATGTATGTAGACTTCTTTGAAGATTATATGAAAATGCAATAACACTGTTTTGAGAAACATTCCAATATTTGTATACAGTATATAAACACTAAAAATGTGTATCATTATACTGTGTCAGTATTTCCTTAAAAAATGATCTGCACATAGATTTATTCTTTAAAAAAACCACATGTTATTTATTATATTAACTGGTAATCTAAGCAGTTAAATATTCTATATTATCTGTATGAATTACACAAAAGAGGAATGGAAAGACATTTACACAGCCTACTTGGGATATTATAGTTTTGATAGTTATTTTGTTAAATATTTGATTTTTTTTTCAAGTGAAGTTGTGCAAGTCACCACACAGTGAGATAGTAAAATATGATCTAGCTATTAAAATAATATTAAGAAAACGTCTGTTTGCATTTCGACACTGAACTGTGATACTGTTGATAATATTTCAATGTGCCTGTACATCTATATTTGTCATTTATTTAAGAAATGAAAATAAAGGTTTAAGAAATTAATAGAAATGTGAAGTGTTTTTTTTGTCAACCATCATCAGATGGAAAATGTTAAAAAACGTTAAAAAAAGTCACAACATGTGAATGACATTTCTTTTCTTAATTCTACCAATGGAATTCAGCTCTAACTCGGCCAAGATAGTCCTCACCAATTGTTATTTTTGTTAACATGATTGCGCAATCATGGTTTTCCTTAACAATACATTATTTTTAACTTCTCAATTTTTACTTCTGGGATCAATTTCACACTTTTCTGACCCAGTCCTGACAAGTGTTATTTTTTGGGTCGGTCCGAAATCGTAGATGGTCACCATCTTCAAAATCACATTTGAACTTGTTCTACAATTCTTCCAGTGGGATTCAACTTAAACTTACCTGAAATGATCCCAAGATGATGGTGCTGACTAAGTGTTATCATTTGAGTCGATCTGAAATCCAAGATGACCACCATTTGTGGGGAAAAAAAAGAAAGAAAAAAAGGAATTCCTCCTAATTACATTTGTCCCCTGTCCAAAACGTTGTCAATATCATAATAAGGTTTTTACCTAAAAAATACAAAACTCATAGAAATGCTAGTAAAGAGAGTAATGCAATCAGCTATACATCCCACGATACACCTATAACCCAAGTTGGATTGCTCTAGCTTTTATAGTTTGTCAGAAAGAGTCTAATATGCAAGAGCTAAACACAAAGCCTTAACCGGAAATTTTTACCCCAAAAATGCAGAAATCCATGAGACAGTTTTAGTGTAGTAGGCTGTACTACTCGTACTACATCTATGATTAAGGTTTGGTTTGATTTAAACATAGTTTTATTGTTAAATATAACAACAGGAATAGGACACAAGTTATCGCAACTTAAAACGCCTTCTTCCAATAATCATTATGTACATAATATGAATTTACAATATAATACAGTATATAAAATTTGTATATGATGTAAGAAAAGACAGAGATGAGGGACAGAATGAAAAGTAAATATGTTAATGCCAGTTAATTTAAAGAGAGAGAGAGAGAGAGAGAGAGAGAGAGAGATGACCTAAAATCGATTACTGGATTTAATAAAATTTTGAACATATTGAAAAATATAGCCATTTTGTTCATCAGATAGTTTAGGAGAACCCCAGAGAATAACATTAAGAGTCACATTACAATAGCGGGAGAGATTATCAAATAAAGTTTCACGCTCTCTTCTGTATAATATACAATCAAAAAAATAATGATACACGTTTTCACACTCATTACCACATGCACAGGTTGTATCATTAATTATATTTACTCTATACAAATCATAGTTTAAGCTACTACAAACATGTCTTAACCTTGTGTGTAAAACATTTAATTTTCTATTTCCAGTTAGATAATAAATAGGTAATATATCACGATTGTTTTCTATTTTGGATTTAAATCTACTAATGGATGGCTGTTCTCTGATATCAATAGGTAAATTATTCCATAACCTAACAGAAGATGGGATAAAGGATTCATAAGAAGTAGACAATCGAAAATTTGGAACGGTATAGTTTTCTTTATTTCTAACATTATACGAATTACGTTCACCTACTCTTGGAGGAAGAAGATTGCTGAAATAGGAAGGAGTTAAATCATTGTGGAGTTTATACATCATTGAAAGTTTACGGAACTTTCTTCTTTCAGATAAAGGTTGGAGCTGGGATTCTTTATATAGAGATTGTTTGCTAGAGAAAGATGGCATGCCGGTAATGATTCTTGCTGCCTCAAGTTGAACTTGTTCTAGTTTATTTACATCTGCCAGAGAACAACCATCCCATACCTCAAGCATATTCCAATACAGGCAACACAAATACTCTATAAATTCGTAATAAAGTTTTTCTACTCAACAAAAATTTGAATTTCCTTAACACCGATACTTTTTTCATACATGTTTTTATTATTTCTGCTATGTGCAGGGACCACTTTGCATCCGAACTGAAAGTCACACCTAAATGTCTATGGTTACTAACTAGTTTCAAAGTTTCTTCTCCAAAAGTAAGGTTCAAGGGTGGAATATTTTTTGAATTTGTTATTAGCAATACATCAGTTTTTTGTGGGTTAAATTTAGTGAGCCAGTCTTGAGACCATTTATTGAGTTTTTGCAAGTCATTATTAAGAGATCTTTGAATGTCTAAAAGAGATGATGAAGAATACATTAACGAAGTGTCATCAGCAAATAAACGAGATATACTATTCATATTATCAACAATATCATTTATATATATTAAAAACAAAAGGGGTCCCAAAACGCTTCCCTGTGGTACGCCAGCAGTCGTGTAACCTGTATTGGAGTACACATTTTTAACTATAACTTGTTGCTGACGATCAGAAATATAATTTTTTAACCACTCTAGAAGATCACCCCTAATACCATATGCTTCTAATTTAATTAACAAACCCTTGTGCCATACACGGTCAAACGCTTTGGAGATGTCGCAAAAGATAAGACATGCGTGTTTTTTTTCCTCTAGTGAACAACAAATATTGTGGTAAATTTCGATAAGTTGGTGCACTGTAGAGTGACATGACATGAAACCAGACTGTTTTTCATAGAAAAGGGAGTTTTCATGAAAATAATTGTAAATGTGTTTAAAAACAACTCTTTCAAAAACTTTACCGATACAAGACAGAAGAGTAATTGGTCGATAATTGGACACTAAATGTCTATCACCCTTTTTGAAAAGGGGAAGTACAACGCCTTTCTTCCAGATTTCAGGAAAACTTTTTTGATTAAAAGACATATTAAACAAAATTGACAAAGGTTTACATATGGAATTTGCAGTAAATTTTAACATATGGTGACTTATGGTATCATGACCAGATGCTTTCCCTAGTTTAAGAATTTTCAGAATATCGCAAACTTCGTCGGATCTGACTTCAACGGAGTCAAGGAAAGAATTAGTTCTAAGATTAAAATTTGGTAATGGAACCTCCCTATCATTAATTGTTGAAATAGAACAAAAATAGTTATTCAAAATATTGGCTTTTTCGATATCAACAAGTTCAATATTTCCACTATCTGGGTTCGTAAGTGGTGGAATAACTTCCAGCGACTCAGATTGTTTATATAATTTACGAACAAGTCTCCAATAAGATTTAGGGTTACTAGTGTCAAGCTTATCAATAATGTCCCCAACTTTATCATAAAACAACTCCCTTGCATGCTTTTTCATATTATTGACCTTATTTCTTTGTTGTTTATATTTTATTAGATTGGAAATGGACTTAACACGCTTGAATACTTTACGGAGTCTATCTCGTAGCCGCATAGCTTTCCTGAGTTCTGAATTCATCCATAGTTTATCTTGTGGTCTAATAACAACTGATTTTTTTGGTATACATTCCGAAGCATATGATAAAAACTGTTCAGTGAATCTAACACTGGCGATATCAACAGAATCAAAATTTTGGAAAAATGTTTCCCAATCAAAAGTATTAATCAAATTATTTAACTTATTAAAATCTGCATTTTTATATGACCAAACTTGACGGGTATAGTTACGGGATAGACTAATGGGTATAGACAGAAATACTACACATCCGTCATGATCACTTATATTACGATCTATCTTAATAACATGAGAATCTGTACATCTAGAATTATCACTCAATAAAATAGGGTCCAATAAACTATGTCTCGTCAATCCGTGTCTAGTGGGTTCATTAATAACATTGGTTAAGTCCATTTCCAACATAATTTGATTTAAAATATGGTTATGCGATATGGTTAAAAAATCAACATTTATATCTCCAACAATTACCACATTCGTTGTAATTTCTAAGGCCTTCTCAATAGAATATTTAAAATTTTCCCAAAAAGGATGACATGAACCTTCCGGTCGATATAAAGTACACAGTAATGAAATTTGCCTGTCCATTTCGATTTGTATCCAAATATTTTCTCCATGTACAAATTCAAGATCGTATCTTCGAATACATTTCAACGAATCAGAATAATATACTAATAAACCTCCACCTGAGAAATTTCTATCTTTTCGAAACGGCTCCATAAAACCCGGTATAGTTAATTCAGAAAATGGTACATGGTGATCTAAATGGGTTTCGGTAAAGCACAAGATATCAAATTCATCTGCTATATTTTCAATATATTCCAATTTGTTTCTTATACTCCTAGTATTTAAATGAAATATAGACAAGGGTTTGATTCTATATCCATGTCCAATATCAACAGTAATAATAAAATATTGTAATAAAATATGTTGTCAAATTGTGACTGTATGCACATAAAGACGAAGGATATCAAACTTGCTATCAAACTAGATAAAATATCTAAAAAAAATTTAGCACTGATGTGACCTTTAAAATGAATCTTCTTAAAAATTAGTCCCCCATAAGCTACATTGTAAAAACTTCCGATAGAAACCCTGTGCCAAATTGCGGATATATCACCTTCTAACCATTATCAAAATTAGTCAACCGCACAGTGATCCCATCGGAAACATTCACAATAATAGCATTATAAACTATTCCGAGAAAGAAAACGGCTCTTGAATATACATATTGGTTTCGGTCAAGGTCAAAGTTTAGTAAACAGTAGACAGATAGATAAAAGAGAAAGAAAGATGATACAAGTAAGGATAAAGCGAGAAGAAATATAGAAAATGGAACAGAAGTATGTAATGACATAACTAATTGATCGAGAGAAAGTGAAGATCGGAGATGCTTACGATAATAAAAATAAATGAACACTGATATTTTCAAGAGATAAAGAGAACAAGAATAATGTTAAATGGTACATACACTCATCAGTACATATCTACACACTTAGTACACAAGTACGCTGGAACCCACATGCATACTATATGAATACATCGTATTTGCCACACACATACACACAGGCAAGTTGCAAACACACCTCACTGCGCACACACCACTAAATCAGCTCCGTCATTGCGCACGCGCCCTACAAATTTCACATGCACGCGCTCTACAAATTTTTCATGCTTACTATAGAAAAGAAAACAGTCTTTGCCACACACACATATTATACACATATATTCAAAGCTAACACGACTCACTGCTTATAATTATAATAATACCAACATACCTCGCAGTAAATATTTGCACAAGAGATAAGCAGAAACACGTACATGTATATCCAGAAGATAACATATAAGGCAAGATGTAGAAAAAATATCAAACAAAAATGCATATAATAATTGTACACTTGAATAAACTGTACAGTGTATCTCTCCTTCCTCGTGAAGTTCGAGTGACTTGAACAGGGATAAATTTATTACAACATAATGTATAAATTTATAAAAAGGTATCTACACACCTAGCATCTAGCTAATGTAGGTAATGTACACTTACACTGTCCGTGTTGTAGATTGAATTCATTACAGTTGATTATTGAAGGACTTAAAATTACGAGGAATATTCTTTGTTCGTAAAATTAAATACAAAAAAAAAAAACAAAAAAAAAACATATAATAATTGTACACTTAGATAAACTGTACAATGTATCTCTCCTTCCTCGTGAAATTCCAGTGACTTGAGCAGTGATAGATTTAGCACAATAAAGTTTATAAAAGTACATCTGTATAGGAACGTCAAACATTGTTTATGAGGAATGTTTTTTTTGAAATTACAAATGATAATGTTCTTTTCATGAACGTAGTCGATATAGCATCATATAGTGTACTATTGAACCAAAGAATATGATTGTAACTTATCATTTAGAATTATTAGTGTTGAAGAGACTGGTGATCAGCGAGCGTGTGTCGAATCGTTCAACTCATATGCAAATAGAATAGGAGAGTCTACTACAAGTTATACGTAGGGGAGCAAACTATTAGACGGCTCCATATATGAATAGTGTGTAGGTCCACGAGAGCGAGTGAGAGAGAGCAAGACACCCCTCGACATTTCTATCATGCGAAATTACAGGGTCATCGAGGGGTCACTCAGGCCCGAAAGAAGCATTTGTAGTCTAACCACGTGTATGGTTTTGTAAAATAACATGACTTCAAAAGTGTTCACGTGTACATTCGCTCACACTTCAAACATGGGAATATAGTTATACATTGTACGTGTAACAGCTAAAATAGCATAATTATTTAGTTTTATAAACACCATGCATATTTCAATTGAATAAAGTAGCAATTGTTAGTTGGTTACAAGACAGCATCCACTAATTTGGACGGTGTGGGACGTATTCATAGCCGGGTAGAAGTTCACCTATGTCTTTCAATGACACAATCATGAATTTCCTGTCTTCTTGTGATTTTTTTGCAAATATTCGGCCGTCTCGAGTCCAAAATGAAATGAGGTTTGGTTGTTGTAGCTTTGTCAGAAACAGAGCTAAACACAAAACATTAACGCTGTTAATTGACACAGCTGTTGGAAAAGCAATGCCTAAGAGCACCTTTTCTTCATCAGTTGCAGGCTACACAAAAATGTTTGAAACCTCTTCACAAGTTCTGGTAGTAATATCCAGCTCTAATTGTCCTGAAATGATCCCGAGATTGTTATGGTAAAGTGTTGCTATTTTTCAGTTCGGCCCAAAATCAAGATAGCTGCCATTTGAAAAACTTCTCTCAAGTTCCACCTGTTGGTTTCAGCTCAAACTTTTCTGAAATGATTCCGAGATGGCTCTGACCAATACTCTTCATTTACATTTTGTCAGTACCACTATACTGCTACTGAGTTTGTATACTGTAGTACATCTATTTAATACTGTACATACACTAGGGTCTGTTAAAGTCAGATGACTATGAATTTCCATAATCTGATACAAAATGTACTTATCAAAATCTATTGCTGCAAGAAATGTTATATGGTTTTTTGTTCAAGACAATTTTTTTTCTGCAAAAAATGTTAAAATTACCCTATTTTGGTGAAACAAAAATGTCATAAAACTACAATTCTTACTTGTAGTAAAGTTTCTCAACTACTTGTAAAATAGGATTCTCTATGCAACTACTAAACATTTACAGAGAATGGTAACTTTTTTTTCATCCTTATTTTGAAATATCACTGTTCTGAATAATTAAATGTTTTTTTCCGAACATGATAGGAAAATTAACTTGGAAAAATATTGTATTGTTTTGCAACAAAGCAAATGATGGCACAAGGATCAAACGTCAATTTTCATGACAATCGGTTAATTATTTCCATATCCCCTTTATGTGTGATGTGTTTCTTTCGCAAAATTTTCAAAGGAAAACAAAAAGAAAACATGTTACAGTTCATCTTTTATTTAAAATTGAATAAAGATATCAAAATTGTCAGTAAAAAAATAATAAATGTGATGATTGTCTTAAAATAATGGCACACAAGTTAGGCAGCACATTGGATTGATCAATAAGACATGATATTTTAATCGTTTGTTACAGAAGTTGTTAATTATATTACAGTATTACATTAAGGATGATTTTGTCAGAGTTCTAGTCTGGTCCTTCAGTAGACATAGGGGATAATTCGGTACTTGACTTTTTCACAATATTTGTCCCACACATCTCCGTATCGTTGCCTACAATCTTCTCCGTCCATTCGCTCGCGGTCTATCAACAGCAAAACCAAAAGTACTGGGTTTAGGTAAGGCAGGAAATGACCAAATCCTGAAAATGGATGAAAGTATGAAATTTTGAAAGGAATACCATTGACTTGGATACTACCAAAAGAAATGATGAAAAAATTAAGGTTGATATTTAAAATGAAGGAGATTATCAAATAGAGGTTGAAACAGTATTTCATTGGTTAACAGAATTTATTGTATCTTTAACATGTGTTATGTCAAACTGGCCTAAACTTGATGATTTATGGAATTGTTCAGTATAGATTATACCATACTAAAATTAGAAATGAGATATCAAGATAGAAAAAAGTATATTTACAACATTAAAACCACAAATATATAGTTTGCAAATCTGAGTGTAGAGGGGTATTATTCTGAAAGCAATTTAATGCATCAATTATATTTTACAGGTATAATACAGTAAGTAAGAGACCCTTATGGTACACATTAATTACCTGTTGGTAAGGCAAAGGTGAAGTTAATGAGGATATCTCCAAAGTAGTTAGGGTGTCTGCTCATCCCCCACCACCCAGACACCAGGAGGTTTTTACCCTTTACCCGGGTAGGCAGGGTTTCGTACTCTGTAATAAACAGCGTCACACTAGATACAAGTAAATATAACGTCAAAGGTTCCAATGTCTGTCGATCAAATGTATAAGAATTTACTTGTTTTAGAAATGTGGTATTTTAACTGGATTCAAAGAAATTTCTGGTTATTTCTATTTTATAAAAGATATGATGTTTAAAGATACTTTCATTTTTTTACAACTACATGAAAGCTTACTTGCAAAGGCAGGATCTTTTGGATTTCGTCTGAAATTGTTTTTCTCAGAGTTACTTCCCCTTAGAATCCAATATCCAGTTACTGAAAAGTAGATGTGGATAAACTCAGTAGTGTTTAAATGTCAGAAAATGTATACTTAGTAGAAATCTAAAACTAATAGTAAATTGAAGATAAAAAGAATGCAATGGATTTTTTTTTTTTCTTCGCATTCTAGTCAGTGATGGTGAAGAGTAACTTTTAAGTTAGACTCTCGTCCCCAACCTATAACGACTCTGAAGTAGCAATATAAAATTTGACTAACCATTCAAGGAAATTATATTGATGAAAATGTGAAATATGACTCACGGTTCAAAACCAAGATGGGGACGAGGCAGTACCAGGGGAGAGTAAAGCCTGTTGTTACCAAGTAACGGGTCTGGACACAGAATGTAAATGGAATCATCAGACAAAGGCTGAGGTGGTTGAAACCTAATGCCTCATGTATAATTTCTCGTGACACCAACATTCCGGTCTCGAACCAGAATGTGTCCAGCACATACACCAACTGTAGACTACTGACAAGTATTAGGGATGGTGTGAGGTGACCAGTCTCATACGCGTCCATAACATTCACCCAATTAAAAATCATCCAACCAATGACAACACTACGGAAGAGAACAAGCTTTAGGTCGAGAAATCCAAATCGTGGATGTAGTTCTACACCAATAAACCAATTGTAATAGGCACTCTCTGAAAGAAAAAATAAATAAAATGAAATAAACATCATTCTTTAAACTGAGCTATTGGCAATGACTGGAGTGTACTTTTTATCTTTCACAGCAAGGATTTAAGGAACAATCATATGGAAGACAAACTAACATCATATTTCAAAAAGCTAACTTCACTGAAAAATGAAGTTATTAACATTATCTTAATTCATAGACAATAAGACTGATTTTCCTTATTTTAACTTTTCATAGCTTACAAAATGTATATCTAAAGACAGTGGCTTATATTAGTAATTAAGAACTGACTTGTTTGACCACATGGGCTGCGGTCACGGGGCCTCAGTGTCATGCCTTTGGCGTATAAGACAATGCTAAGAAGAAAGAAGGTCACAAGGCCAGCAGTCAACAACTGTAGCGCCTTTGATGTTAGCATGGTAACAGGAACTCCAGCGTAGGTCGCAGCCAGCAGACATATTGTATTCACCATAAACACAAAAAATCCTGAGGAAGAAATATAATATGCATTATTAGAAGCCCCAATTGTCTGTTCGCTCATCTGCTTCATATGCAACTTTCTCAGCTGACTACAACATTATTCAAGTATAAGAGTATTGAGAAGAAGTCATCACTTAAAGATTTTTGTATGTTTGACTCCTATTGCCTTTAAAGTAGGCCAAGGTCATTCATTTGGCCAAAACAAAAAACCAAAAAAACTTGGTAGCCCTTCACCCCAGCATGCTACAGGCCCAGGTCTCTTGGCCTCTTGGTTATTGAGAAGTCATTCAAAGACTGTGACCTTGGATATAGGTTAAGCTCTTTCATTTAAACAAATTTTGTATCCCATCACCCCAGCATGCTACAGGCCAAATATCAGGTCTCTGTGCTTATTTTAAGTGACCCCTGTGGCCTTGAATTAGGGTCAAGGTCATTCAAATGAAAAAATTGGTAGCACTTTAACTAAGTATGCAACAGGTATAATATCAAGTCTTTTGGCCTAGTAGTTTTTAATTAGTCATTTAATTTTATCATATTTGACCTATGATTTTGAATGTTTTTAAAGGTTATTCTTTTAACAAACTTGGTAACCCTTTATCCCAGCAAGCTACGGGCCTAATATTAGGTTTCTGTAACTCTTGGTTGTTGAGAAAAGGTGGTTTAAAGATTTTTTGCTCAAGTGAACCCTATGACCTTCGATGTCAATTTGAACACATTTTTATAGCAGTTCACCAAAGCATGCCAAAGTCCCAATATCAAATCTCTGAGAGCCTTTTCTTATTGAAAGGTCATTTAAAATTTTGAGCACATTTGACCTCTGTAAACTTTTGAGTAGGTCAAAGCTATTCATTAGAACAAACTTAATACCCCCTTCATCCCAACATGTTACAGGCCCAATATTTGATCTCTGGGCATCTTGGGTTTTGAAAAATTGTTTAAATGAAAAAGTTGATAGCCGACGAACAACTAGAAACTTAAGATAAGCTATGTATAAAATATGTGGGAAATCTATTACCTGGTAAGCCTTTCAAATCTATTAATAGCAAAAACAAGCTTTTTACAGTAAAAATCAAAAATGACAAACCATTTTGTTTTTGGATCAGCCTGATTACAGCAAGTGCACAATAAATTTATCATAGAATGCAGTGATTGTTTTCTGTAAAGGTACACCTTAACACTACTTGGTATTGTTTAAAGGAAGACGCATCAAAATGTTGACTTCTCTCACCGTTGAGTCTGTAAGACAGTCTGCGACCGTTGTCCTTGGTGGGTGACCCTAGCTCTATAGGTCCACCTATGGGGAGGAGATAGAGAATACACTGGGCCCCCAGCCAGCCCAGGAACATAGCGGCTGCCCTAAAATCCAGCCATCCCCCGACATGGCTCGGGAACTCGGGAACTCTCAGCATCTCCCATTTACCCTACAGCATTCAATTCGAGGACACGATTACTGTTGTGATTGAGAAATACTAGTTCCGGAAAATGCTGCTTAATTTTTCAAATATTAAGATAAAGTTTAAGGAACCACTGAAAAGGTATTTTTTTGACTTTTAGATTTTTTTTCATTCTCTATAAGAAAAATGTAGCTTCAAAACTGAGTTTTTCTGTATTAGATTTATACATCCCAGATTGACTGTCAGTTTAAATATTCCGGTGTAGCATGGTATTTTGAATCATGGTGAAATGACCCCGGGGTCAAAATACCATTATGGTGAAATGACCCCGGGGGTCATTTTACCATAATGGTATTTTGACCCCGGGGTCAATTTACCATGGGGGTCAAAATACCATACTACACCGGGTTTTATTTGAGTATACAGCCAAACCTGTCCTACGTGACCTTCCCTAGGATGACAATAAAAAAGATCACATATGACATGCATGTTGTCTCCTAATTCAGGTTCAGGTAACTACCTTGATAAGTTTACAAATTATAATTATAATGGTATAAAGACAACTTACAGACTGAATCTTTTCCACCACTATATATGTCAGTCCTATGAAACATACACTGGTGAAGAGAGCCCCCATAGCACCTCCATACTGATAATACTCCTTTTCATCTTCTGTATTTTGCTCACGGTTCTGATCCCCTTTATGGGGATGAAGTGGACGCCTCTGCATGACTACTATATGGTGGTTGTCGGGATGGTCTTCAGTAGCTAGGACAGCATTAACTTAAATTCACAATATTGGAAATCAGCAGATCTGGTGAAGATAATTAGAAAGACATGTCTTAATTTTTTCTCAGTTGAATGTTTAAACATTTCTTAAAATTGAAGTAATCATTTATTATGAATACATGTGTATTCAAGAAATACATAAAAACATAAATGATTTTAGTAGATCAAAATCACAAGGGAAAATATCATTTTATTCATCCAAACATTTGTTAATTAAATGGTCGTGCTGTTCTGTACCTTTAAGAATGCTAACTGTTTTTCCAAAATTATTTTCAGCATCAAAATATCTTTCAAGTTGTACATATACAACCCAAATGGTTATATACCCCTGGCCAATATGAAATCATGATCACATTGCCTAAAAAAGTGCATCGGGGAAACCAGAATTGAAGAATCACAAGATCGCTTATAATTTCTGCTGGGATTGCAGTTCCTAGCTGGTTTTGTAAGGCTTATATTGTCAATTTTAAAATAACCACAAGTATTTCACACTGTTCAGCTGGTAAAACCCAAACCTATTGTGACAATGATAAATTGAGGAGTATACGATTTCTATAAGAAACAAGTAGAAACTTTTGTACAACTTTTCTAAAATGCATCATATGATTAACTTGTAGATCTATATATATGTCTCATTGGAATATCTCCTTATTGAATTGAGATTTTTGTGACACTGCTGTTTAGCTTTGACGTGTAACATAAACAGATTGATAAATTGTTGGTACCCGGTATATCAATAAGCAACCATGCATGCAGTTGAAAACACAAGGATCAATAATGTCTAAATGACCTATATACAATGCAGGAGATATGGAGTCTCCTATAGTTATAACATATACATGTAGTACATTGTGTAAAATATTTAAGAATTGTATATAGATTCTATTTTCAGTCCTGTCTGTATTATCTTCTGAAACATAAACACTATCACACAAGCAAGGTATATACCCAGGATACAAATTGTACACCACAACGTTATCTGTTTCTGTACCTAGCCTGCAGTGTCTGTAATTACCTGTGTTTGTACCTGTAGGACCGTACAAATGTCTCATACACACTTGGCGGCCTCAGTGTGGATTTTAAATGAATTCCACCGAATACTAGTGTGTCTGTTCTATACGTATACTATTATTATGAAGAGGAAACAACTCCCTTTATCTCCAATAATATCTCAAACACAAATACTTTCGGCTGTGGTTGTCTGACAAAGAATACCTGATGGAATAATAAGCATACAGATGTGTAACAATGAAACCGCTCGTCCATAAACTAGAGTTGTCTTCCCTTGGCACCCTACTGTCAGGACTTTACACTGGCGGTATATCTGTTGTGTTATTAATATGTCCATATAAAAATCACAATGAACTTAAGCCCTATTCATTAAATATTGAGCCATCAATTAAACTCTCAAAAGTTATGCTTTGTGTTTGTGAATTGAAATTCTGCAGCTACAAATTGCATGCTGCTGCAGAATTTATATAAGGTCATGTATGATTAAATTGATATACTACAACAACCATTTTCCCTACAAAACTCATAATCATGAGTTATCTGAATTGATGGTACACTTTTTATACTGTATAAATGAACAACTAGATGTCCATGGGACTTAATTAACTGGTGACATTATTATACAGTACTATAATTACTATAAATCATCCGACTTTAACAGATCTAGAACTTAGTGTATAGCCCGAGTTTCCTCTGGCCCTGACACCATGCCTACACCAGTCTCCAGACATGGTGTCAGGGCCTGAGAAAACTGGGGCTAACCCTAATACTATTGTGGAATATAATCAATACATTGTCTCTGTCTGAAAATGTAAGCTGTATTTTTGCAAGAGTAATATAAAGAAAGACAAAACTGACGAGCCTTGGCTAGCCACTTTTGGCTTTCTTTCCCAGAGCCAAAAATTGGCTTTCTTTCTCAGATACTGACCATGTATTCCATTTATTATGCAACCCAAAAATAATAAGTTAGACTTTGTCAGAATCTTGTCAGAATCATTTAAGGCAAACTTGTTTGAGTTGAAACCACCAGCTGGAACTTTAATCCGAAGGGTAATTCTGATGTTAATATCGCCTTTAAAGCTGCCTTGTACCAGAGACCTATATAGTATCCTAAATAGTATATAGGGCTCTGCTTGTACGTAGTAAGATCGTCTGAAAATTTGGACTAGTGGGACTTGATTAGTCATAGGTGTCAACAATCCCGGATTACGCGGGAAGTGCCCGGTAAATCATTAAAATTTCCCCTAAATCCCGATTTGATACATTTCTCGAAACGGGGTTAAATTTAGCCCAGATTTGAGCAATCACCCCTCATAAAACCCCGGAAATTTTAGATACTTTGACCATGGACTGATTATGTCCCGAGTCGGTCACCGTGCGTGCCGACGTGTGTGCTCATCAGTACTTAGTCCGAAACTGGCGAAAGGTTCTGATCGTCAAAAAATTCGGAACTAACTCAACTGTTACATATAATCAACTGTGTCTAAGTGGCTTTATTTGACACGGTCAGTTACTTTTGTTATAACAACTAGGATACATCATTGCAAGAACAAACACTGGTCATATCTGTCAACAAGATTTACTCACATGAAAGCTAATAATGCTTTTCTTAATCGTAGCTATCAGAGTTTCGCTGTCAGTACCGACGTTTGTACTGCCGCCATCTTCAATTGGACAAAACTAATAAAAAGTCGTAAACTGCCACAAAAGTCCGAATTTCAATTTGGGTAAGAAAAAAAACTTTTAAGAAGTTTGTTTTATGCCACAATAAGACTAGCAGTAATACTCACAAAATTAATGAATTACTGTGTAATTTTTATTTGAGAAATTTAGAAATATTTCAGAACAAAATTCACTAACTACAGTTCCTCACTATGAAATTTCTTAAATCATTTTTAAAGAATCAATAATTTGTTTTTATTTTTTATCATTAATCTTTAAAATTAACCATTGTTTTCAAATTTTAATATCAAAATGTACTTATGAACAGCCTGAAGTAAGTTAAACCTGCGCAAGCTCATGTGGAACCAGAGACATATATACTGTATATATGTCTCTGGTGGAACATCCCCTAAATGCAACGAAAAATGTCGCGATTTTTTTTTCACGCACTTTCTCCCTCAATTTTAATGTGGAATGATGGATATCTTCCTCATTTGATGTTTCAGAGGTTGTCATGTATGAGAAGTTCGAAATGTGTTTTTCAAAATGACAGCCACTGCAGCCATCTAGAATTTCAGACAGCACAGAGAAATAACAACACTTGGTTAAGACCATCTAAGAATCATTTCAAACAAGTTAGAGCGGAATCCCACTAGTGGAACTTAAGTTTGAAATGTGAAAAGTGAAAAGTTTACACAGGGCGAACCCTTTGAGTCAGATCAATTACAAATGGTAGACCATCCTCCACACTAGAGCTATACTAACTATGACAACTGTTTCTGTAATCACTAGCACTAGTACACATATAACTAATTAACCGTTTCTTTTATCACTAGGGTTAGTAATCGACCAGTGGCCAGTTTGTACGTCTCTGTTAGTTTTTATTTAATTTTCCAATGACATTGTGAATATTTCATTCGTTTTGAAAATAAAATGTTAATATTTATATTTGTGATTTCATCACCCGTTGTTATCTATATTAGTTTATAAAATTTGATCATTCATCCTGTACAGCAGTCCATCTTTTAATTGATAAGAAGGATACAGATCTAATGCATGTCAAATATCAGCAAAATATCTTGATTGTACCACTTAGTAAAGGGAGATGAATAAGTGTTTTTGGTGTGATCAATTAAGTTTAATAAAATAAAGCAATAGTAGCTATTATATGCAGATTGAAACAAAACAACAATTTAATACATCACAATCATTTTTAATATGCTATTGTAAGAATGGATTTCACACAATAATTTTGAATAAGTTAAGCGTGACAATATACTAATCTTCCATCTAAAGAAAAGACTCGAACTTCATGTGCCTAAAACAAATTGTTTTTGTTGTGATCAGTGCAGATTTGGAGATATCGTCTTCAAGACCGCGATCTTTTACTGTTATGTTTTGGTTTCAAAAATGTTATTTTGTTAACAAAATTATTAGACAGTGCCTATATAAATGTTCAGAAGCGGAATTACATTTGACACTTCTGACTGCTTTTTTTCGGAAAAACAGTTTCAAATGGTTTTCAGATTCAAGAGTAGCTAATATATACATCATCTAAGAACTGTTGTTAAAGATGATCGAATACAATATATATACGAGTATAATATGAGCAAATAATGGCAAGTTTGCGCTCTACAGCACATCTGGGACGAGTTGTCTTCCGATATCTCAAGCATATTGCTTGCAAAGCAGAAGGCAAAGACAGTAGGGACAGAATTCTGACAGTAGTCAGATCAGAGGAGGAAATCTTGGAATCTTCCAGAGCGCAAGATCACACGGACTGACCTGTGGAAGATCGAACCTGTTATGGTATCCTGTACTCAGGTCTGTGTATGCCACCTTACCATCACCAAGTAACTTGTGTAGATGGGGCCTATTGGAAGATCCAGCGAGTACCCTGTGTGGTGGCAGAGGAACATTGGCACACATCCTATCTGGCTGTAGAGTGGCTCTCCAGCAAAGGAGATATAGATGGCGACATGAACAGGTTCTGGCTGTCTCAGTAGACATCTTGGAGAAATAGCGGCGACTGAAGAGGACAGCAACACAGAGACGGAAACACACACACAAATTCAGTTTGTAAGAGTTAGAGAAAAGGGCCACTCGACTGTTTCAGCCTGTCCCATGAATATTCTCTACCAAGCACCATCCTGGGAAATGAGAGCAGACCTCAACAAACGTCTTGTCTGTCCTGATGTTGCGCATACCTCACTTAGTCTAGACATTGTGATATGGTCGCAGCAGCGCCAAAAGGTCATCTTGGTAGAGCTGACTGTACCACGGGAAGAAAGATGTAAGGAGGCACATCAACGAAAGCTGCCAAATACCAAGAGCTTGTAGAGCAGTGCAGGCAGAAGGAATGTAGCACATGGCTGTTCCCGGTAGAGATTGGTGCCAGAGGGTTCCCTGTACAATCAACTTGGAAGCTGTTTCAGAAAGTAGGACTGACGGGCGCATAAAGACATATATCAAGACCATAGCAGAGAAGGCAGAGAGGGCATCATGTTTATTATGGTGAAGTCGAAATGAGCCTAACTGGGGACCAAACAACAGCGAGCAGTGAGTGATCACTACTGCTGTCCCGCCAACCAGAGGACGTCGTAAAAATAGGGTCAAAACGGCCGATGACGGTTGGAATCCACCTGACGACACTGTCAACAGTAGTCTGCAGAGCTCCATGTCGCTATTGCCTAACCGAAGTAGCGGCTAGGTGCATCATCAGCAGATAATTTTGCAAGTTCATACTATTATACCATAGTAGCGAATACAGGTTTTCAGAATTTCTAGAATAGCATGATGGGAATATATATCAATGATATGGTCAGCCAATAAGGTATTGTACATAGGGAAGGTAACATGTCTCTATTACCACTCATTAGCCGAAACCGTAAACAGCCAGGGAACATCCTAATTCGCCATATTACATATAAATAATGGCGCATTCCTTTTAACGTTAATGGTAATATGAGGGAAACTCCTTGTGTACTTTTTTCAATAATAAAACAGTTCTCAGAACCCGAAATTTACAGCCATATAGCAATATAGGTAAAATTGTCTGGTCAAATAGTTTGATCTGACAGTCGATTGGCAAATTCAAATTACGAATCCTTGATTTTAACAAGAACATTGCTTTGGTAGCTTGATCTATAAAACATTTCCTAGCCAATGAAAAAGAATCATTTTTGAAAAAGACACTCCATGGTATTTATAGCAATAAGAAATATTTATCAAACAAATAGAATGCAATTGGAAAACCTAAATAAAGTATTTTATGCAAAAATGGCAGTATTATTTGCATATGTGACATGAACATTCTCCAGTGAAAATTTTGTATAAACTGCACCTATATAAAATGTACTCTGTACATACTATTACTAAATACGTGAACGGGAGGTAGTACCAGTGCCCCCCAGAATGGCAGTGTTGCATACAGAACTAGGGTCTTGGACCTATACAGTGTAAATAGAGATATACGATTTTTAGATAATAGTTTCCAATAGAACGTGTCCAAAGTCGATCGCCATTAATAGCTTGCAAGTGTTTGAATAGACACATACGGTTTACGATATGTAACTTTTCGATAGCGAGGATCAACGTTATTGATAGTCTATCTAGATGAAAAAAGGAGAAACAGTTTTCATAGCAAAGGAAGCCACATTTGGACAACTAAGCTCAAATTTCACAATTTTTCTCAATGTTTTTTTTTCATTACTTGTTTCGAATTCCATATTATTGATATTCTTTTCATAGAAAGTCTGCGTGTTTGTTCTCTAGCATCTATGGCGAGTCGTAGATGGACGAAACAACTGTACGATGCAATTCTATTAAGCATATACTTATTAATGCTAAATCCAAAATAAAAAATGCTTCTTAATTGTCTGTCTTATGATGGACAATATGCATGCTCTGTGGTGCGGAAGTGATCAATGATTTTGTTATAATATGAATATTCACATATCTACGGATGAGCCGAAAGGCTTAGTAATAAAGAACTTAAACTTGATACAGGGGTAGGAACTACGTCACATGCGTAGACTCAGTAACACAAAAATGGCGTCTCCACAGCCCGCTTCTGAGTAAGTTTTTGCATATTACTGTTGTTTCTGTTCAGTTTGTATACCCACATAGCCTATTGAAGATCTACACCAAAAAGGATTACTCGAATACAAGCAATAGAGAACAGCAACTTGCAATAAAACAGACGATGTATACTTACATATACAGTGGAACCTCTACTAAGTAAACCGAACATGCATGGGACATGGGTATTTGTTCGGTTTACAGAGGGTTAGGTTTGGAGAAGTGGATCAAAATGACCTGTCCAATTCCAAATATAATTGGTCGGATATTTGTTTTGTTAGATTTACCTGATTATATTACGTAACGACACTAGGCCTACTGTACATACGTTCTAGATTATATAAGAAATGAAAAAGACTATAACTGTAGTTTTATACAGTATTTGTACACGTAACTGCACTTCACGATCGACATTCACTCTGCTACATCCGGCTGAAATTTCGCCATGTGGTAGGGCCCAATACGGGATATTTAATTATTTAACAAACAAAAAATCGAATGATATAAAAGTGTATGAAGATGTATGTGATAAAAGATAATGGTCGCATATATATGTCTTGTTTTTTTTTTTTTTTTTTTTACATATGCACGTTTATATACTGGTACAATTGAAAAAGAACATAGGCTGTTGTTAATCAATATCAATCGCCTTCTCAATAAACTTTAACAATATGCATACTTAAAAATTGAGGCACTCCTAATATTACCTGTATTAGCTACGTTAGTGCTGTGGTGGTGAGTGACGAAAATGACATAGACTAGACACTAGATGTTTGAATATAGACAGGGTCAATATAATGGAACAATAAAATACCGCTGTCAAACACCCAACTTGTTTGTACAATACGGAAGGCGGGTTATCACATTTCAAGGAATTCTATTCCAGACTTAAATAGACGATTTGATAAGCTTAACAGGAAATGAACAATTCAATCATATTTAAAAGATTTTTAAGATGAAAGACGAAATAGCACAATTCAGCAATAGGAATTATTATCATATTTTCAAATCCTTCTATTCCATATAAATACTTTGATTAAACACAAACGATGATTGCATATTTGTGTAATTTGGTGATAAGTTGACAGGCTTATTACACTCATGTTTGCAGATCGCCAGTGATATCTGCATACATACCCGTGTGTTGAAATAACACAAGGTCACAGCTGGTTGTCAATCATGTCCGCCGAAGTTTTTCGGTGTCCCCCATAAATTCCCGTTATAGTCTTTGTTTGTGTTTACTGAAGTATTAAAGCTTAAACGATTATTTCGACGGGTTATGTTCGTCAGCTTAACTAGGTATTAACAAGTTTGGTTTGGTATGTTTTACTAGCGATAATTCACAATTACATAATGCACATTAGGAGATAAGTATTAAATATGTAAAACACGATATCAATATTTCAAGTATATAGTTAACTACATATATGTTAAGCATTCATACAAAAATTAGTATAATCTTTAACATAATTAAGCTTGCTACTTTCTTGTCCACGTTTCATACATTGTTTAAGACAACGGTAGTTACTAGAAGATATGACTTTTTATTCACAACTACAGATAACAAATGTGCATTTTCTTGTTAACATGTATAGAAATTACAGATGTTTTGACTGAGCTAAAGAGGTTATTATTCCCTTCAAGGACTTGTACAGGAGTACTGTTGAAATTATACATGTAAATATCAATCTGTGAACGAACAAAGCAGTAGTGCACGCTATACAGTTAAATGTACCACTGCATATGTGAAACCCGGTACCATACAATGTGCTACCGTTACGCGGCCTTGAAGAAAGGACCATTATGTTGTATTTAGTAACAGGAAAGCTCAATGCCTTTGAATTCATTTAAATCGCTCTACGTAAGGAGACTAATGATTGTTTGAACACCATTTTAATTCAACCCTCTGACGTGTTGAGTTCTGCCATACCAAGCTGCCCAGTGCTGTGTTATATAACGTGAGACATAGCTACAAGATAGATACATCAGTATGTTGTTCATACTTGTATCGTTTTTGGTCATCCATATATCTGTGGGACAAGAACTTGGAATCGGTGGTTCACCGAACAAAATTACTTCAGCGAATTCATCGACGCAGTGTATGCTTTCTACAACTGACCCGGATGCACTCGATGCACTCCGTCTGAATTTGGATCAAGGGACGAATTTAATTGCTATACATCTCTCATTGTCAAATAAAACTGCTTGGAATGCTACCGACGGCGACATCTTTGATCCGTTCACGTGGATGCGTATACGAAGCAAAAAGGGACGAGGTCTTCTGTGGCTTAGGGAGGAATTCATGATACTGTCCCTCACAACGCTTGCATACGGCGTGTCGAATCTGAAAGTAGAAATCGCAGAGTCAATTCCCGGATGCATTACCAATCAAACGATGCTCTCAAAACTCGCTGAGTCATTTGTATTCAACGATTTCAAAATGGCTAGTTCTAGCGACTCTACATGGAATCCAAAAGAGGAGCTGTGTAATAGACGTTTGCGTGACACCCCAAGCGGAGCCAGGATCTACTATGTTTGTTGTCACAGGGATGAGAAAGGCAATGTCTCCTGTTCTGAGATGACTCGAGACTTCTGGATAACCTTTTTACTCACTTGCGTTGTTCTGTTGAACTTCTTCGTTATCATGTATCTGCCTCTTGTGATTCCATCCCATTTATACCGAGCTTCGCGGGGGTTCATTCATTATCAGCACACACTTGCCACGGCCTTCAACTTACGGATAATGAAGACGCAACATCCGCCCAGTAATGCGACAAATGTCATTCCTAGCTCTGCATTGAAAGAATCGCCAAACCTCAGAGAATTAGTTGGCCATATTGAGCAAGACAAAACATACGAGTTCCCAATCAGAACAATACATTTTCTTGTACAGCGTGGTCGACTTATTCCTGAAAATTACGTGCCTGTAGGGATAGCCAAAACACTTTACGACACCATACTAAGATGCAAAATCAGTAGAAGGACATCTCTTACCAAGTGTTGTAGAAGCAATATATTTGGTCCTTTTTTGACACACAAGTGCAACCTATCTTGGTACAAATGTCTTCAAATGTGTATGGACCTCGTCATACTGGTGATGATTGTATGCCCCTGGATCATTCGTGTTGTCGTCTATCTGTTGTTTGAACAGAAAAATCATACGTTATACCAGAAGGCCGCAATCAGTCGCGGGCTAACCTTGGGATTCCGTGGAAGTTTTACTCTGATGTTAAACCCTCTCCATGTCGTCTTCCTTGTGTGTTACGGACTTATCATCGTGGATATAGTTCTGATAGGTCTCCTCAAGGACACAATTACCGACAACTTCGTGTTTGTTTTAAAGAAATGCTTCAGAGATATGCGCGACCGTTCGCCGATGCGAGCTATAGGATGGAGTACAATGGTTCTGATGAAGCCATGCGAAAAATGCGGAATTTTAGCTTTGATTCTAGCTCCTGTCTACTGGATGATAACGGTGCCATTTGTTGTCTGCGTTTTACTGGTATCCCTCTTCCCGACGATCAATCTAACAGTTCGATTTATTATTCACCTTTTCATGAATTTTCTTCCTTCAAAGAAGTCGCAAGGTGAACAACCACGGTCCGCATTTGCCAGGCATTTCATTGACTTTTTTGAGATTGAATTCCTGACATCGAAAGAAATATTTGATATTCCAGGACATCAGTCGTTGCGTAGACGAAGTGTCCAAATCAGCATCCTCTTGGTGTGCCTTATCACAATGTACTCGACCATATTTCTTGTTACAGAATGCATCACATTCTTCGTAGAGGTTGTGGTCTATACTGTAATCGGTATCATATTGAACTCAGCATACACAATGCAGTACGTATCTCTCGTGTTCATGCTTTTTCTTTACGGGAAAGATTGTTTTGGAAGTGTGTCCGAAAAATATTTAGTATTTAACAAAACCATGCTTTCTACCGTTATGGCAAAATCTGAAGATGAGGTTAAAAAGGTGTCCTGGCAATCTGAAGATCAGCAAGAGAATACAGCATTCCAGTTAGAATCAGAGACGCCCATGGCCCCGGGTTCAATTCCAAATCCGATGTCTGATTCTAAATTAGAGTACATCAACCGGCCAGTAATTGTAGTGAAGAATGACAGCTTAAAGTGGAAGATAAAACGACTTATCTTGTTCCTGGACAAAAAAGACACGCCATATATCACACAGAAGTTTTTCTTCGAAACCTCGAAAATGCCTTGTTGCGGAAGTCCTGGTCCGTTGCTTAGTAATCTGTGTGGCGCGATATCCGGTTTTCTCGTTATAATCGGCTTCTTGCTATTTGTCCTGTTGGTGGTCATCACTTTTGGGGATATGTACGAAGTTAATAGCAGCAATCAGACTCTTGCTACCCTGGCCGGCGGATTCTTACCTTGGGTGTTTAGGAATGTTTTGTTCAAAAGTGCAGCAGATCCCACCGTCGACACCAATAACTTGCATTTCCAGGGATGTTTCGGCAGTCTTGTTGAGCGATACGTCCAAACTTGGCCTTTTGCAGACATAGAAGTAGAGAAGAAATGCAAACAAGGTCCTGGGAAACAGGAAGCTATGGAAATGCATGAAGTTGAACACAGGCCGTTGTTAGGAACAGGATCTAGAGAAGCTGTTAAGGATGACGCTCCCTCTTCAGCGTCCCATGATGACGATCATGCACTTCCGGCGCAAGACGACATAGCGGGGAGTTGGCGGTCCCGTGTTCGTGAGATTAGCGAGATACCAACTAAGGAACATGATCTTATTATCGACGTTTCAAAACAAAAGAAACACAAATATTCCGTCTAGGAGGAAAAGAAAGAAACGAGAATAAGGAGTTTGCCAAGGATACAATTTTATTATTTAGATGCAATTGCCGATTGATCTCGTGTACATGACTATTATTTAGTGTTTTTTATTTTTAATTATTTATCTAATGAAACTGCAGCTAATTTCGCTTCAGAGACTGTACCAATGTATATAGAGTCTATTTTGATAGGGAAAACAAAGGTTTTATTTCAATGTACCAGCAAATCACTACAGACTTCAGACCTCGTCAGAGGATAAATGCATTCAAATGCAAAATTGATGTCTTTGTAGAAATTTAAATCGTTGAAAGTTACAATTTTACAGAGGCGGTTTTCTATTATGAATTCAAATCTCCAGAATGTTACTAAATACGGATTTTTTTTCTCTTCGAAATACGTATCCAGTCAAGTTTCACCATTTATTTTTTTATTGCAAGTTACGTGCATTGTTTTTCAAAACACAGTGAAAGTAAAGAATTAGTAATTTGTTGTTAACGTCCTCAAATTCAATATTGACTGCTCTAACCTGCTCAGAACATACCTAAATTTGGTATTAGAATTTGATTGGATATGTATGTTAGATGATATACGGGGCATTTTGATGATTTAATGTCGATGCATTTAACATAGCATTTAAATGCATACATACGTCAATTCCTATACTCATCATTACCTTTTAAATGGTTTATACATGTACATTACATTATCATTTAACTTTCAATATTTGTTTCGTATATTTTGCATTTTGAAGCAAGTAAATTAAAATGAATCAGTGTTATGATTTTACGCCTCATTAGTTTTGCCAATGTTATGATTTCACGCCTGGTTAGTTTTGTCAGTGTTGTGATTTTACGTTTGAGTAGTTTTGTCAGTGTTATGGTTTTACGCCTGGTTAATTTTGTCAGTGTTATGATTTTACGCCTGATTAGTTTTGTCAGCGTTATAATTTAACGCCTGATTAGTTTTGTCAGCGTTATAATTTAACGCCTGATTAGCTTTGCCAGCGTTATAACTTAACGCCTGATTAGCTTTGCCAGCGTTATAATTTCAGGCCTGATTAGTTTGTCAGTGTTATGATTTTACGCATGGTTAATTTTGTCAGTGTTATGATTTTACGCCTGGTTAATTTTGTCAGTGTTATGATTTTACGCCTGGTTAATTTTGTCAGTGTTGTGATTTTACGCTTGATTAGTTTTGTCAGTGTTATGATTTTACGCTTGATTAGTTTTGTCATTGTTATGATTTTACGTCTGATTAGTTTTGTTAGTTTGGTTTGTTTTTGTTTAACGTCCTATTAACAGCCAGGGTCATTTAAGGACGTGCCAGGTTTTGGAGGTGGAGGAAAGCCGGAGTACCTGGAGAAAAACCACCGGCCTACGGTCAGTACCTGGCAACTGCCCCACGTAGGTTTCGAACTCGCAACCCAGTGGTGGAGGGCTAGTGATAAAGTGTCGGGACACCTTAACCACTCGGCCACAATTTTATGATTGTATTATTCTTGTTGTCTTAAAAGTTGCAAGATTTATTTTTATTCATGCAACGAAGACTAAACCTGTTCATTATATTTTCTACCAATGATATATCTTTGGTTATTAACATCTTCAGGTACATCAATGGGCTTTCAATTGGAAAACCACTCGGGCCTTTCCGTCATATTTTACGTATTTTCCCGAAGCATGTGTATACTTAAAATTAGACTTATAATTTCCGTGCCTCTACGATACACTGCAATAAAGTCGTTTTTCAGTGTATCGTAGAGGAGCGGACATAAGTCTAATTTTAATTAGATTGTGTGTGTGACGTTTCTTATTTGGTATTATTGACACTTTATGTGAATTAAGAATAATAGTAAGTTGCATTAGTAGTAGTTCAAGTCAAAAAGTTATCTGATGTGAAAAAGATATCATCTCAACAATATCATATTGTGTACATGTTGTGTATGTCAGTATGTATTTAGTGTGCGACACTAATAAAGTTATCAGATTTAGATCAAGATTTTTTTCATTCACTTAGTCAAACTTATTGCATAAGCCATGAAACGAGATCATGCTTCAAAGTAGATGTTGGAACCACAGGGGCTCGGTTTCGGGTTTTTGAGTAACATATGACATCAGTAAACAACCACAACACTATAAATTAAGTATTCGTATACATTCTAAAACCTTATAAAAAATCGGGGTTTTATACATCGATAACCCCGATTTTTTATAAGGTTTTAGAATGTATATGAATACTTAATTTATAGTGTTGTGGTTGTTAACTGATGTCATATGTTACTCAAAAATCCCGAAACCGAGGCCCTGTGGTTGGAACATGACTGACAGATTTAACTTATATGTGTACATGTACATGGACGTGTATACATTACAACTCCTTTTTTTTGAAATCTAGGAATAGTACTTGTATGAAAGATTAAATAGCTCCAGAAGGAGTATCTGAATATTGGATAAATAAAGCCGTTGTAATAAAATTTACCAATACATATATAATACACTTAATAGAGTTGATAGGCGCAACTCTCTACACAGAGTTAATGGAGGGGAAGTAACTCTGATAGATCAAAGTGTACGATTGCGGTATAGAAAAAATCAGGGGTATCATGTGCAATAAATTATTAGTTGTTGTAATACAGATATGCCCCATTAATAAATCATTAATAATAAGTTTAACTTATTCAAGCGTAACACTTCCTTTTTTGACGATGAATACCTCTTCGGCGTCTTTTCTCCGTTGGAAATTTCAAATTTAAGTTCGAAATTACTTTTTTTTGGTCTTTCTCACAAGTTCAATTAAATACATGTACTTTTAAAACATTGCAAATTATAATATATTATAAATTGACCACGAGATACATTCTCTTCATTATAAGCCACCTGTTTATGTATTGGTCTTGCAGTCTAATCGTAGATTTTAGCCACGTTTTATCAAAACAAGTTTCTTGAAAATTCTATAAAACCCTACTTTTACTATCAAAAATTGATTTTATATAAATTCATTTGATATGACCTTTTTCTTTCTATTCTAACTAAGTAATCTTCGCATTTTACTAGATAACTTATATTTCCCCGTGTGACGAACTTATACCAAACAATGGCTATTCTTATTTCAAGTTCATTGAAACTTTATCGATATGTTTATCTAAAACTTCTGTTTTAACTTAACAGCGATCTAGTGATACGGTATACAAAACCTTCTCAAGATAAAAATACTGAAGGTATTCCTTTATTTTCAAGATAGATACACTATTTTAAATTATAATCATCTCGTTATTCGATGATTAATTAGCTTCTGATTTTCTTTAGAAACACGAGTACCATATAAGCATTTCCATGCCATTTCTTCTTCTTCTTTTCTTCTTCTCTTTACTAATATAGTTTGTGGAAAACAAAAAGTACGCTCTCGTAGATTAATCTGTCCCGTACATTTTGTATTCGAGTAGCTTCCCTTCATCTACATGATTCAACAAACGAAAATTAAACCCTAAGACAGCATAAGGTTTTTTTTTTATGTGTTTTATAAGTATAAGAACTATTTTTATTAGTTTCTCGATATAAAAGGTATAAACATACATTTAAACAGGCATACCGTGACATATCCAACACTTGAAATGTAATAAGAGTTTTGTAAAGCAAAGGTCACAAGTCGTTTGACGTACCCAGAAATTACCTACTAAGCGTAATTCAACGTATTTTAAGGTGCTCTAACGTAGATGAACTTGTGCCCAATACTCATGCTTATATTTGAAGCAATAAAAATATGTTTAAACTAAGATAACCTTAGCTTAACTTCCAAATAACTTGTAAAACCCTTGGGAAAACCGTGCGTGGTGATTTTTTTAATGTTCATAATTAACTACAAATGAACGCAATCTTTGAAGGTACTTGAACGCACATTTTCATGAACGTGATTCGGTAACTCAGCACTTTCACGTACTTGACCATACTACCACTTTTACAAGGAAATGGACTTTTACGGGTGTCTGGGAGATACCAACAACCAGAGACATATGTAGACGGGTGTCTGGGAGATACAAACAACCAGAGACATATGAAGACGGGTGTCTAGGGGACACCAACAACCAGAGACATATGAAGACGGGTGTCTGGGAGATACAAACAACCAGAGACATATGAAGACGGGTGTCTATGGAGAAACTAACAACCAGAGACATATGAAGACGGGTGTCTGGGAGATACAAACAACCAGAGACATATGAAGACGGGTGTCTGGGAGATACAAACAACCAGAGACATATGTAGACGGGTGTCTATGGAGAAACTAACAACCAGAGACATGAGGACATGTGTCTGGGAGACACCAACAACCAGAGACATATGAAGACGGGTGTCTGGGAGATACAAACAACCAGAGACATATGTAGACGGGTGTCTATGGAGAAACTAACAACCAGAGACATGAGGACATGTGTCTGGGAGATACAAACAACCAGAGACATATGTAGACGGGTGTCTAGGGGACACCAACAACCAGAGACATATGAAGACGGGTGTCTAGGGGACACCAACAACTAGAGACATATGAAGACGGGTGTCTGGGAGACACCAACAACCAGAGACACATGAAGACTGGTGTCTATGGAGAAACTAACAACCAGAGACATGAGGACATGTGTCTGGGAGACACCAACAACCAGAGACATATGAAGACGGGTGTCTGGGAGATACAAACAACCAGAGACATATGAAGACGGGAGTCTAGGGGACACCAACAACCAGAGACATATGAAGACGGGTGTCTAGGGGACACCAACAACCAGAGACATATGAAGATGGGTTTCTAGGGGACACCAACAACCAGAGACATATGAAGAGGGTGTCTGGGAGACACCAACAACCAGAGACATATGAAGACTGGTGCCTATGGAGAAACTAACAACCAGAGACATGAGGACATGTGTCTGGGAGACACCAACAACCAGAGACATATGAAGACGGGTGTCTGGGAGATACCAACAACCAGAGACATATGAAGACGGGTGTCTAAGAGACACCAACAACCAGAGACATATGAAGACTGGTGTCTATGGAGAAACTAACAACCAGAGACATGAGGACATGTGTCTGGGAGACACCAACAACCAGAGACATATGAAGACGGGTGTCTAGGAGACAACAACAACCAGAGACATATGAAGACGGGTGTCTAGGAGACAACAACAACCAGAGACATATGAAGACGGGTGTCTAAGAGACACCAACAACCAGAGACATATGAAGACTGGTGTCTATGGAGAAACTAACAACCAGAGACATGAGGACATGTGTCTGGGAGACACCAACAACCAGAGACATATGAAGACGGGTGTCTGGGAGATACAAACAACCAGAGACATATGAAGACGGGAGTCTAGGGGACACCAACAACCAGAGACATATGAAGACGGGTGTCTAGGGGACACCAACAACCAGAGACATATGAAGATGGGTTTCTAGGGGACACCAACAACCAGAGACATATGAAGAGGGTGTCTGGGAGACACCAACAACCAGAGACATATGAAGACGGGTGTCTATGGAGAAATCAACAACCAGAGACATATGAAGACGGGTGTCTGGGAGATACCAACAACCAGAGACATATGAAGACGGGTGTCTAGGGGACGCCAACAACCAGAGATATATGAAGACGGGTGTCTAGGGGACACCAACAACCAGAGACATATGAAGATGGGTTTCTAGGGGACACCAACAACCAGAGACATATGAAGAGGGTGTCTGGGAGACACCAACAACCAGAGACATATGAAGACTGGTGCCTATGGAGAAACTAACAACCAGAGACATGAGGACATGTGTCTGGGAGACACCAACAACCAGAGACATATGAAGACGGGTGTCTAGGGGACACCAACAACCAGAGACATATGAAGACGGGTGTCTAGGAGACACCAACAACCAGAGACATATGAAGACGGGTGTCTAGGAGACACCAACAACCAGAGACATATGAAGACGGGTGTCTAAGAGACACCAACAACCAGAGACATATGAAGACGGGTGTCTGGGAGATACCAACAACAGACATGCTTCAATTATTAGCCCAAATTAAATCTTCTTTAACTTGCTTTAACATAGTTTAACTTATGATCACATACCATTCTGATAAACGTCATTTAACGCATGCGCAACCTAGGCTTTAAATAAGATAAAAAAAAAAGATACAGCAAATGTCGAAACATATCCATAACCGAATCATACAGCAGTTTCGTCACTCTTCGATTCATCAGACATGATAACAGCCAAAACGCCAAGAAGTTGTCGAGAATTTGTATGTGTCGTGCTCAAAATAAACTGTTATTTTTTCGATTTTCTGCGTCGAGGCCAGTATTCGGTGTCAAATTCCTTTGATCTTATGTCACTTATCAGATAGATAAAAAAGAGGTTCGAACCCGGGACCTTCGAACACTAGCCGGATCTCTACCTGGTCACCGATGATCGACCCAGTCCAGTCCCGCTACCCACCTCCCTCCTTTTTTTCAAGTCTTCGCCCTCGAAGAGACACGAGACCCTTATACCACCACTGTGGGTATTTTAGTTGGGCGCCAATTTTGTAACAGGAGAGGAGAAAATGTAGCAGACCGAGGTTCGAACCCGGGACCTCCGAACACCCTACCAATTGAGCTACCTGGTCACCGATGATCGACCCAGTCCAGTCCCGCTACATACATATTATACATGTTTATTACAATTTTGTAAGCGAAATATAAATTTATCAAACTGATATATTTTACTGCAGCGATGAGCAGTGGACATTGAGATTTTGCAATTAAAAATATCGCTATCCGGCTTCTTTCGTTGATTTCAAATGTTGGCGCCGTAGAAATACATTCATGATTCTGTATCCGGTTTCTGTTCAGTTAAGATCACGTGGAGGCGTGACAATCGTGGCACAGTGATCCCCAGGTGACTCGAGGTAGGACGCACAGCGACATCAAAATGGTGAACCTTGGAGATGTTTTCCCCGATTTTGAGGCCGAATCAACACAGGGGAAACTCAAATTCCACGCTTGGATGGGAGGGTCGTAAGTGTCATCGTGTAGTTTATTGACAATATGTATTTTACAGAATCGTATATTGAGCGCCGGAGTATACACACACTCACACCGGTCGAGGTACATTTTTGTATCGCCTGCATTTTGTGTTGACGACCCTGTCACACATCCAGACGCATGCCATATCATATATAGATATATATATATTTAAAATTAACATTTTATTTGCAAGTGCCTTTGGCAACATACAGGGGCAGAGCTTACTCCAACAATGTTAGAGGTTTTACACGGCGAGATACTTTTGACTAGCGCCGTGTCGCAGTCGGCAAAATAATATCCGATAGAAAAAGAGCCGACCAGCGGCCTCTTATGTTATAGGAGTAGGGCAGAGCTGTTCCTGGTATGTCTGTCAACTTCCAGGTAAACTTAAAAACTAGAAATATCTTTAAACAAGAAATATCTTTTTAAAAAAAAAGGGACATAGTTTTAATGCTGGTGGTTATAATGTAAAACTGCTGGTGAAATAAATCAACGAACTAATGCATTTCAGCACGGATAACAAAATTATATCAGTTTGAATCATTTTTGAAGACTGCCTTTGAATCAGGAATATCATTTTATCAATGTGCCATTTGAAAAGATACAACCACTTATTCAGCTTGCATTCAATCTAAACTTTGTTTTCGTTTTAACTGTATATATCTGCATTTGCATTTACAACTACATTGAGCAATCACATATTTCATCTTGACCAGTAAAGCCACCTGTTGCGTCATAAACTGTCATATCCAGGGCAAAATGAAAATTAGACGGCTATGCCGAAACTGCTGTTCATATTTAAAGTACAGGTACCCTCTTAGCCCGAGTTTCCTCTGGCCCTGACACCATTGTCTGGTTTAGGGGCCCTACATCAGACATGGTGTCAGGGCCAGAGGAAACTCGGGCTAGTACCCTCTTAGATATGTCTATTATATAATGGATGTACTAACAGCATTTCCAAATGTTGGTTATAAACTGGTACAATTTCTGACCAATGCTAAAAATTATAAGAACACCCAAATTCATCAAACAATATTACCAGAGACTTAATACTGTTAAACTTGCATACATTATGTATATGTATTGCACACCTGTTGACTAAGACTCAATTTGATTTAATTGTATACCTGGTACTGTATGAATAATGTAATGAGTTATTTATGGAATACAAATTAAGTTGAATGATTTGTTATTGGAAATTATAACACAAAAACAAAAAGAATTTTTCACTTTTTATTAAAAAAAAAAATATACATCTGCTTGGTAATGTGTATAGAATCAGTAATAGTTTGAACTTAATTTTGAATTTAATTAACAATATATACTACTGAGTTTTGAATTTAATTTACAATATACTACTGACACGACAACCTTAATTTTGACTGGTACAGTGTACACATATACCTGAAACGGCAAATAATGTTATACGGTTTATTGATGAAAATATTTTTGGTCTATTTCTTAATCATATTCTGTGCTGCAAAAAAAAAAACCCACACTTTTTCACCCATGCTCAGGTGGACATGCACAATGCTTCGTGACAAGAAATAGATTAATTTCTGCTTCACCAGTTAACTCTTTTGGAAAGTTTTTGTTCAAAAGTACTGGTCCCAAGATGAAACATATGTAATGGTCCATTTAAACTGAATTAGTATCGCCTTACATTACCCAAAGGAAAAGGTATAAATTACAAGAAAACATGTACTCTTCATTAATTGGACATGCTAATTTAATATTTACAAATGTACTTGCCTCCGTACCAAAGCTATACTGGCCTTGGGCCACCACGGCCTTATTGTTCAAAGTAGTTTTATCACTTGATTAGTGAGAATCTCATTTCTCCTTTACTCCAAAACCTGAGCGTGTGTATTCCTTAAAATAGGCAGATGGGAAGAGACTGACTAGTGTAAAAAAAAATTTCATGATTTACCAGAAATGATTTAAGGATTTTCAAATTATTATTTAACTGTGGTTAGCCTTATCACCCTATGAACAACTGGGCCCAGACTAGGGTTTGGTAATCAGACCAGGGTAACACAATTTTGGGCATAATTCTTTCGATTTTCAAGTTGGCTAGAGTTATCAGGGGAGGTGCTAATTAAACTTTATTATTATTTATTTAGGAACTGTTTAGAGTTACATTGTTATTACATATGAGATAGTTACATATGTTTAAGACCTAGGTGACCGTTCAGGCCCATGGGCCTCTTTCTTGCTCTGGGATTGTAACAGTTAGGACGATCCTGGTATAAAATGAGGGTGGCCATATCATATTCTGAGTATACATGTTTTTTGACATTTTGGGAGCATTAAGTTGGGTCACCAGAACACTGGCTTGTGTTCAACAAAGGAAATGTATGCAAATTTGAATGTATTTGTAATATATAAATGAAATCCTCTGGTATAAATACATGATTGATGAATTTGGGTGTTTTTACTTTTTAGCATTGATCAGAAACCGTACAAGCTTATAGCCATCATTTGGAAATGCTGTTTAATTTATTAGTTGTCTAAATTAATATAGTCCCTAGATTTAAACAGGTGGTGACAGAATATGCACAGGTACAAGTAAACCCTAGGAGAGTGGCCATATCATCTACTGCCCCAGATGCTATTAACCTAGATATTTCTGTTATTTTTACATTTTTGGGGCATTAATTTGGGTCATTAGAACACTGGCTTGTGTTCAACAAAGGAAATGTATACACAATTGAGTTAACCAAATACCTATGTTTGATATATAGCTGTGCAGGTCACTGCACATTTTTAAAGCTGTCACAATGGAAACATGCACATACAGGGTGTCTTTTGTGCAAAAAAAAAATAGACAATATTTAATTTGTGTAGTGTTTTGTGTGGAGTGCTGAATACAGAAACTCCAAAGTCACCTTGAGACGCAACTTTGTCTTTATTCATTTATTTTGCTGCATTTTAATCTTGATAATGATGTGTTTTCTATAGAGGCATTTTGATTCAACGATTTATTATAAGTTTATTCCCCTTTGTTTTTTTATACTGTATATTTTATCTTGTGCAGAGTTCCTCTGACTCTGGTCTGGGGCATGTGGTTTTACCGTTGGCAGTGATTTGGTCATGATTTTGTTTCCACTCATTAACACTGTAACAGATACAGACAGAGTTTTTCGTTGTGTGTTTGTATAATGATAATATGCAGGTCAAGACTCGTCAAGTTTGGATTTGGTTATGGTAAATTCCTTTTTCCAGGTTATGAGGCCATTAAGTGTAAAAAAAATCACGAACACAGAAGGAGAGAAATGGGAGAGCCCTTAACACTCCAGTGGGAAATCTTTAAAAATTTAAACCAAAACTGTATACTAGCTCTAGATCTCCTCATCTCCATGTCTAGTGTCAGGGCGAGAGGAAACTCAGGCTACTCATCAAAGAGCCACTGTAAAATGACAATAATTTTTTTTTGTACCGAAGCAGAATATTTAAGCAGCATAAAAGTGAATTCACCTCAAATGAAATTTTATCCAGGTCAGCCAGTAAGTTATTTACATAAGCAAATGTAAGGTGAACGTACATCCTTGCATGGTCAACTAATAGCTGACTTTAGTTTTAAAAAAGCCATGAGTACAGGTCTTAAAAAAGCAAAGAGCACAAAAAAGTTCCATATTTCTCTTCAGTTAATGGCTAGGACATTTATCATCATATTCACAAACACGTTTGGAACAGAAAGGTCGGGTGGCACAGTGGATCACATTTGCCTTTCACCTAGGTGACCGGGGTTTGCTTTCCCGATCGCCTGGGTGAAAGGATATGAGGCCGTCTGCCTGATCAGGTGAGTTTTCCCCTTGTATTCTTTCCTCCCACTGTAAGGCCCCTCAAGCGCTTCCATCCAGGCCAACATTGGTTTGGTTTGTATTGGTTTAACGTCCAATTAACAGCCAAGGTCATTTAAGGACATGCCAGGGTTTTGGAGGTGGAGGAAAGCCGAAGTACCCGGAGAAAAACCACCGGCCTACGGTCAGTACCTGGCAACTGCCGGGCCCCACTTTGGTTTCGAACTCGGAACCCAGAGGTGGAGGGCTAGTGTTAAAGTGTCGGGACACCTTAACCACTCGGCCACCGCGGCCAACCAGTGTGATGTATATAAGTTGATATATAACTTGTTTCGCAATTGTTGTAAAATAAATTGTGTTTACAGAAATTCCTAAATCTATTATCTCTGTTTTGGGACCAGAGTGCGTAAGTTCAAGCACTCTGGTCCCAAATACAGATCTGGGAATTTCTGTAAACTTTATTTATTAAGTATTACTATTCTGTAAACAGGTCTACTTATGCCAAATGTAATTTTATTTTTACATGCAGAATTTGATTTGAATGATAGAACCTTTTCCCCTTTCATAAATAAATAAAGTTTTTCCATACAAACAATTTGTACATGGTAACATGTAAACTGTGTATAAACAAAATTTCATGAATTACAATAATCTACGGCTGTTAATGTCAGAGTCTGAGTAGAGTAAAATAAGACTTGAAATATTGACGGAAGTCTTAAAACTCAAATGGAATATATTTTGCGTAACTATTTAATATATTCCATTGAGTTTAAAAAGTTTTACTGAATCAATGTTAAAACTGTACTTTATTCTATTTGCAAATAAACCTTGCCCACGAATAAGCCCTTTTCTTTTCTTTATGCGAAATCATCATTTTTAAAATGGCAAGCTTACTAAGATGGGTTCACAAGAATACTATGTTTTAAAATGGAGAAGAGGACATTTTTGAGGATAAATACTGTAGTCTAAAATAGAGAATTTCTGTGGAGAGGATTGGCAGGTACATTATACCTTCTACTGTAACCCAACACTACATGCTGTATAGCCAGTTTTGATTTTCTATACAAGATAGGATATTTGAGAGCTTGAGTACACTGACAATGATAAATCACATGACAAATACTAAAGGTTGAAGTTCATTATCCTAGTGGCTATCTGGTCAGCTTTATCTCGTACAAGGAAGTCCCTGATCTAGGTGTGTGATAGATACTGTAAGAAACTTCCCAACACTGTAAGAAACTTCCAAACCTATCTATATCATGGCCAGTTTCTCAGAATGTTATTCTTGGCAAGGGATTGATATCCCTACGTCCTGAATGTGAAATACATTTATCCTGATGTGACAATGTGATTACTAGTATATTATTATTCATTTTATATCCTGTAATATATCTACAATATACTACCCCCAGTTGTTAGCATTTCTCAGGAAGGTGAGAAGTCGCTGACTGTCTTGTACTGTCAGCATTATTTCCTTGGACAAGTCACTGCAGTCTTTACACCTGCAACCAGTCTTGATAGTATGCAATTTGTCAGTCATTAATAAGTTGTTCCACACTTATGAAATTAATTAACATGTGTTAAACTTTTTAATGAAGGTGTCAAAATTCAAAATTTCAGCATTCAAAAACATAGTATCTACTGATACTTTGAAAATTAATGTACAGCACTAATTTTGTATTTATGAAAAACACCATTTCTTTAGTATTTAATATGTTAAGTTTGCAATACTCGGTTTTTAGTGTGCTGTAATTTTTAAGAATATGTCCAAAAATTGTTTGACATATTTTTTTCCACAATGGTGGTTTTTGTTTTTTTGTTACGATATACCTACATGTCTTCAAACATTGCTGAGCTCCATTATATTAGATGGCTCCAAATTACCCTTACAGACACAAAAATTCTACTTTGTTTAAAAAATTGTTTCATGTTACTTCAGATGTAACAGCTATTACGATATATATCACTGAGCATTTTGCACAATCAACATATGATTCATCGGGGATTGTCCATACTAGCCTGTTCATTTATTTCTTTGCCTAAAATGCTACCAGGTACACCTCTCCCTAATGCAGGAAGTTAAAAATCGATTCTGTAGGTAGATTGGAGTTTAAAATTCCAGATTGTGTCCTCGTAAATCTTGTATTAAGAATGAACTTATTTACCTGTAACATCCTGTTTGTGTATGTGTATATGGACTAACTTGGATTTTTTTTAGCTCACCGGGCATGTAAGCTTATATGCCTGGTGTGTCTCTGTGCAGTGTCAACTTTTCCCATTAAACAACTTCTTCTCAATATCAAAGATGCCCAGCGTACCGATATTAGCCTGAAGCATGCTGGAGTAAATGGCTGCTAAGTTTATTCAAATGAATTAACGTGACTTACATTCAAGATCACGGGGGTCAAATATGCCGAAATCTTTATTGGGTAATACTGTATAGCATGCTGAAGTAAAGGGCTACCAAGTTTGTTCAAAATAATGACTTTGACCTACAGCCATTCAAGGTCACAGGGGTCAAATATGCTTGAATCTAAAACAAATTCTTCTCATTAGCCAAGAGACCCAAATAAGGACGAAGGGCTACAAAAATTTATTACAATGAATAAACCTAGTCTACTCCTGCCTGGAATATTTGAATAAATCAGCTCATCATTTGATACCCACCATTATTTGTGCTTATATTTATCTTTTGATTAGCAGGTGAGAGATAAATGCCCATTGGGCCTCTTGTTTTGCCTCATTTTGGGAAGATGATTTTGAATTTGGAAAGCAAATTTGGGGAATTTAGCTTTACTGAAAGTAAAAGGAAATGAAATAAGTTGGGAATGGGCTTATGATCTACCCTAATAGCCCCCAGAAAAACATGGCCTCCAGACAATTATTATGTACCTATTAAGCTTGATTAAGAAAAACCATGAAAATTTATTATTATATATCTCACATTAGACAGTGACACATGTATAATTGAAGATACTAGATTATATATCTGTGTAACAATGAATCTGTCACCAATCTGTCATATTTCTGGTCATAACCCTGTTAAAAGTTAGTAACAGTGTTTTTGTGGGTAATTGTTTTACATGTGCCAAAAATGTCAGGTATGTCCCCTTAACAGAAATGTCAGGTACCTGTCCCCTAAACAGAAATGTCAGGTATACGTCCCCTAAACAGAAATGTCAGGTATATGTTCCCTAAACAGAAATGTCAGGTATACATCCACTAAACAGAAATATCGGGTACACGCCCCCTAAACAGAAATGTCAGGTACACGCCCCCTAAACAGAAATGTCAGGTACACGTCCCCTAAACAGAAATGTCAGGTATACGTCCCCTAAACAGAAATATCAGGTACACGCCCCCTAAACAGAAATATCAGGTACACGCCCCCTAAACAGAAATGTCAGGTATACACCCCCTAAACAGAAATGTCAGGTATACACCCCCTAAACAGAAATGTCAGGTATATGCCCCCTAAACAGAAATATCAGGTACACGCCCCCTAAACAGAAATGTCAGGTATACACCCCCTAAACAGAAATGTCAGGTATATGTTCCCTAAACAGAAATGTCAGGTACACGCCCCCTAAACAGAAATATCAGGTACACGCCCCCTGAACAGAAATGTCAGGTACACGCCCCCTAAACAGAAATGTCAGGTACACGCCCCCTAAACAGAAATGTCAGGTATACGTTCCCTAAACAGAAATGTCAGGTATACGTCCCCTAAACAGAAATGTCAGGTATACACCCCCTAAACAGAAATGTCGGGTATACACCCCCTAAACAGAAATATCAGGTACACGCCCCCTAAACAGAAATGTCAGGTATACGTCCCCTAAACAGAAATATCAGGTACACGTCCCCTAAACAGAAATGTCAGGTATATGTCCCCTAAACAGAAATGTCAGGTTCACGCCCCCTAAACAGAAATGTCAGGTACACGCCCCCTAAACAGAAATGTCAGGTATACATCCCCTAAACAGAAATGTCAGGTATACATCCCCTAAACAGAAATGTCAGGTATACGCCCCCTAAACAGAAATGTCAGGTATACATCCCCTAAACAGAAATGTCAGGTATACATCCCCTAAACAGAAATGTCAGGTATATGTCCCCTAAACAGAAATGTCAGGTATACGTCCCCTAAACAGAAATGTCAGGTATACGTCCCCTAAACAGAAATGTCAGGTATACGTCCCCTAAACAGAAATGTCAGGTATACATCCCCTAAACAGAAATGTCAGGTATACATCCCCTAAACAGAAATGTCAGGTATACGTCCCCTAAACAGAAATGTCAGGTATATGTTCCCTAAACAGAAATGTCAGGTACACGTTCCCTAAACAGAAATGTCAGGTATACATCCCCTAAACAGAAATGTCAGGTACACGCCCCCTAAACAGAAATGTCATGTACACGCCCCCTAAACAGAAATGTCAGGTATACGTCCCCTAAACAGAAATGTCAGGTAGACATCCCCTAAACAGAAATGTCAGGTACACGCCCCCTAAACAGAAATGTCATGTACACGCCCCCTAAACAGAAATGTAAGGTACATGTCCCCTTAACAGAAGATGTAGGTAAAACCAAGATTTTGCCGCATTCCTTAATCCATATACCTACTGTAGCACATATAAAAACTATGTGGGACAAATGTGCTTAATGTAGTGTTCATTTTAAGGTTGACCTGTTTCAGTTTTATTGGTAGGTGTTAAACAGATATCCTATTTTTTTATCTTTTGAAAAGAACTTTAAAAGTCTGGGGATGTAGTTTTGTAGAACGGGCTTTGTGTACCTGGCACATCTATCTTTTGTCACTTCTATAAATGTCGGAGGACATGTTGATTTCGGGCTGTATTACCATATTTTTCCTGAAAGAAGCCCCTCCCCTAGTGTGGAAGTTAAGTATTTGAAGTTTGCGGAGCCTCCGCTTATTTCTAAACTGTTAAAGGCACTTTTAATTGATTCTGCAAAAATAATTATGTTTTAATGTATGAGCAGGCGATTTGCAAATGCAGTAAATAGGTAACTTTTTCTATGGGCAAACTATGCCCAGGTACCTTAATATTACTGATGTAGATTGAGCGAATTTTCCTTCAGCTTGATTTGAGGGAATTTTCTTTAGCTTGGTTTGAAGAAATTTCCTTTACCAGGGTAGCTTGGTTTTAGCTAATTTTCTTTTAGCTTGATCCGTACAACACTGCTACGTCAAAGGAATGTATACATTTCTATGGTGGTTAAGTGATACTGGTTACTCCAGCTGATTATATTATCACAAAATTTCTTTAGATTACTTTTTTGAAAAACTTTATCTGTATAGAATAAACAGCCACAAGAGGAATCATTTAGTGTAAATTTCATACATGGTTTCATCCTAGGAGCTTGAAGGATAGGGTCTTCACACAAAGGGATAGCTGTGAATTTAAATGATAAATTCCTCTTTAATGGCTTTGCAGTTTCATACGATATGTAGATATAAATAGGATCTGTAATAAAAACATACTTAAGATACTTTTTATCACATAATTCTGAAAACATACATTTCGAAAGGTTTAAAATTAAAAATGGAGAGGACAATCAAGCAGGGTGCAGCCATCTTGTTGTACCATTCACAATTGATGAAATCATGTCTGACAATATTATGACATCACAATGGATTTGACTGGTGCAGCCAATGAAAATAAGGTTACATAACATAATAACGTATGCAAAAATATTACACAGACAAATTCACTGCATAAATGTACTTTCCTTATCTACAATTGCAGAACAAGTTGTATAATCGTATACTAGTCGTCGGCTGGGGGGGGGGGGGGGGGGGGGGGGGGGGGATCTGGGATTAGTACTGAAACACTGGAATAAACCCAGTTTGATCAGGCAGGTGACCATGTGTATACCTTTTCATGTGTGACCAAAGAACCTATGTGTAGCTCTTCATCCTTTATCTTGCCGAGACAAGACCAGATAGGTCAGTGGTGAGCCTATATATATATATAAAGTAAAACTTCCCAAATTGTTGACATGTCATAAAAATTCAAACTATTCATGAAAAAAAATTCTCATTTTTATCAATTGCAAAATCTGATTATTAAAAAAACCCAACCCAAAACAGTCCTAATTTATTCAGAACTAGGTGTATAGGAAATGACATGCTGGCTTAATTGTCTCCATTTAGTCAGTGGTAAACTAATATAATTACATGTAATTGTAATCATCATTTCAATAACAGTTTAAAATCAATATTACAAGTTTACAACAGATGATTTGATCTTGCTTTCACCAATAGTGTTCAAGTAGTTGAAACAAAATATCTAAAGCCTTCAAAATGGTCATGGTGTCACCCTTAATGGGTGAACTGTCACATAGAATGCCTGCGGATGTAAATATCACAAAACTTGTGTAAATATGAACGGGTCATGACCTTTATTTGTTGTGTGTCACAAGGACACCACACTATCACATGTAATCTCACAAATATCTGATAAATAAGAAAGCTGGGACACACTCGCGTACACCTGTACTGCTGTGTGTGGACATGTTATAGAAGTGGTAAATACCTGTACAGGTGTGCCCTTAAAATCAGGTACCTGCGTTTTAATACTTTAATCTGTACTGACAACATTGAACTGTTGGGGTACTGATGACCAACATAGAACATTTGGTGAACATTTTGTCAGACACTTAATCAACTGTATCATATGAATTAAAGAAATATATATATATGCTTGAATTGTATTCCCTATACACTGTAACACCTAGGATTCATTGTAAGTATTTTAAGCTTTCATTTGTGTACCAGGTAATGTATAGGGACTTAGCACAAATATAAAGTTTTAAATTTTAAATTATAAGAAACTGTTTTTGACTTGATCTGCACATGCTGTGCTTACAAAAACACATGCATACAAAATGGGGTGTGCTTCATAAAACCATGTGCAGAGAAAAATATTTCTGTGTAAAATTTAGACTTTTCTTTAGCCTACAATCATCAGATCAGTGTATATGTTTCTACTATCCAGAGGAGATTTCTTTTTATCAATGGAGCTCTCCAGAAAAATAAGCTGGAAAAACATATTTAGGTCACCTGAGACAAAGTCTCAAGTGACGTATTCTAGTCGCCTTTTGTCCGTTGTCTGTTGTGTGACGTCTGTTGTCCCTCGTCTGTTTGTAACAATTGAATTTACATTTTCAACTTCTTGTCGAGGTGAAGGGCTATCAAGATTGTTCAAATGAACGACATTGACTTTCATTCAAGATCACAGGGTCAAATATTCTAAAATCTTTAAATGACTTCTCATTAACCAAGAGGTCTATAGCTAGAGACCTGATATTTGACCTATAGCATGAGGGGTGAAGACTTTCAAAACTGTTCAAATGAACGACCTTGACCTTCATTCAAAGTCCCAGGGGTCGAATATGCTAAAATCTTTAAACAACTTCTCATTAACCAAGAGGCCAAAAGACCTGATATTGGGCCTATAGCATGCTGGGGTGAAAGGCTAATAAAAATGTTCAAATAAATGACCCTTAACCTTTAGCTTCAATCAAGGTCACATGGGTCAAATATCTCAATTACCAAGAGGCCCAGAGACCTGATGTTTGGCTATTAGCATCCTGGGGTAAAGGGCTTTAATGATTGTTCAAATGTATGAGCATGACCTTCATTCTAGGCCACCAGACTCAAATTTGCTAAAATTGAGAGGTGTGTACTTGCTTTTTGAAAAAAAAAAAAGTGAAGATTTTGTGTTTTGCTCACACATATATTTGGCCGTTTCTGACAAACTATAAAAGCTAGAGCAACCAGACTTGGGTTATATGTGTATCGTGGGATGTATAGCTGATTGCATTACACTCTTTATTAACATTTGTATGATTTGTTTGTATTTTCGCGGTAAAAACCTCAATTTCTGGACTTAGGAAAATCAATGAATTTCATTATAGTCTCTTCGAATATATCCTTGAGTACTCAAGTAAAATCTTTGATATATTGACAAAGCGGAACAGGCGACACATAATTATACATAATTCTTGTCTAATATTATCTTAGGAAACCAATTTTTCCCTGTTTTATCTTACTTAGTTGGAGTATCTTGTTTTCCCATCCGGCTGACTTCACCCCAGTGTGTACAACAGAGCTTGCCGATGTCCAAAGATTGAGTGAAGAATTCAAGAAACGTGGAGTGAAACTTGTTGCACTCTCATGTGATGACACTAAATCACACTGTGATTGGTCAAAGGTACGTATATTTCCGAGATGCTATGTTTGGACAATGGATTCTTTTTTTTTTCTGAGATGTGATTAGTCAGATGTATACGTACATTGAATATTTCAAAGACCATCCTGATTGGTGACAGGTATGTGTACTCCTGAAACCTCATGATAATTAAGTCAAAAGTGCATGATTTTCTGAGACTATGTGATTTAGTGATTGGTCAGGGGTACACACATTTCTGAGACATTCTGATTAGACAGCAGTATATGTAGATTTCTTAGATGTCATGGTAAGTACATACAATAGCTTACTGAGACTGTAATTTAGTGATTGGTCAAGGTTACGTATGTTTCTGGGACATTGTGATTTAGTGATTGATCAAGCTACATACATTTCTGGGACATTGTAATTTAGTGATTGGACAAGGTACGTACATTTCTGGGACATTGTGATTAAATGATTGGTCAAGGGAACGTACATTTTTGGGACGTTGTGATTTAGTGATTGATCAAGCTACATACATTTCTGGGACATTGTAATTTAGTGATTGGTCAAGGTACGTACATTTCTGGGACATTGTAATTTAGTGATTGGTCAAGGTACGCACATTTCTGGGACATTGTGATTAAATGATTGGTCAAGGGAACGTACATTTTTGGGACGTTGTGATTTAGTGATTGATCAAGCTACATACATTTCTGGGACATTGTAATTTAGTGATTGGTCAAGGTATGACATTTCTGGGACATTGTGATTAAATGATTGGTCAAGGGAACGTACATTTTTGGGACGTTGTGATTTAGTGATTGGCAAGGTACATACATTTCTGGGACATTGTAATTTAGTGATTGGTCAAGGTACGTACATTTCTGGGACATTGTGATTTAGTGATTGGTCAAGGCACATACTTTTCTGGGACATTGTGATTTAGTGATTGGTCAAGGCACATACTTTTCTGGGACATTGTGACTTAGGTATTGGTTTGAGGAACATATGTTTCTTAGACATGATGGTTGGTTAGAGTACAAATATATCGGGAGATATTTGTGACTCGTCTTTCTACAGACCCAAGAACTTCTGCATGCAAACATATGCTTGCTGTTTTGCTGGTGAAATGTCATTCCCCAGATACCAATAGTTGATGGGGTGTATGATAGCTTGGAGTCTGTATAGCACAAGACTAATTGCCACCTCAGTAACAGCTCTAAGATGTATGCTTTGATCCCTACCCAGGAGGTCTGTTATGATTGTCTTAGAGCAAGAGATTTAACCTAAAGCTACTACAGCGAAACCCCAGCCCTAGAATGGCCCTGCCCCTAAAATAATCCTGCTGTTGGCTGGATGATGAGCAAATAATCAAAGCAAAATTAAATTATTTTTACTTTCTCCAAATACCAACAGGATGTGATCGCCTACTGCAAAAAGGGGTCGAGTTGTCAGGATAAAGAACTGTCATTTCCCATCATCTCTGACCCAAAACGTGAACTGGCAGTCCAACTTGGAATGGTTGACCCTGATGAGAAGGATGCTGCTGGACTCCCTTTGACCTGCAGGGCAGTAAGTATCTATACAAAGACATAATGATATACCAAAATGTATGTACGACCTTTGAGAACACTTGCATGCTTTCTATAGTTAATAAGTTAGTTTTATTTCCATATACCTAAAAAAATAAAATGATACATATGCTGCTGTGCAAGAATAGTATAAATGTATTGCAAAATGATCTTAGAACCTTCCAACATCAAGTCTTGAATATTTTGGAGATAAGAAAAATATCTCCTACATGTTTGTTTACTCAGATTTCCTGTTTTGATCAGGTAAACTGAAAAAAGTCTTTTGACTGACATTGTACATTCATTTTTAAATTTACATTTTTGACTTCTTCTCAATAACCAGGGTCCCAGGGTCTTGATATTGGGCCAGTAGCATGCTGGGATTAAGGACTACTAAGTACAAGTTTGTTAAAATGAATGGCATTGACCTCGTTTCAAGATGACAGGGGTCAAGTGTTTGAAAACCTTGAAACAACTTATTTTTAACCAAGAACCCTGAGACCTGATATTAAGACTGTACCATGTTTAATGAAGGCCTACCAAGCTTGTTCAAATGTATACCTTGACCTACATTCAATGTCAGAGGGGTCAAATACATGCTGAGAAGATGTAGAGTGGAACTCCTCTAAACTGATCATACACAGTACATGAATATTTGGCTGGTTTATAGAGGGTTCAGTTTGAAGGAGTTATCTGTTTTGACTGGTCAGGATCTGGGGATTGTATTGGTCAGATGAGGTTTTCCTATCTTAGAGGCAGTGTTAATATTATGAAAGTTAATGGAAATAACCTTGTCAATGTTTTCATTATGGTCAATTGTGCCAAATGATTTAAACATAGATTTGCTAAAATTTGATATCATTCAATGTTTTATGAGTTTCATTTTGTTTATTGCCAATGTGTATTTATGCCATCATTTCTTTTTATTGATTTTACAGTATAGCAATGTTTAACTTTACGATTAATAGGTTAAAGTCAACTTTGCTTAACATACTGCAGAACACATGAGCCAGTACGAGATCTGTCAGGCCACCTGCTTACTGATCTATTTGAAGCTTGATGATTTATACATATGTACAATTGTATTTCAAGTTCCTTATATTAAGAACAATTCCTCTTGTTACATTTCCATATGATTTTCATTTTGATACAAGATTTATTTCATCCTGGTATTAGATAGGAGAATATTCTTCTGCTGTATTATACTCTGGTTTGTTTTAAATTTATTTGTTTTTCTGTTTAGGTGTTCATTATTGGCCCAGACAACAAGCTGAAGTTGTCCATGCTCTACCCAGCCACCACTGGCAGGAACTTTGCGTAAGTCAGGATCCTAAGTTTCACCGACTTTACTGACCACTGACTTTAACAACATCCAGTATTGTCGGACCATATCCATCAGAACGGTGACATGCCACACTTTCATTGCTGAAACTAGCTAGCTGACTTTTACAACATCCAGTATTTTCTGACCATATCCATCAGAATGACTTTACAGATGCAGTCATATCCAACACATTGATTTGGTCCCAGTGTTTTGGTTAAGCAGGTTTCACTTGACTACAGATCTGTAATTCCATAGATCAGACCATATTAGAGAATTTATTACCAGCATTTCAATAAGGTTGTACTCCTGATGTTGTAGTGCTCGATTCTGTTTCGAGACACTCTGGCAGATCTTTCATTGAATCAAACTTTTGTTTTTACATCCATTCCCTTAAAATCAATTTGATGAATATTCATGATATTTAAAGTTATAACTTCCTCGCATGAAATTAAACAAAAATCCAAGCTCACAGGATGAAGAATTTAGAAAGCATATTGTCTCTTATTAGCTGGATTGCTTAGCATCATGATAATTACAGGGCTTTTTCTTGGGGCTTTTTGGGGCTGTTATTGGGCCCTATTCCCAATTGAATTTTTTTCATATTTAAGCCAAATTCCCAAAATTTTTAGTTTACTCCTGAACAAATCGTTCCCAATTTACCAATTTTTTCCCCAAAATGAGACAAAAAGGCCCTTTCCCAAATCAGTGAGAAAAAAACCTGAATTAGTTAGTCTTCAGCTGGCAATGAGTATGTATTGTCACAAAAAAAGACAGCAAAAAACAGTCATTTAAGCAATGAACAGTGGTTAAATGTTGTTATAGTCGATATGGCAGCGAGATGTATGGTGGGCAAATGGCATGGGAACCCGTTATGGTTTCCATGCTACATTTGCCCACCATACATCTTGCTGCCATATCAACTATAACAACATTAAAACCACTGTTCAAAACTTATATTTACATTGTCTTACCATTTTCGTCAACTTTGAAAAAAACTAAACCAACACAAAAAAATCCCGCCTTTTTTAATGTCACATGACCCACTGGGTGTTATAGCCTGAGGCACTGGGTGTTATAGGCGTATGGTGGCAACTGCCCCTTAGCATTGTGTCAATGGGGGAAATGCGGAGCAAAATTAAATATAACGTAATGTACATGTTGTTTTATATTACAGAGAAATCCTGCGTGTGGTAGACTCACTCCAGCTGACCGCCACGAAAAAAGTTGCCACACCTGCTAACTGGCAGGTGAGTTGATCAATTTTATATGTCAGAAAAGGATTTTATTAATATTTGCTTTACTTTAAGTGTATGGTAATAGTGTAAAAGTATGATAGTATAATGTAAGAGTGTATGGAATTTGCAGTGTAAAAGAATGCTATTATGATTCATATAGTGTATGGTATGATAGGGTAAAAATATATTATAATTTGATAGTGAATGGAATTGCAGTGTAAAAGTATACATATGATAATGTAATGTAATAGTGTATGGTATTTTAATGTAAATGTATGATTAGCTCGTCTCTTCGAAGAAGAGTGAGAGCTTATGTTGTCACTCCGGCGTCGGCATCGGCGTCGGTTTTCCAAATGTTAAATTTTTGGTGCAAGTGTTGAAAGGCATAGTAATTTATGGTAATATGGTCCCTGTGGGGGTCAAACTATCCCCTGCCGGAGTTAAACTAAAAGATTTTTTGGAAAAAAAACCAGATTTTTGAAAATTTTTGGACTTTTATTTTGCGTTAAATTTTTGGTGCAAGTGTTGAAAGGTATTAATACACCACTTCATAATTGTACTAGGGTGCTGATAATTGGCAATAGAGTCCCTCTGGGGTTAAATTATCCCCTGCTAGAGTTAAATTAAAAGATTTTTTGGGAAAAAAACAGAATTTTCAAATTTTTGGACTTAGAATATTTCTGCTTCAAGTTTTTGGTGGAAGTGTTTTTAATACATCACTTTATAATTGTACTAGGGTGCTGACATTTGGCAATAGAGTCCCTATGGAGGAAGACAATCCCTTCCTGGAGTAAAACTTTTAAAAAATTGGATTTTTTCTTTTTAAATCTTTGTTTTTTTGTTTTTAAATCTTTGGACTTTATGTTAAGTTGATGTTGTGAGTGTTGAAAAGCATAGCAATACATGGTATTGGGTTCCCTGTGGGGGTTAAACTATCCCTTGCCAGAGTTAAACTGAAAGATGTTTTGGGGGAAAAAACACATTTTTTAAATTTTTGTGCAAATGTTGAAAGCTATTAACACATCACTTTATTATTGTACTAGGGTGCTGATATTTGGTAATAGAGTCCCTATGGACTTACACTATCCCATCTTGGGGTGAAACTGAAAATAAAACAATGTGAAAATGCTCACATTAGACAATTTATACCGGTCCACATTTTTCAAGGGAGACAACTCTCATCAGGATAATATTTTGTCAAAAATTGAAGAAATATGTCCAAAAGCAATTACATTTGTATTTAATATATTCATTTAATCTTCAACAGCATAGCTTGTCTCCCAAATGTTTGTCAATAAATAATTTATATATATATAAATTGGTATGGTTTTGAAAATTGCATGAATTCACAAAACATAATCTGATCAAGTAAACAATATAAATATTATTAATGCAATTTGCGAAACCATTCCAATTAATATATTTTAATTATTAATTGACAAACATTTGAGAGACGAGCTATGCTGTTCTCCAACAGCTCTTGTTTCTTTTTAAATCTGTGTTTTTAGCTCGTCTCTTCGAAGAAAAGCGAGAGCTTATGTTGTCACTCCGGCGTCGGCGTTGGTTTTCCAAATGTTAAATTTTTGGTGCCAGTGTTGAAAGGCATAGTAATTTATGGTAATATGGTCCTTTGGGAGTCAAACTATCCCCTGCTGGAGTTAAACTAAATGAGTTTTTGGAAAAAAAACAGATTTTTGAAAATTGTTTTACTTAGAAAAATTTTGCGTTAAGTTTTTGGTGCGAGTGTTGAAAGGTATTAATACATCACTTTATAATTGTACTAGGGTGCTGATAATTGGCAATAGAGTCCCTCTGGGGTTTGACTATCCCCTGCCAGAGTTAAACTAAAAGATTTTTTTTGGAAAAAACTAGAATTTTCAAATTTTTGGACTTAGAATATTTCTGCGTTAAGTTTTTGGTGCGAGTGTTGAAAGGTATTAATACATCACTTTATAATTGTACTAGGGTGCTGATAATTGGCAATAGAGTCCCTCTGGGGTTAGACTATCCCTTGCCAGAGTTAAACTAAAAGATTTTTTTTTTTTAAACTAGAATTTTCAAATTTTTGGACTTAGAATATTTCTGCGTTAAAATTTTGGTGCGAGTGTTGAAAGGTATTAATACATCACTTTATAATTGTACTAGGGTGCTGATAATTGGCAATAGAGTCCCTCTGGGGTTTGACTATCCCCTGCCAGAGTTAAACTAAAAGATTTTTTTTTTTAAAAACTAGAATTTTCAAATTTTTGGACTTAGAATATTTCTGCGTTAAGTTTTTGGTGCAAGTGTTGAAAGGTATTAATACATCACTTTATAATTGTACTAGGGTGCTGATGATTGGCAATAGAGTCCCTCTGGGGTTTGACTATCCCCTGCCAGAGTTAAACTAAAAGATTTTTTTTGGAAAAAACTAGAATTTTCAAATTTTTGGACTTAGAATATTTCTGCGTTAAGTTTTTTGGTGCAAGTGTTGAAAGGTATTAATAAATCACTTTATAATTGTACTGGGGTGCTGATAGTTAGTAATAAACTCCCTCTTAGGTTAAACTATCCCCTGCCGGAGTTAAACTAAAATGTTTTTTGGGGAAATAATCAGAATTATCAAATTTTTGGACTTAGAATATTAAACTGAAATATTTTTTTGAGGAAAAAACACAATTTTTTAAAATTTTCGTGCAAATGTTGAAAGCTTTTTAACACATCACTTTATGATTGTACTAGGGTGCTGATATTTGGTGAAAGAGTCCCTATGGAGTTACACTATCCTTTCTTGGGGTGAAACTGAATATAAAACAACATGAAAACGTCACAATAGACAATTTATACCGGTCCACATTTTTCAAGGGAGACAACTCTCATTAGGATATGTTGTCAAAAAATTGAAGAAATATGTCCAAAAGCAATTACATTTGTGTTTAATATCTTCATTTAATCTACAACAGCATAGCTTGTCTCCAAAATGTTTTTCAATAAATAATTTATATATATATATAAATTGGTATGGTTTTGAAAATTGCATGAATTCACAAAACATAATCTGATCAAGTAAACAATATAAATATTATTAATGCAATTTGTGAAACCATTCCAATTATTATATTTTATTTATTTATTGACAAACATTTGTGAGACGAGCTATGCTGTTCTCCAACAGCTCTTGTTTTGTTTTTGTTTTTAAATCTTTGGACTTTGTGTTAAGTTTATATTGTGTGTGTTGAAAGGCATAGTAATACATGGTATTGGGTTCCCTGTGGGGGTTAAACTTTCCCTTGCCGGAGTTAAACTGAAATATTTTTTTGGGGAAAAAACACATTTGAAAAAAAAAAGGTGCAAATGTTGAAAGCTATTTAACACATCACTTTATGATTGTACTAGGGTGCTGATATTTGGTAAAAGAGTCCCTATGGAGTTACACTATCCCTTCTTGGGGTGAAACTGAAAATAAAACAATGTGAAAATGCTCACAATAGACAATTTATACCGATCCACATTTTTCAAGGGAGACAACTCTCATCAGGATAATATTTTGTCATAAAATTGAAGAAATATGTCCAAAAGCAATTACATTTGTATTTAATATATTCATTTAATCTACAACAGCATAGCTTGTCTCCCGAATGTTTGTCAATAAATAATTTATATATATATAAATTTGTATGGTTTTGAAAATTGCATGAATTCACAAAGCATAATCTGATCAAGTAAACAATATAAATATTATTAATGCAATTTGTGAAACCATTCCAATTAATATATTTTAATTATTTATTGACAAACATTTGCGAGACGAGCTATGCTGTTCTCCAACAGCCCTTGTTTTTTAATGTAATAATTGTGGTATTATAGTGTAAAAGTGTGATATTATAATGTACTAGTGTATAGTATTATAATGTAATAATGTATTCTTTGTGTTGTATCATAAAAGGCCGGTGGTGAGGTGATGGTTGTTCCATCACTGTCGAAGGAAGAAGCATTGGCTCAATTCCCCAACCATGAGGTCTTCGATGTTCCATCCAAGAAGTCGTACATTCGCCTCACAACGCTGGACTAAAATATATGCTGGCGAAAGTTGATCGCCAAACAGATTAAGCAAACCATTGTACATGTATATCTAGAGATAAAAGTACGAAAGTATATCACGATGGCTCTGGAAGGTTTATGTGTTTTGACAACAGATTGAGATATCTTGGATAACCATGGTGTTGCTAGTCCAGTTTGTATATGAACCGGCCACATCTATACTCTAACTCATGACTAACCTCTCAATTAAGGGGCCGCTACTCTTGGACATAAAGTGTCCTAATCAGCCCTGGAAAATATATTGTTATTGAATAACTGTGTCCACATATATTTACAATGGCTTAATCTACATCATTGTAAATTAACATCAATTGTTTCATTAACTTACACTGAATAGAAAGTGCTTTACCTTCCTTTTTTAAAAGCCCCTTTGTAACAGTTTAGTTTTCTACCTGTATCAGTGGTTTCATAAAATGGCTTGTTATCCAAAATGTAGGTTGGTTGTATTGTGTTAAAATGGATTTGATTGTTAATTATTCATCTGCTAGCTTTCTTGTCTTTATTCCACATACAGCTTTTGTTTAGAAAAATTTAAGGAAAATGTTTTGCTGAAATGATTGTGACTTTTTATCATTCAGTTCAAATTGTTTTGAAAAAAAGCCATTTCTAGCAGTTTTGATGTTGCTTCCTGTTAATCCTTACGGTGTATATTAGGTTTTACTTTTTGTATTGTTAAATTGTTGAGTCTAAGCATTTATATTTTTAAAATACATTCATTAACCTCTGCTTGATTAAAACAGCTTCTACACAATATACATCAATAAACACTTGTACTGTATCACACATGATTTTTGTTTTATTTGCAGTAGTTTTATAACACAGACATACATTTCCTGAGACTGGAGACTTCCCCTTACATATACATATATTGCTACTTTTATCAGGTTTTTTTATGATGAAATTAGGTGAAAATAATTTCCAATGAAATTGTATTGTCTAGCTTATTATATATCTATGATTGTATTGGTGAAAGACAGATATTTCTACTTTAAACAATGGCATAAATGTACTAGGAACTGGTGGGAGAAGAAACTATCCACCTTAAACATGGCCTGAATGTATTGGGGAGATGAAACTTTAACTGGAAACAAGGCCTGAATGTATTAGGAATGAGTGGGAGACGAAACTTTTACTGGAAACAAGGCCTGAATGTATTAGGAATGAGTGGGAGACGAAACTTTTACTGGAAACAAGGCCTGAATGTATTAGGAATGAGTGGGAGACGAAACATTTACTGGAAACAAGGCCTGAATGTATTGGGAACCAATGGGAGACGACACTTTTACTGGAAACAAGGTCTGAATGTATTGGGAACCAATGGGAGACGAAACTTTTACTGGAAACAAGGCCTGAATGTATTGAGAACCAGTGGGAGACAACTGTGTCTGTGAGATAGAACTTTCTACCTTATACAAGGTCTGAATGTATTGGGAACCAGTTGGAGACCGAACATTCTACTTGAAACAAGGCCTGAATGATTTGGAACTTTCTACCTGAAATAATTAGGTCACAAATGTATTTGAAACCAGTGGGAGATGGAACTTCCTACTTTAAACAATCTGGCGAAATTTTATTAGAACTATTGAAATTCTAGACAAAAAAGAACCAGTGGGAGACAACACTTTTACTGGAAACAAGGCCTGAATGTATTGGGAATGAGTGGGAGACGACACTTTTACTGGAAACAAGGCCTGAATGTATTGGGAACCAATGGGAGACGACACTTTTACTGGAAACAAGGTCTGAATGTATTGGGAACCAATGGGAGACGACACTTTTACTGGAAACAAGGCCTGAATGTATTCGGAATGAGTGGGAGACGACACTTTTACTGGAAACAAGGCCTGAATGTATTGGGAACCATTGGGAGATGACACTTTTACTGGAAACAAGGCCTGAATGTATTGGGAATGAGTGGGAGACGACACTTTGACTGGAAACAAGGCCTGAATGTATTGGGAACCAATGGGAGACGACACTTTTACTGGAAACAAGGTCTGAATGTATTGGGAACCAATGGGAGACGACACTTTTACTGGAAACAAGGTCTGAATGTATTGGGAATGAGTGGGAGACGACACTTTTACTGGAAACAAGGCCTGAATGTATTGGGAATGAGTGGGAGACGACACTTTTACTGGAAACAAGGCCTGAATGTTTTGGGGAACCAATGGGAGACGACACTTTTACTGGAAACAAGGTCTGAATGTATTGGGAACCAGTGGGAGACGACACTTTTACTGGAAACAAGGCCTGAATGTATTGGGAATGAGTGGGAGACGACACTTTTACTGGAAACAAGGTCTGAATGTATTGGGAATGAGTGGGAGACGAAACTTTTACTGGAAACAAGGCCTGAATGTATAAGGAACCAGTGTGAGACAGAACTTTCTACCTTATACAAGGTCTGAATGTATTGGGAACCAGTTGGAGACCGAACATTCTACTTGAAACAAGGCCTGAATGATTTGGAACTTTCTACCTGAAATAATTAGGTCACAAATGTATTTGAAACCAGTGGGAGATGGAACTTCCTACTTTAAACAATCTGGCGAAATTTTATTAGAACTATTGAAATTCTAGACAAAAAATAAATTGTGTGCAGTATGTATATCTAACAATCTAATATATACTTTCCTGGTTGACATCCTATAGTGTTCGAAAAGTCATGACACACCTGCAAACAATTGTAGCTTACGCAATAATAGACTTGATTAATAAAAGCTGCTCATCTTTTTAGTCACATTCAGAATAACAAACTAGCTAGACCTTAATTTCAGACATTTAAATATTCAGGATACCTTTTAGAAGATCCGGTGTTATATTTTCTTCCTGTGAACACAGATTTAAAATACATTTTAGTTTCTATTATTTATTTAACTTAAATTATGAGAGTAAATTTTACTGAAGATCAAACTGTTTGTGACTTTTCTTCTGAAAATATGGAGCTAAATACTGGAGATTGGAGATCATATTGTATTTAAAAAATAAAAAATAAAAAAAAATAAAAAATTCTCACACCGCAATATATTCAAGATACAGAATATATTTTAAATTGTAGAAGTACAGAGTATAAGGTCAGTTTACTAGCATAGTCTAGCAGGAATTTCCCTTTAGACTAGCGGTATAATAGCACAGTCTAGCCGGAATTTCCCTTTAGACTAGTGGTATACAGGCATAGTCTAGCAGGAATTTACCTTTAGCCTAGTGGTATACTGGTACAGTCTAGCGGGAATTTCCCTTTAAACTAACGAATACTAGCACAGTCTAGCAGGAATTTCCCTTTAGACTAGCGGTATAATAGCACAGTCTAGCTGGAATTTCCCTTTAGACTAGTGGTATACAGGCATAGTCTAGCCGGAATTTACCTTTAGCCTAGTGGTATACTGGTACAGTCTAGCGGGAATTTCCCTTTAAACTAACGAATACTAGCACAGTCTAGCGGGAATTTCCCTTTAGACTAGTGGTATATTAGCACAGTCTAGCGGGAATTTCCCTTTAGCCTAGTGGTATACTAGCACAGTCTAGCCGGAATTTCCTAATAGACTAGTGGTATACTAGCACAGTCTAGCCGGAATTTCCCTTATAGACTAGTGGTATACTGGTTCAGTCTAGCGGGAATTTCCCTTTTAGACTAGTGGTATTCCAGCACAGTCTAGCGGGAATTTCCCTTTAGACTAGCGGTATAATAGCACAGTCTAGCTGGACTTTCCCTTTAGACTAGCGGTATAATAGCACAGTCTAGCTGGACTTTCCCTTTAGACTAGCGGTATAATAGCACAGTCTAGCTGGAATTTCCCTTTAGACTAGTGGTATACAAGCATAGTCTAGCCGGAATTTACCTTTAGCCTAGTGGTATACTGGTACAGTCTAGCGGGAATTTCCCTTTCAACTAACGAATACTAGCACAGTCTAGCGGGAATTTCCCTTTAGACTAGTGGTATATTAGCACAGTCTAGCGGGAATTTCCCTTTAGCCTAGTGGTATACTAGCACAGTCTAGCGGGAATTTCCTTATAGACTAGTGGTTTGCTAGCACATTCTAGCGGGAATTTCCTTATAGACTAGTGATATACTAGCACAGTCTAGCCGGAATTTACCTTTAGCCTAGTGGTATACTGGTTCAGTCGAGCGGGAATTTCCCTTTAGACTAGTGGTATTCCAGCACAGTCTAGCGGGAATTTCCCTTTAGACTAGCGGTATAAAAGCACAGTCTAGCGGGATTTTCCCTTTAGACTATCGGTATAATAGCACAGTCTAGATGGACTTTCCCTTTAGACTAGCGGTATAATAGCACAGTCTAGCGGGAATTTCCTTATAGACTAGTGGTATACTAGCACAGTCTAGCCGTAATTTCCTTATAGACTAGTGGTATACTAGCACAGTCTAGCGGGAATTTCCCTTTTAGACTAGTGGTATACTGGTTCAGTCTAGCGGGAATTTCCCTTTAGACTAGCGGTATACTAGCACAGTCTAGCGGGAATTTCCCTTTAGACTAGTGGTATATTAGCACAGTCTAGCGGGAATTTCCCTTTAGCCTAGTGGTATACTAGCACAGTCTAGCGGGAATTTCCTTATAGACTAGTGGTTTGCTAGCACAGTCTAGCGGGAATTTCCTTATAGACTAGTGATATACTAGCACAGTCTAGCCGGAATTTACCTTTAGCCTAGTGGTATACTGGTTCAGTCGAGCGATAATTTCCCTTTAGACTAGTGGTATTCCAGCACAGTCTAGCTGGACTTTCCCTTTAGACTAGCGGTATAATAGCACAGTCTAGCTGGAATTTCCCTTTAGACTAGTGGTATACAAGCATAGTCTTGCGGGAATATCCCTTTAGCCTAGTGGTATACTAGCACAGCCTAGCATGGATTTCCTTATAGACTAGTGATATACTAGCACAGCCTAGCAGGAATTTCCTTATAAACTAGTGGTATACTTGCACAGTCTAGCGGGAATTTCCCTTAAGACTAGTGGTATATTAGCACAGTCTAGCGGGAATTTCCCTTTAGCCTAGTGGTATACTAGCACAGCCTAGCATGGATTTCCTTATAGACTAGTGATATACTAGCACAGCCTAGCAGGAATTTCCTTATAGACTAGTGGTATACTTGCACAGTCTAGCGGGAATTTCCTTATAGACTAGTGGTTTACTAGCACAGTCTAGCGGGAATTTCCTTATAGACTAGTGGTATACTAGCACAGTCTAGCCGGAATTTACCTTTAGCCTAGTGGTATACTGGTTCAGTCTAGCGGGAATTTCCCTTTAGACTAGTGGTATTCCAGCACAGTCTAGCGGGAATTTCCCTTTAGACTAGCGGTATAAAAGCACAGTCTAGCTGGATTTTCCCTTTAGACTAGTGGTATTCCAGCACAGTCTAGCGGGAATTTCCCTTTAGACTAGCGGTATAATAGCACAGTCTAGCTGGAATTTCCTGATAGACTAGTGGTATACTGGTTCAGTCTAGCGGGAATTTCCCTTTAGACTAGTGGTATTCCAGCACAGTCTAGCGGGAATTTCCCTTTAGACTAGTGGTATTCCGGCACAGTCTAGCGGGAATTTCCCTTTAGACTAGCGGTATAATAGCACAGTGTAGCTGGACTTTCCCTTTAGACTAGCGGTATAATAGCACAGTCTAGCTGGAATTTCCCTTTAGCCTAGTGGTATACTGGTACAGTCTAGCGGGAATTTCCCTTTAAACTAACGAATACTAGCACAGTCTAGCGGGAATTTCCCTTTAGACTAGTGGTATATTAGCACAGTCTAGCGGGAATTTCCCTTTAGCCTAGTGGTATACTAGCACAGTCTAGCGGGAATTTCCTTATAGACTAGTGGTTTGCTAGCACAGTCTAGCGGGAATTTCCTTATAGACTAGTGATATACTAGCACAGTCTAGCCGGAATTTACCTTTAGCCTAGTGGTATACTGGTTCAGTCGAGCGGGAATTTCCCTTTAGACTAGTGGTATTCCAGCACAGTCTAGCGGGAATTTCCCTTTAGACTAGCGGTATAAAAGCACTGTCTAGCTGGATTTTCCCTTTAGACTAGCGGTATAATAGCACAGTCTAGCGGGAATTTCCTTATAGACTAGTGGTATACTAGCACAGTCTAGCCGGAATTTCCCTTATAGACTAGTGGTATACTGGTTCAGTCTAGCGGGAATTTCCCTTTTAGACTAGTGGTATTCCAGCACAGTCTAGCGGGAATTTCCCTTTAGACTAGCGGTATAATAGCACAGTCTAGCTGGACTTTCCCTTTAGACTAGCGGTATAATAGCACAGTCTAGCTGGACTTTCCCTTTAGACTAGCGGTATAATAGCACAGTCTAGCTGGAATTTCCCTTTAGACTAGTGGTATACAAGCATAGTCTAGCCGGAATTTACCTTTAGCCTAGTGGTATACTGGTACAGTCTAGCGGGAATTTCCCTTTAAACTAACGAATACTAGCACAGTCTAGCGGGAATTTCCCTTTAGACTAGTGGTATATTAGCACAGTCTAGCGGGAATTTCCCTTTAGCCTAGTGGTATACTAGCACAGTCTAGCGGGAATTTCCTTATAGACTAGTGGTTTGCTAGCACATTCTAGCGGGAATTTCCTTATAGACTAGTGATATACTAGCACAGTCTAGCCGGAATTTACCTTTAGCCTAGTGGTATACTGGTTCAGTCGAGCGGGAATTTCCCTTTAGACTAGTGGTATTCCAGCACAGTCTAGCGGGAATTTCCCTTTAGACTAGCGGTATAAAAGCACAGTCTAGCGGGATTTTCCCTTTAGACTATCGGTATAATAGCACAGTCTAGATGGACTTTCCCTTTAGACTAGCGGTATAATAGCACAGTCTAGCGGGAATTTCCTTATAGACTAGTGGTATACTAGCACAGTCTAGCCGTAATTTCCTTATAGACTAGTGGTATACTAGCACAGTCTAGCGGGAATTTCCCTTTTAGACTAGTGGTATACTGGTTCAGTCTAGCGGGAATTTCCCTTTAGACTAGCGGTATACTAGCACAGTCTAGCGGGAATTTCCCTTTAGACTAGTGGTATATTAGCACAGTCTAGCGGGAATTTCCCTTTAGCCTAGTGGTATACTAGCACAGTCTAGCGGGAATTTCCTTATAGACTAGTGGTTTGCTAGCACAGTCTAGCGGGAATTTCCTTATAGACTAGTGATATACTAGCACAGTCTAGCCGGAATTTACCTTTAGCCTAGTGGTATACTGGTTCAGTCGAGCGATAATTTCCCTTTAGACTAGTGGTATTCCAGCACAGTCTAGCTGGACTTTCCCTTTAGACTAGCGGTATAATAGCACAGTCTAGCTGGAATTTCCCTTTAGACTAGTGGTATACAAGCATAGTCTTGCGGGAATTTCCCTTTAGCCTAGTGGTATACTAGCACAGCCTAGCATGGATTTCCTTATAGACTAGTGATATACTAGCACAGCCTAGCAGGAATTTCCTTATAAACTAGTGGTATACTTGCACAGTCTAGCGGGAATTTCCCTTAAGACTAGTGGTATATTAGCACAGTCTAGCGGGAATTTCCCTTTAGCCTAGTGGTATACTAGCACAGCCTAGCATGGATTTCCTTATAGACTAGTGATATACTAGCACAGCCTAGCAGGAATTTCCTTATAGACTAGTGGTATACTTGCACAGTCTAGCGGGAATTTCCTTATAGACTAGTGGTTTACTAGCACAGTCTAGCGGGAATTTCCTTATAGACTAGTGGTATACTAGCACAGTCTAGCCGGAATTTACCTTTAGCCTAGTGGTATACTGGTTCAGTCTAGCGGGAATTTCCCTTTAGACTAGTGGTATTCCAGCACAGTCTAGCGGGAATTTCCCTTTAGACTAGCGGTATAAAAGCACAGTCTAGCTGGATTTTCCCTTTAGACTAGTGGTATTCCAGCACAGTCTAGCGGGAATTTCCCTTTAGACTAGCGGTATAATAGCACAGTCTAGCTGGAATTTCCTGATAGACTAGTGGTATACTGGTTCAGTCTAGCGGGAATTTCCCTTTAGACTAGTGGTATTCCAGCACAGTCTAGCGGGAATTTCCCTTTAGACTAGTGGTATTCCGGCACAGTCTAGCGGGAATTTCCCTTTAGACTAGCGGTATAATAGCACAGTGTAGCTGGACTTTCCCTTTAGACTAGCGGTATAATAGCACAGTCTAGCTGGAATTTCCCTTTAGCCTAGTGGTATACTGGTACAGTCTAGCGGGAATTTCCCTTTAAACTAACGAATACTAGCACAGTCTAGCGGGAATTTCCCTTTAGACTAGTGGTATATTAGCACAGTCTAGCGGGAATTTCCCTTTAGCCTAGTGGTATACTAGCACAGTCTAGCGGGAATTTCCTTATAGACTAGTGGTTTGCTAGCACAGTCTAGCGGGAATTTCCTTATAGACTAGTGATATACTAGCACAGTCTAGCCGGAATTTACCTTTAGCCTAGTGGTATACTGGTTCAGTCGAGCGGGAATTTCCCTTTAGACTAGTGGTATTCCAGCACAGTCTAGCGGGAATTTCCCTTTAGACTAGCGGTATAAAAGCACTGTCTAGCTGGATTTTCCCTTTAGACTAGCGGTATAATAGCACAGTCTAGCGGGAATTTCCTTATAGACTAGTGGTATACTAGCACAGTCTAGCCGGAATTTCCTGATAGACTAGTGGTATACTAGCACAGTCTAGCGGGAATTTCCCTTTAGACTAGCGGTATAATAGCACAGTCTAGCGGGAATTTCCCTTTAGACTAGCGGTATAAAAGCACAGTCTAGCTGGATTTTCCCTTTAGACTAGCGGTATAATAGCACAGTCTAGCGGGAATTTCCTTATAGACTAGTGGTATACTAGCACAGTCTAGCCGGAATTTCCTTATAGACTAGTGGTATACTAGCACAGTCTAGCGGGAATTTCCCTTTTAGACTAGTGGTATACTGGTTCAGTCTAGCGGGAATTTCCCTTTAGACTAGCGGTATAATAGCACAGTCTAGCTGGTTTTTCCCTTTATACTAGCGGTATAATAGCACAGTCTAGCTGGAATTTCCTGATAGACTAGTGGTATACTGGTTCAGTCTAGCGGGAATTTCCCTTTAGACTAGCGGTATAATAGCACAGTCTAGCTGGATTTTCCCTTTAGACTAGCGGTATAATAGCACAGTCTAGCTGGAATTTCCTGATAGACTAGTGGTATACTGGTTCAGTCTAGCGGGAATATCCCTTTAGCCTAGTGGTATACTAGCACAGCCTAGCATGGATTTCCTTATAGACTAGTGATATACTAGCACAGCCTAGCAGGAATTTCCTGATAGACTAGTGGTATACTTGCACAGTCTAGCGGGATTTTCCCTTTAGACTAGTGGTATATTAGCACAGTCTAGCGGGAATTTCCCTTTAGCCTAGTGGTATACTAGCACAGCCTAGCATGGATTTCCTTATAGACTAGTGATATACTAGCACAGCCTAGCAGGAATTTCCTTATAGACTAGTGGTATACTTACACAGTCTAGCGGGAATTTCCTTATAGACTAGTGGTTTACTAGCACAGTCTAGCGGGATTTTCCCTTTAGACTAGCGGTATAATAGCACAGTCTAGCTGGAATTTCCTGATAGACTAGTGGTATACTGGTTCAGTCTAGCGGGAATTTCCCTTTAGACTAGTGGTATTCCAGCACAGTCTAGCGGGAATTTCCCTTTAGACTAGTGGTATTCCAGCACAGTCTAGCGGGAATTTCCCTTTAGACTAGCGGTATAATAGCACAGTGTAGCTGGACTTTCCCTTTAGACTAGCGGTATAATAGCACAGTCTAGCTGGAATTTCCCTTTAGACTAGTGGTATACAAGCATAGTCTAGCCGGAATTTACCTTTAGCCTAGTGGTATACTGGTACAGTCTAGCGGGAATTTCCCTTTAAACTAACGAATACTAGCACAGTCTAGCGGGAATTTCCCTTTAGACTAGTGGTATATTAGCACAGTCTAGCGGGAATTTCCCTTTAGCCTAGTGGTAAACTAGCACAGCCTAGCATGAATTTCCTTATAGACTAGTGGTATACTAGCACAGCCTAGCAGGAATCTCCTTATAGACTAGTGGTATACTTTCACCGTCTAGCGGGAATTTCCTTATAGACTAGTGGTTTACTAGCACAGTCTAGCGGGAATTTCCTTAAAGACTAGTAGTATACTAGCACAGTCTAGCCGGAATTTACCTTTAGCCTAGTGGTATACTGGTTCAGTCGAGCGGGAATTTCCCTTTAGACTAGTGGTATTCCAGCACCGTCTAGCGGGAATTTCCCTTTAGACTAGCGGTATAATAGCACAGTCTAGCTGGATTTTCCCTTTAGACTAGCGGAATAATAGCACAGTCTAGCTGGAATTTCCCTTTAGACTAGTGATATACTGGTTCAGTCTAGCTGGAATTTCCTGATAGACTAGCGGTATAATAGCACAGTCTAGCGGGAATTTCCCTTTAGACTAGCGGTATAATAGCACAGTCTAGCTGGACTTTCCCTTTAGACTAGTGATATACTAGCACAGTCTAGCGGGAATTTCCCTTTAGACTAGCGGTATAATAGCATAGTCTAGCTGGAATTTCCCTTTAGCCTAGTGGTATGCTAGCACAGTCTAGCGGGAATTTCCTTATAGACTAGTGATATACTAGCACAGTCTAGCCGGAATTTCCCTTTAGCCTAGTGGTATACTGGTTCAGTCTAGCGGGAATTTCCCTTTAGAATAGCGGTATAATAGCACAGTCTAGCTGGACTATCCCTTTAGACTAGCGGTATAATAGCACAGTCTAGCGGGAATTTCCCTTTAGCCTAGTGGTATACTAGCACAGTCTAGCGGGAATTTCCCTTTAGTCTAGTAGTATACTGGTACAGTCTAACCGGAATTTCCCTTTAGACTAGTGGTAGGATGTTTGATTGAGAGCGAGAGGTTACTTGTTTTTTCATTACTGCTTCCTTTTACAAAATAAAATGACGATATTCTCATATTTTGATTTAGATAAATAATTGAAACTACAGTGTGTCATGCTTACGTTGGGGTCTGGAGACCTGTGTCAAATCCAGGTAAAAGGGATACCATTTTTAGCAAGTGCTTTTCGGAAACTTTTTCTGTTTCCTCAAGAAGGAGATTGATACGATGATGAAGCAGTATTTAAACTATTTCAAGCAAAGCCAAATTATTCAGCAAAGATATGTGTTTCTTAGGATGGTAAAATACTTCCGCTGTCGATGAAAGTAACTGGGAGTTCAGGATTTCCAAGTTGTTTGATTTAATTGGATGTTGACTCTAGATCTACAAAATATCAATTTAAAATACAATTGATGACGTCGATTATAACATACATACATCGTTGGTACTTATCTAAAACCATATTGGTTGGATAAGAAGTCTGATAGAGGATGAATTTGTATCTGTAAATCTTTATTCGAGATTTTGTGTCAATTCCTTGGTGTTTATATCTGCTGATCACCGAATCCGGAAAGATAATTATTATTTCGGTTAAAATAAATTGGATAGAGGATTATATCGGGACTTTCATCATATATCTTTATCGTCTCCGAAATTAAATTGATTGATGTTTACCAACGAGTTTCCTTCATCATCCATATATCAACATGTTATAATTAAAAATACAATAGTATGTTAACCACAGAGGACTGGTTCATTGTTTAACATGTTTTATGACCAGGGAGGAATCAATATGTGGTAATGAACTGGTTCGGTCAATGTATTGGAAAAAGTAATAGCAGACACTTGATTTGTGATTGTCAATCCAGTTCTAGATAGGCGTCTTCCTTATCAAACGTTCCTAAAATTGGGAAAGGAATTAATATATAAGCTTTAAGCTTGTTTTCCCATCCCATTTTCAATTTTCTGTATATGTAATGTTATTGTGTCTTGTTGAATAAAATAATGTTTAAACTAAATGAACACAGGCGGATCTAGATAAACGAAGCTTCAGAATGACCGAAGTTTGAAAAAAAAAATTAAAAAAAAAAAAAAAAAAGATATTTTTTTATACTTTTTTTCTTGGTATTTTGCCGTCGTTGTTTTTGTTGTGTGACGAAGTTTAACATCAAATCAGGATTTCCCCTCTTATGATTTTTAAGACTTTCATCAAATCTCTCGTTTTCATGGAAAGAACTTAGTTCTGTTCTTTAAACATGTGAATTTCCCTCATTTTCGCATAGGAAAGCACTATTGGATTCAAGGAAAAACTGATTTAATTAGGGTATTCATATGGAATTTACTGTAAGTAAATGAATGTTGATGAAAAATGAGCCTGGTTGGCTAATACTATATGCTATGCTATCCCACAAGCCATTTGTAAGGAGCTGTGTCCAGTTACTCCAGAGTGCCCCCCCCCCCCCCCCCCCCCCCCCCCCTTTATAACACCCATATAAATAATTGTAAGGAACTGTGTCCAGTGTCCACCCTTATAAAACCTATACAAGTATTTGTAAGGAGCGGTGTCCATTTATTCCGTAGTGTTCCCACTTATAACACCCATAGAAGTATTTGCAAGGAGCTGTATCCAACATTTAAAAAAAATGAAAACAAACCTAGACGACGCAAGCGCTTTAAATCTGCAACTGGTGACTGAAGTAGTAAAAAGACCTCGCACACCTATACTTGGCGACAATAAAAATATTTGAAGCTTTATATCTTTTAAATGAAAACATGCTTGCCAATATCATTATTCGTGTAATTTCGATATTTCAATTTAAACACAATTTTCCTGAAAGAAAGTAACACGTTAACTTTTGATTATCAAAGCCAATGGAATATAAACAATCTAAACGTTATGCATTAACATATTCGAAACTCCAGCTGAATGGACGAAAAACTGGAGAAATTCCGCAAGCACAGAAACGGAGGTGTACCGACCACGCCCACAGGGGCGTTGGCTCTAAGGCAACATAGAAATCTTTGTGGTATGTATTCTTACACCAATCGATAGAAGTTTTACCTATAGTATATATATATATACATACATACAAATGTATTAGGTTGATGTGTATATTGCACAATTGCTATCGCGGAAACGTACATGCATTTCGTTTTTTGATATATCTTAGAAAATGAGATCATTTCAATGTCTTTGCTTTTTGGCGATTGTTTTTAGTTGCTGTGGTATCAAAAACGAATCTTGTCAGCACATCGAGAAAAATGAAGACTACGCTTACTCTGAAGATATCATTGAAGAATTGAGTCCGATTGGTTATCAACAATGTGTGAAGACATGCACAAAACTAACGGACTGTATCAACATCGTCTACAACAGAATCCAATTGTCTTGTAAATTAATGAAGAACCCGGAATCCAATCGCTTTGACAATACCAGCTTACAGGTAGGTGTGGTGTTTTATATATATATACACAGTATTTTCAATTGTTTCTCGTATACTTAATGGGTAACCATTCAATGATATCTACAATATTTGTCTTAAAAAAAAACTTAAATTCCGTTTTTTTTTTTAAATTTTTTTTTTTTTAATTGGTAATCCATATCTAAACATTGGACGCTGTACTCTGTTTTACATGAAATCTGACAACATCAGACATCGACATTTCATGCTGTGTAGCGCATTTCCATCTCCGGCGTTATTTGTTATCATTATTATTATTATTGCCTTTATTTCCTCCAAAAAATGTTGTCAAATGTGTATTTGGTTTGAAAATTCAAAGTATGGTGCACAGATCAGTGAAATAACCTTTTATTCTTCCTCCAGTTCATTAGAATCCAAGCCGACGCATTGACGAATTTTATTAAGGCAAATAGCACCAATGACAAACGTACCAAAAACCTAGTGAAATACGATTTCTTATCATCACTTATGATAACAGCAGTGATGGTATTATTTTTTTTCCCCTAATATTTCCAAGTAAAGTGTAATAATATTGTATATTTAGATTGAATATTTATGTGATTTTACTGTATGTCCCCACATTTTCTGCAGAGATCAGTGTAGCGAGCGTTTAGATTACCCACCAGGGATTCAATTTCATACTGCAGCTATACAACATATTCATCGAACAACCAACATTTTACAATTTTCTTATGTTCCATAAATCTGGCGACAATTTCAAACCGTACCAAACTTTACAATATAACACAATTAATTTGTCTGTTGACAAGAACAAAGGAAAATTTAAATATCACGAGGAAATGTAGACGGGCAGTCACAACGTGACAAGATTTAGGAGCCAATTCTGGGATTAAAGGGACATCACGGTAAAACGTTGTTATTTTCATTGAATGTACATGTTTTATTCCTTTCCAGTTATGTTTCTGTGCTGTCCCAATGTTCACAGTCGATCCCTATGTCCAGCCTGGGAATACCCCTCTAAATTTAGCGCGGAAATTATTTTTAAATCATCACGTGACTGTTTTGAAATCGAGGCAACACAAATATTCCATCTGGGTTAGTTGGATAACAATATTATACAGTGTTTTAAATGTTAAATTACATGTTCGGTACATATTTATGTGCAAATAAGTGTAAACACTGTACATAGTATAGTGACAGTAGCGATGTACTGGTACAGACTGTATAAATATTACTGAGTTTGTGTAACTATTACCGACTTTGTGTAAATATTACTGAGTTTGTGTAAATATTACCGAGATTGTCATGACCTACTATCAAACAATCAAGCAGAATACGAGCAGCATCCGTATTACTACTGTTTTCATGTTTAAACTGTATTGTACTGCTTCCCCAGTTTAATTCTAGGATTGTGTTTGACCCATTTTCCTATTATTCTCTTCATTGCGGAAGCTGTTTTCGTTTTCAACCGCAGTCGATTCACATTGGAAGCCATTTTATCGTATATGTCACAAAATTAGCATATTCAGACTATTGATCATCGAATTGTGATAACCTTTTTATAATTAATAATTGATGTATTTTATGTCCGTATTTAATCAAATTCGAATGGTTATTGTTCATAAGGATATTTGTTTAAAAGATATACCCAATAATATGAAAAAATACAAAATAAAAATTGGTTTACCGTGATGTCCCTTTAAGTCATTCTTAGATATATATAGCTTATTCTAAAATAAGAATCACACTACCAGGAAACGAAACAACAGCACTGCAACTGAAAATGTGGCGAAAAATCAGGATTTTCAATTTGATTATTTTGCGATTTATTTTTATTTAGTGCATGTAAGAGCCCTGAGTGTCCGCTTCTGGTGAGTATTGATAGAAAAAAGTATTAGCCCCTACTCCTACTAGGTTAACAAGGTGAAACACCTGACAAGTCTGAAGTAGGGAGCTGCTATTCACTTTGAATTCAAGTTCAATCGGACTAAAATATCAAATGCACACAAACTTTAGTAACGTACGAGGGATGATCGATATATTGTGAGCCTCATATTGAAGGAGGTACTCAAGGATGTTCTTTTTAAGTCCTACATTTCTCTAACTATATAGGGCTGTGTAGCCAAGGACTGGCCTTATTTCGTTAGTTTATATCGACGAGGTAGCACTTTAAAGAAAACAATACAAGCGGCATTTGCAAAATGGACAAAATCGGTGAAATAGCAGTGATCCAATATTTACATAAAAAAGTTTAACTAAGGATATCCATTATGATATGGTAGCAACACATAGAAAAGATGTCCCTTCACATGCTACAGTGAAAAGGTGGATGGCGGAATTTAAGCGCCGCTGACAGAGCCTTGAAGATGACCCCCCGTCCTAGAAGACATGTCAATGTTGCAACCCCAGAAATGGTCTATAAAGTTCAGGAATTGTTATATTACACGAGTCACAGAAAGATAAATAGCCAGTAGAGTTAGCATTTTACAGGAAAGAGTGCATTCCATTCTGACCGAGGATCTTGCAATGAGAAAGCTTTCGCCCCGACGGATACCAAGACTTCTGAAAGATGATCAGACGCACATCAGGCGCACATTATAGCGTGCTAATCTGAACCTTTTTAGGAAAATCCTGCTAACTTTCTTCAGAGATTTGTCCTAATAGATGAAACATAGGTCCATCATTTTACCCCAGAGGCCAAACAATGGAAGCACCCTGGCTCTCCCTCACCAAAGAAGGCAAAGACTGTTCCATCAGCTGGGAAGGTTATGGCCTCGTTTTCGGCGGTGCAGATGGTATTCTGCTGATAGATTATCTCCAAAAAGGACGATCAATGACACATACTGTACTATACTTCACTTCTGAGGCAGTTACAGGAACATATATTAAATGTAAGCGCCGCGGAAAGCTAACTAAAGGTGTACTATTTCATCAGGAACATGCTCCTGTTCACAAGTTTTTCTCCCACCTTTCACTGATTTGTCTCCCGTTTTGAGTGTACAAGATTTCTCTGTCTTTTTTTAGCGCGTGCAATCTGTCATACCCTAGGGTGTGACAGATTGCACGCGCTCACTTTCTTCACCGGAAGTACTACCGGAACTACTTTTTTTGTTTACATTACGTCGTCTGCTACGTCAACAAACAAATTGTGTACACAATGATACAAAAATCCCCAGTCTCTAAACAACTACAGACAACTGAACAGTTTCCAAAAACAAAAAATGTCTGCCATTCTTTCAAATACAAATGAATCCCCCAACTGTAGGCCTACAACTGAAACTGACAGCACAAGTGCACCTACCTGCACCGATCGCGACAAAATTGTTTAACTGTCACAAGTAAAAAGATCGCACAACAGCATTTCATTGTGCCCAACTCCGTCCGATGTCACAAGATCGGTGTTTTATGGATCCACAATCAGTGGGGGAACATTTAACATCCATTTCCACAGCCATAATGACAACACAAAGTCGATTTCAAAGCGACCTCGTGTGATTTACTCCAAGTCGAACAGTGATGAGTGAGTGACGTCACCCCACGTGAAATGGATGAATGGAAATGTGTGCATATTTCCCGCGGTTTTTTTGACATGTGTACTTGTTTACAAACAGACGGAGATCGCCGATGGGAAAACACATAAAGAAAAGAGGTGGGAGAAAAATAATCATTCCCTACCTTGAGGGTGTAACAAAGAAATCTCAACCTTCGGGGGGAGATTCTTGAATGTCCAAACCCTCGGCAAGCCTCGGGTTGGACATTCAAGAATCTCCCCCTCAGGTTGAGATTTCTCTGTTACACCCTCAAGGTAGGGAAAGATTCTATTAGTCATTGCCATGGCCGCCATTCACGATTGTGGCTATAAATTGATTGAGCATCCGCCTTATTCACCTGATCTCGCACTATTAGACTTTGATCTATTTCCAAAACTGAAAAGAGTTATTTCAGGCACCCATTTTCAGTCTGATGATGACGTCATACATGCAGTGGATGACGTTCTGAACAGTCAAGAAAGGGAGTTTTATAAAAGTGGCAGTGAAGCCCTTTAACACCGCTGGCAAAAGTGTATAGATACTGAAGGGAATTATGTTGAAAAGTAATACAAAATTCAAATTCTTCAATATGAGACTCGCAACATTTCAATCAGCCCTTGACCTTGGTTCAGAAGCTTGTTTGTCTAGTAGGAGTAGGTGCTTATATATGTTTTTTTCAAAAGATACTAACCAGAAGCAGATACCGTTGTGATGGAGCGTTGCGTATATGCCTTTTCATCCAAGAATCTGCATCTGTTTGTATAGAAACAGCAAAAAATACCGCCATAACAATGAAACCGTATTTCAAAGTTACGTTACTGCTAAAGCATTTAGGTGTATAGTGAATCTTGTAAAGCCACAGTAGATGGTTATATCTTTGTTATTACGTTATTGTATATGACATGATTTCTCTCGATTCAAGCTATAAACAATTCATTATTCCTTAATAATTTCTTTCAGTATAACGAAAAAGGTTCTTGTGCAACGTGTGGGCCAGGTGAAGTTTGTGTTGATCTGAAAGCGGGTTCAAATGTTTGCATAGAATGTAAGCAATTATTATATGCACATGATTAACAGTTTTATTCTGATATAGTTTTAATTTAACATACATTTATATTTGAACATCTAAGTGTAAGAGAAGCTTGTATCTGAGGTGTTTTATATTGGTGGAAAATACCCTGTGCCAATATGTCCCAGAGTGCATTACGACATTCCCCTCATTAGGGTTTTTAAATCTTACTGACACATTATTGGATAACGAAGTACGCCCACCCTCACCCCAGAAAGTAATAATAATAAAAAGAATAATAACGAAGAAAATTATTTTCAAGTTTTTTTGTTGAAACACCTACAAGGAGTATAGTCATATCAAAATATCTTGCTGATACATATATCACTATGCAACCAATGATACTCAACTTCTGAAAAAAAAATTTATGAGACTTTGATATTTACTTTCAGTCCCTCGAACTTGCCCCAACGGCGACGTTATGTTTGGAAACAAATGCTATTACTTTAGTGGTGACTTGCAGACATGGGTAGACGCAAGGGTATGTCATTATATATCAATGTATCAGGTACGATTGAATAGCTTCCTATTACACAGCGTCATAGCTGGTCTCACTGTTTGACCACCGTGATCAACCGTTAGTAAAAAAACAAAACAAAAAAAACACTATGTATAGAATGCTCTTTTTCAGGATACATAGTGTCATCCAACAAAAATCTGCTTTGAAACATGTTAAAGCCTCAATTTTAGAATCACAGGAATGGAGACATTGTAAGTAGGACTTGAACACAAATGGGGAAAAAGCAAAAAAAAAAACAAAAAAAAACAAGAATTCCACGGAAGTGGATTTGTCGCCTGCAAAGAAAGTTATGTGATTACAAGAGTTATTGCATGGAAACAGATTTTTAATTTATAGTAACAGTAACCTTGAAATTGACCTTTGGACCAGTCAAAAACAACCCCTTAGAAGCAAATGAATGAAAAGGAACTTGAGTTATCAAAATGAAACAATTTTTTAATTTTTATTAACAGTGACCTTGACCTTTGACCTTCGGACATGAAGAACAATCCCAAGCAAGAACTTGTGATAACAGTGTTCTGCATTATATTTGACCGGCCCAAGGGAACTTGAGCTTTCACACCGAAACGAATTTTCCTTTTTCCAGGGATAATATGTTTGGCAGCCACTGATTGGCCAGTATATTATAAAGTTCCAAAATATGTAACCTGATAGGTAACTTTCCATAGGTAATGTTGATACAATTTTTGTAAGTCCGATTGATTTTTTTTCAAACGTTCAGGTCATAATAATTAACAGATACAAAATTCAGATTTATGAGAAATTTTTACTGCGAATTTCACCCATTTTCAAAATGGCTTCCCTGGGAAAAGTTTGAGCTGAAGGATCCAAGTGTTATATGAGACCCTAAACTTTTGTTATAAACCATAATTGCCAATTTGAATTCAAGAATTTTAATGATATACTCCAAAAGAGCTGAAGGATCCAACATTTTTTAAAGTGTTATATGAGACCCTAAACTTTTGTTATAAACTATAATTGCCAATTTGAATTCAAGAATTTTAATGATATACTCCAAAACGTTAACACTAAAGTCTATAGAAAAAGAGCTGTATAAAAGTTTTAATTCATCTTTGTCTCTATACCGTATCTAAGCATGTTTTTAGTACTAATGGATGTGCGTAGGCCGCACTATATTATGTAAGTAATCATAACTAATCAGCATAGACATATTGATTTTCCGCTCAGAAATTCACGTTATCGGCATTATTTCTGATTCCTGATTCTTCGCTTTTCACATTAAACATTCAGTAAAGCAACATATTTTTTCTTAAATCAGGAGATATGTCGATCCAGAAATGGTTGTCTTGTCACCATTGGTACAGAGGCTGTAAATCAGTTCATCGTAGAAACCTTCCAAGGCGAATATCAAAGTAAGTGTTCACGTTGTATATATATATCTTACTTTGTATCTCAGTTCCGGAATAATAACATTACAACTCTCTTTAACCTAGTTACCAGTATTGTCTGATATATTAAAAATGCAAATATTTGTTTTCTAAGTGTTTCTGAACATCCATAAAACATCAAGTTTTATGATAATTATTTAATTACAATAATATTACAACGGTGCTACTGCAGTAGACAAAAATAATTCTAATAACACAAAATCTTACTTGTCACTAGTTCTCATTCTGAGAATGTGACGTAGACGTATTCGGACTTGACCTAGATTTGTATGGCGCGTGTCGCCGTGACCTAGATTTGTATAGCGAGTGTCGGCGATGAAGCATAAGACGCTTACTCTTCCGGAACATCTGGTTCTTATTATCCCTGTACTTTTCAAAGGTCTCATTGTAAACCTATATCTTTATTCATAATTAACCTCTTTTTATCCATTCTGAGTTGGTATTATGGTTTCGTTATTATGTCGGTATTCTTTTTGTTTTTGTTTTGTTCTATCATAACGGTCGATTCTTAGATGGATGAAACGGCTGCATGATGCAGTTTTAAATTTAGTTACTTTACTTATCACTCAACTCACATTCAAAAAAGGCTTCTGTTTATTTTGTTGTGTCCATTAAATGTGTTTGTTATGAAGGAAAATTTACTCTAATAGATTTTTCGGATTGGTAAATTATGTAAGTGACTATAAAAATGTAATTATTGCATAATATTTGTATAAAATAAACCAACAATATCCGAATTATTCCTACGTTTTTGTGACTTGACAAAAGACAGATGTACTTCTGGAATGCACACAAACAATATGGTGTTTTACTCAGTAAGAACTGTGTACCGATATCTAAAACATTAAGAGTTACGTGCTATTTTCAGTGTTCTTTACAGGTGGAAATGATAGGAATGTCAACACGGAATACGTCTGGGATGAGTCTGGCCAACATTTCAGCTTCACCCAATGGTTCCCAGGTGAGCCGGGAAATGCCACCACTCAGAACTGTATAGTCATAAATACCCGGACTGGACTTTGGAATGATGATAGTTGTTTAGGTATTAAAAGGTTCATTTGTCAGTACAACCTGTGAGTATAGATTGTAGCCCCCATCTTATTTCAGATGTATTTTGGTTCTCATTATTTCTTATACACAATTTTATTTTCTCTTGTTCAACATAGACTTTACGTAATTAACGCACTTGATATCTATTCGCAAAGTTGTGAACTGCCATGTAAAGGGAACATAGCGGCGTTTAATGGTATATAGCAATCAAGTTATCCATTATTCTATTACCTGGCAATTAAAATTTGCTACGATATCCACATACAGAAAACAATAACAACTAAACAGAAAAAAAAAAGAAAAAAAAAACAAAGAGTGTAATGAATTAGCACCACAAGGTGACACGTTTATTACATAATATAGACACATATTTACAGTTTTATAAAAACATATACATGTATATATAAAAAAAAAAAAAAATGACAAGTACACTACTTTTACCAAATCACACTTGATATATGATAGCGGGGGATCAACACAACATCACTCGCCCATATATGTGAGTATTATTTAAACGCTATTACAAAATATTAATATCGCCTCAAACTTGATATAGAAATAGGGGTTCGGTAGAACACTGAAAAAACATCTATAAAATCCAAAAGTAAGAAAAAAAATTAACATGTTTAAACCAAACTTAACAGGTGGGAGAAGTTTCTTTTAAAAAAAACCTTTGAACTTAATAAAATTTGTTTGTCGTCAATATGGCACTTTTGAATTCCCCTACCAATGTTACCTTTGTCAGCCAATCAGGAGCCTGTCTTACAATGACGTCAACAATTTCTTAAATGAAATAAACAAATCTTATATTTCTCATTGCATAAACGAAGCCATACGTAGAGTTTGAATTTTTGTATACTCAACATACAGAAAAAACAATGAGTATTATGTATATTACAAAATGTTATATGTTGTATATATATATATATATATAAAAGGGGAAAATACACAGATTTCATGCTTGTGGCGCCGTTATATATACAAAACAGAGTCCACCTACTGAGAAATTGTTATGACCCATCTGTGGTGTGGAACGGGGTTTGAAAGCAACAAGACACGCGGTCCTGGGTAGTGTGTAAACCCATACCCTAACGCTGTAGTATGCTTCTGAACTTGGTACACATGGGAATAAAAAAAAATTATATATGTATTATTTCGTCATGAGTATTATTAAATCATTCATTTTAGATTTTGCATGTTGATTAACGAGCTTGCCGAAGATAAATTCTTCTGAAATCTGAGGTACCTTTTCGAAATTCCATGATATATGTGTTATTGTTTCTTGATGACCTTTACAAAAGGTGCACAAATTATTATCTAATGTACCGATATATAATAAATAATTGTTAATTGTAACAATTCTGTGATTTATTCTGTATTGTAGCCATTGTAGTTTGGAACTGGTACCTGGTACAGCATCTTCGCTAGCCAAGGCTTCTGATTACGTTACACTCCACGAATCTTTAATTGAGTGTATATGCATTACCTGGGCTGATTTTGGACTTATTAGAGATAGAAAGATTGAGCCGTATAATATTTTACTCCGAACCAAATGTTTGTCAGTTCTTCCTTATAAACTGAACAATATTATTGTTTAGACTCTGATGACTTCATCTTCAAACCTGTACAGCTATCTATCAATTTTAACAATGTTTTAAACAACATGAACCGTTTTTTTGGACTATGCATTATTGTACAATGTATATAACTTTTTGGTCTTTTTTTTTTATTTCATTGCTAACCCATATGTGATTTTCACTTATATTTATCTTGTATATATTGCTTGAAGTGACATTTTTATACCAGGCATCCCAAAAGGTATTTTTATAATTTATTTAGTACATCTTTAAATATTTTAATTTCAGTATTAGTTAATTCTTTTTTATTAGATAACATTTCCACCTCCGTTTCCTAATCTACTATACATGTATATCCGTCTCACCAGAGTTGCTTTAGGGGCAGTTGTAAACGATTTTAGATGCATCATTTTAAGGCCACCTTCTTAATACGTTTCTTTGATAATATCTCTTTTTACTCAGGTTTACCATTCAATAAAAAAAAAAGATTAATATATTGTTTATTTTCTTAATAATTATATTAGTTGTCAGGATTAGGAGGAGATATAAATAAATGACGGAACTGATATATTAGTAGAGTTTTGATTACAACTTTTTTACCTATTGGTTGAAGTATCCTTTTATTCCAAACCGATTTTAAAGACTTCAGTTTGGCAAGTTTTTTCAAAATTTAGTGTGATAATTCTGTGTAGATATTCATTATATTCTATGCCTAATAATGTGATGTCATTCCCCATTTTAAGTAAAACTTTGTTGTTTAAGTGTTTCACTCTATTGTTATGCTGTCAATCCATGCTAACTTTGTCTTGGAGAGTTTTAGTTTCAAAAACATTTTATTGACATATAAATGACAAACGGTTTGGACATCAAAGCTTATTTAAAGTCCTCTCCAGAATAGCATTTAACATAAAAATCTGTAACATTAAAGAGCAACGATACATTGTAAGGGAGGCAACTCCTATACAAACTGTTATATTGGTGACTTTTCTAACTAACTCTTATAAATGATGAAATGTCTGTAAAATACATATAAAACAGATCATTGGGAAATAGTTGACGCGTTGGAGTTTCCTCACCTCAACAGATAAAGACCAAAAAGTCCATTTATCTAGCCACAAGGTTATCCATTGTTGAAGCTTGAAACTCAACCACATCAAATACTTTACATTGATTGAAGTATTTTTTCAGTTATATAACATGTTTATGCATGTGTTAATCTGTGAAGTACATGCCTTTCAATTTAAACGTTGTCAAAATAGAGGACCATCTCCCCAGTGACATTAATGAATATCAGATATATTATATATGATCTTAAATATCTAAATTAAGAATATCTAACTACTTTTAAATTAAATATTACCTATATTACCAGTTGGAAATGATAATACCTACATAGTGGTACATGCTGACATATATACACACTTGCATATACACTTTTCATGAATCTGTTTCGACTAATATCAAAATTGGATACCGCAAGCAGTAGGTCTTTTCATTTCCGTTACAGTGTTCACAACATCAATTAATAAATGATTGTGAAGTCCACGTCAGATCTTTTAGTATAATGTGATTCGAGTATCTGGGAGGTTTGAGCATTATCAGAATTGTGATTCCATTTCCAGTCTATTGCCACAAGAGAATAATGTTAATTCTACTAGGGTCACCACAGGAGAATAATGTTAATTCTACTAGGTGACCCTTGTAGAGACATTATTTACAATGTAAGGAGTATAATGTTAATTTTACTATAGAGATCATTATTTACAATGTAGGTTACTACAGGAGTATAATGTTAATTTTACTATAGAGATCATTATTTACAATGTAGGTTACTACAGGAGTATAATGTTAATTTTACTATAGAGATCATTATTTACAATGTAGGTTACTACAGGAGTATAATGTTAATTTTACTATAGACATTACTACAGGAGTATAATGTTAATTTTACTATAGAGACCATTATTTACAATGTAGGTTACTACAGGAGTATAATGTTAATTTTACTATAGAGACCATTATTTACAATGTAGGTTACTACAGGTGTATAATGTTAATTTTACTATAGAGACCATTATTTACAATGTAGGTTACTACAGGAGTATAATGTTAATTTTACTATAGAGACCATTATTTACAATGTAGGTTACTACAGGAGTATAATGTTAATTTTACTATAGAGACATTATTTACAATGTAGGTTACTACAGGAGTATAATGTTAATTTTACTATAGATACCATTATTTACAATGTAGGTTACTACAGGAGTATAATGTTAATTTTACTATAGAGACATTATTTACAATGTAGGTTACTACAGGAATATAATGTTAATTTTAATATAGAGACCATTATTTACAATATAGGTTACTACAGGAGTATAATGTTAATTTTATTATAGAGACCATTATTTACAATATAGGTTACTACAGGAGTATAATGTTAATTTTACTATAGAGACCATTATTTAGGTTACTACAGGAGTATAATGTTAATTTTACTATATATACCATTATTTAGGTTACTACAGGAGTATAACGCTGATTCTGTCAAGTGATCCTTATAGAGATCATAACTGAAGTTATTACAGCAAAATCTTAGTTGACATAATATTAACATCAAGCCACCTGTAAACTAACTGACCTTTGTCGTTATGTTACTTTAGAATTGAATTGGTGATATCATTTTTTTTTGAATTGATAAACAGAGATCTGGAGCAATATTATTTAATTCATTAAACATTGGTTAAAAACACTTTTTATAGAAATTGACTGTTTGACAAAATGGGAGGTCAAATATTCTAAATGTACGGAGTGGATATCTGTCTAATGTTTGGTCATACAGATGAGGCTTAATTATTTCTTTAAAATAGAGTTTGATCATTTATGATTCATAAATCATTACTATCTTGTATTTTTTTCGTTATCTAAATCTAAAGGAACCCAGCCTAATTTTTGTATAGTATTTCGTGAGAGATACCTCTACGCAATCTTGGTATTACTCTTGCAGCTCCAAGTTGAACTGATTCATGTAGATTTTTCTGATATAACGAGGAGTATATATATATATGAGCAATGGGGTACCCCTGCTTTAATATACAACAGGAACATCATGGGACCGAGGACCGAAGTCCTGGGGTACCCCTGCGTTAATATATCTAAAAATGGATACTTATCCTTTTGTACGAACTCTTTTTTTCATATAAGTAAAGGAATGTTTAAACAAAAGGAGAAGTCTCCTTTCAATACCACAAAGCTGTAGTTTTTAGAAAAGGCATTCGCGCAAAACTCTATTTAATGCCTTGCTAATGTCACACAAAAAATATCTTAATTTTTTTAATTGATCAGGGCATTGTACTTCTCCAACAATGTTAGAGGTTTTACACGGTGAGATACTTTTGACAAGCGCCGTGTAACATCGAGGACGCAGTCGGCAAAATAATATCTGATAGAAAAAGAGCCGACCAGCGGCCTCTTATGTTATAGGAGTAGGCATTGTACATTAATGTGATAGATTGATAGATTGAGTTGGTGTACTGTATACTCTCAAGGCACTCAACATCAGGGGAATCCCCCACTGTACTGTGATTTGGACACAAAGTTGACCTGCATTGCCTGAGCACGTGAACAGTGTTAAGAAACCTGTCTCTCAATCTAGTTGTGAATTGGATAAGTGTACCATTCATTTTGACGAGTATCGTATAGCCCACAGGTTTTTTTTCAGTTACATGTATTTACTATTTTTGTTTCGTTTTTGTTGTTTTTTGTTGGGTTTTTTTTTCGGAAACAGATTGTCAGATGAAGGCATTTTTTAGAGCATTAGTCTCCTGCTTCAGAACCCAGACCTACGGGGTAAAGGCGTCAGAGAGGTGGCGCGTGGTAGTATTCCCCCTCTCTCTTCGGACGACACAACACTGGCGTACCAGGGAGGGGGCATTTGTGCAGTAACCGCAGGTGCATTGTCCGGGGAACTTGAGTGTATTCTCATATTTAGATTAATGTCCGGTCTTCGAAGGGTTCCTGATAGTGATGTTTCTGTTCTATTGAGAGAAAAAAGAAAACATTAATATTGTATGGTGCTGAACAGATGTGTTAGCTATACAGAAAATTGGTATTGGAAATGGTTCGGCTTAAGTGTGATCTAAACAGCTTATCGCAAAATAAAATTCAATATCTAATTTCTTCATATATTATATATGATATGATTTATATATTAGTGCATTATAAGCGCTGGTCAAAGTTAAGGGTCATCTATATAGCAGAATAGTGTTGAATTTCAAATACGAATAAATACCTAAAGATTTGCACAAAAAATGTGATGTAATATACCAAAATGTTTGTTTGGACATGTAGCTTCTTACAATCACCAATAATATGCTATAGATACTACCAGTTCCTTCTATAGAGTAACTTTGTGGTAAGATGTAGCATGGAATAATTCTAAGTCACGGAAGTTATCAAACCTGAAAAATAGCCATGCTGTTATGTTCACAAGTGTCTATAGCACAGGGTAGGAGCATTTGTTTGACCGGATTTTACTGTATGTACGTATAAACACTTATTTTGTTTTGACCTTGAAATGCAAATGGCGGCTGAGAATAATATTACATAAATATGGCTTAGAGGAGGCATTTCAGTTAATAACAATACTCCTATATCGTACTTTTAAGACATCTTATCATAGTAACATGAACATTTTGAAGTCAATTTGTTAAACTGGTGAGTTTGGAGCCTTTTTCAGAAATAGGCTTATTTTACCCCAAACTCAACGGTTAAACATTTTTTCATAAAAGCAGTCTTCTTGCCACATCAAGAATACTTTATATTGTCTAATAACAGCATTTTTGATGTTTTAAATACCTCCTAATATGCCATATTTGTGTGATATCATTCACGACCGCCATTTGCAATTCAAGGTCAAAATAAAAACAGCGTTTATACATATAATAACGTCAAGGCTGGTCAAACCAATGCTCGTATATTGTGCTTTAGACACTTGTGAGCAAAACGACATGGCAAGTTTGTGGAATATATGGGATACAAATGAGTTAATTATGTCCCCCTGAAACATGCATTTTTCTTACGTTTTGTTGAAATTTACAAACAGCTAACAAATTACATGTCAATAGCAAGTCCCACGATTTGCCATGATACATACTAAACGTTCATCATGTTACTTCTGTGACATTGCACCATAATAGGGATTTATAGGCCTGTAAAATATCAATGTTTTGACTGGATTTGCTGTTTAGATGCCCCTTAAGCAATCAAATAATCAATATAAATTATCCCTGAATATGTGTTTTACCTGACGGATTGTCGGTGTCTGTACATAAAGATTCCTCCTACTAGGACGGCGATGAGGATTATCAGAGTCGTAAAAAGACCGACCATTATAATGGCTATCTTTGGAAAGCCTACAACGGAACAATTTCTTGTTATAAGATATTTGTTTATCTATTTTAAAAAAATTAGGAAACCTCTTCCTTAAATTCGATATCGTTTTTAATTATTAGTGTTTAAGAACAATATACACTGTACTAATTTATTTTCATTTATTACCAACGATGATGCACATTTAGTAATGGATATGAAAATAGCTGAATTATGTAAATTATTGCGTAATAACAGTCTTATGAAGTGATTGTAGATACCTTCAGACTGTTTCTCATACACAGTATTCCCATTCAGCTTTGTCAGTTTGGCTGTTGTAGTTGATGATTTGCTTTTGGGCGTGGTTAACGTAGTTGTAGACGTGGTTGTCGAAGGTGTGGGAGTGGTTGTCCTACGTGTTGTCGCGGTTGGCGAAGGAGTGGTCGTGGTTGTCGAAGATGTGGATGTGGTTGTCGGTGTTGGAGTGGTTGTCGTACGTGTTGTCGTGGTTGGCGAAGGAGTTGTCGTGGTTGTCGAAGATGTGGATGTGGTTGTCGGTGTTGGAGTGGTTGTCACTGGCGTAGGCGGTGTTGTCGTAGGTATTGGCACAGTTGTCGTACGTGTTGGCGTGGTTGTCGAAGGAGTGGATGTGGTTGTCGTTGGTGTGGGCGTATTTGTCGTAGATGTTGTAGTGGTTGTTGTAGTTGATGTAGCTGTTGTGGTAGAATAGGTTGCTGATTCGGCTGATGAAGTTGAGACTGAAGTTGCACCGGTCGTTGTTTCAACAGAAACTACGGAAACATTATATGGCATCGATGTATATCAGTAAGGAAGCCGTATGTTTTATTTTATTGTAGCATTTCACAGTTAATGACGTTGCAGACGCGGAAGCAATTCTCTTTTTCCACAACATAAGATAAGTGTTCACGATGCTGATTAATTGGATAAAATAAAACATTAACTATTTAATTGAATAACCGTTAATTAAACAATTTTGTTTTTGTTTTCTACAATAAGTAATATCTCGATACACAAGGTCTTGCTTAAATTTTTTTTTAATTCCTTTCTAGAACATGATGAGGCAATATGGAATTATACATTCCGTGTTTGATTTGTAACTCATTACCACTTACTTGAACAGTTTTCTTCTTGTTTCATCCCGACAAACTCAGTTGTATAGCCAGTTGGACATTCATTACATATAACTTGTCCAGACTCGCTCTGGTATGTACCAAGGTCGCAAAACACACACCACGCACCATTCTGTTTTGTGCCGGGCGGACACTCCACTGCAAAGAAAAAAAAAGACGTTTCTCTATTTAAAAGAGCAACCATTTACGTGGCTTTCTTGTGATAAATTACATATCTTTGTGTTTATTCCTTAAGAAAATTCAATGAATATTTATATAGGTTGGAATACATAGCATTGTTACGAAGAACATTGCTCTCCGCAGCCATAACATTATAATTATATAATGAACGCCGTATTCATAACATGGCTACACATACCATATTTTAAAGACTGTAATCTAGCTTTTTCAAGCTCTGTCGATAAAAGATTTGACTTAAATATGTATGGCGGGTGTTGTAGATGAAAAAGACGCTTACTATTCCGGGACATCTGGTCCTATTCTGTTTGTACTTTTTCAAGCTTATCCGTCTAAATATATATTTTCGTTCAAATTTTGTCATCGATTTATCGACATGACATTTGTGAATACTCTGTGAAGCAATTCTTACGAACAGATATGAATCTTATCAATGCAATGAAGTTAATACTACTGTAAATCACTCCTCAGACATATTTAAGAATACATGAATTTGCGAACGCTGATGTAGAAATGATATAATTCGCGAATGATGAGCTTTTAGAATCATGCAAGATGCCTTTATCGGTAACCGATAGCTTGGTCGCAATTCCAAGCTGTTATTTTTGTTTAAATAATCGCGTGGGATTTGAATTAGCGATTGACTCGCCTATAAACGAAAAAATAAATCTCATGCGAAATACAAGTCATTTACAGTATCTTATTTCCCAGACAATGTACCAACATAAAAATAGTGACAGGTGAAATGAAATTCTTTACAAATCAATCAAAGGAATAATGACAAGAACAGTTTTACTGTTGTAGAAGCTACGTAACCATGTAAGATACATACCACAGGCACCATTGTCATCTATACTTCCATTGTCACAGGTCGTATGGGTTTCGATAATAAAACTTTCAGGATCAATTGTGTATGAATTGCCGTTGATGATGACACTGAAGAATGCCTCGGATGTACTGTTTATTTGGGCCTCCGTATCTTCCGATTCACGCAGTACATTGAGGTAGGTCTGTAGCTCTGAGCTTACTGGTGAACAGAGGAAACAGTAACATGTTACTGATGTCTGATTATAATACATATTGATAGTTATCAGCAATATATTCGTCTAGAGGCGCACTGATATTCTCTGCATTTTTATGTCATGTAGGTAAATTATTCTTCGTCTGTAGAGGGAATTATATATAAAATATAACAGCTGAATCAAATAGAAAATGTTTTGAAAAATTGAAGTTATATATCTATATCAGTTTATTTCAACCGGTGTGCATGGTTTTAAGTTAATATATTTTTAGCAACTATATTTGTTGATAATGATTGCAGTGGGTATTTTTTTCATTGAGTGATTTCACTTCTACTAGATGGGACATTGTTAAAATATCGAATTGCACAAGCTTTTTTGGTAATTCTTAAACCATCAGATATTTTTTAAAAGAAATTATCTATCTCCCCTGAATAATTTTATTCTTGTTTAATCGATGAAACTCATCAGCACATGTATATTTTGTATCTTGAGTAACAAGTATGCCGACAGGAGATTAACTTCATTTCACTATTGAACTTTGCTTACGTTACACATGTCAGATATTTACCTCTGGAGTAAACTTATCATTATAGTTCTGCTACAAGCACTCACTGATATTGGACTCGATGAATGCTGTTAAGTTCAAGTCTCCAATGTTTTCTAGGTCAAACACGAACGACATCTCAGCTGTCGTTCCTGTCGTGCGCTTGCGTCGCCTTTTACCACAGGTATCTGTGGTGACAGTGGCGTTACACGTCCTGTCGAGCATGCATTGAGCGTTTTCTGCGACAGAGTTAAGAGCCGCAGTTGTTGAGGTGTCACATATTAACAAAGCCGTGTACCTCGCTGACGTTCTAACTATAACGTTTCTTCCACCCGATACACCTAAACAAAAAGAAAATGTATTGAAGTATACTTGCATTAAACATCCCTGATTATACTATTTTCATTTTATTGCGCATTATTTAGATAAGTTTCGCACGCCGCGTCCAGTTGCGCCCATTGAAATGATTTTCATTTGCTTACTTTATCATAACCGTCAATGAAGGTTACCGTGGGCAAGAAGGAAGGCGCAGAATAACGATCACATGTAAACTGCTCCTCGTTTTGCCGAGTGGCCACGAAGATAACTCATTCTAACATACATTTTCACCAGTAAGTTGGAGTTACAACTACCAGACATTTGTTGAACTTGCATCGTTAGAAGTGCTTTAAGACACGTATTTGTTCATATTTTTTAAAATTATGTCATTATCTTTTAAAAGGTTATAAGGAGGCAAAAAGCAGGATGTTGTTTTTAAAAAAAACTTGTTACTGATGTTCGCAATAACTTTGCCTTTGTACAAGTAGTATATGACATGCTGTATACAGGGTATAGATATATGTAGTATACAAAGCTAAGATACATGTAACATACAGGATATAGATTAATGAATTATACAAAGTATATATACGTGTAGTATACAAAGTATAGATACATGTAGTATACAAAGTATAGATACATGTAGTATACAAAGTATAGATACATGTAGTTTACAAAGTATAGATACATGTAGTATACAAAGTAAAGATACATGTAGTATACAGGGTATAGATACATGTAGTATACAGGGTATAGATACATGTAGTATACAAAGTATAGATACATGTAGTTTACAAAGTATAGATACATGTAGTATACAAAGTATAGATACATGTAGTTTTCAAAGTATAGATACATGTAGTATACAAAGTATAGATACGTGTAGTATACAGGATAGATACATGTAGTATACAAAGTATAGATACATGTAGTATACAAAGTATAGATACATGTAGTATACAAAGTATAGATACATGTAGTTTACAAAGTATAGATACATGTAGTATACAAAGTATAGATACATGTAGTATACAAAGTATAGATACATATAGTTTACAAAGTAAAGATACATGTAGTATACAAAGTATAGATACATATAGTTTATAAAGTATAGATACATGTAGTATACAAAGTATAGATACATATAGTTTATAAAGTATAGATACATGTAGTATACAAAGTATAGATACATGTAGTATACAACGTATAGTTACATGTACAATGTGGTTTACAAAGTATAGTTACATGTAGTTTAAGGGTTAAGATACATGTTTTATACTAGGTATAGATACATGTAGTGTAAAAAGTTTAGATACATTTTGAACACAGATTATGAAATACATTTAATATATAAAGATTAGATACGTGTTGTGTACAGGGTATAAACAACATGTAGTATACAAAGTACAGATTCATGATTCAAGAAAAAAATATGTTTCTGCCGATACACGCTAACCTCATATGGTTCAAACTTTGTCTGCATTAGCAACTTACGTCCACAGTTCGGCGGAATCCCGTTCCATTCGTATGATGTGTTTTTTCCGCATTCGTAGTAATCCAATGGTGGAGTTGAGAGTGGGAACCCGTAGCCTGCCTCACACGTCAGGTTACACCTGATGTAGTCTTGCTCAGTGTCGCAGTGATCTGTAACTGCTTTCCGTACTGGGAGAAGCCAGAGTCCGACAGATTCACAAGCTGTGGAACACAGAGACAAACAAAAGTATTGTTAGTGTCATGTTCATGATTTATCATCAGTCTATGTACAAGGGTCCGATAGGCCCGTATCGCTCACCTGCTATAAAGTGACCATTTGTATACGTAAACGTAATTAAGATGAAGTGTATCAGAGACCAGATATAAGATCTCAGGGTCTAGCAGTTATTTGAAAAAAGGTGTCTTTGAAATATTTTAGCTAATTTAACACTTTCAAACTTAAACTATGGTCATGGTCATTCATTTGAACAAACTTCCTAGCCTTCACCAAAGAACGCTACACGCCAATTATCAGATCTCTGGAACTTTTGGTTATTGAAAATAAGTCATAAAAACCCCTTGGTCTATCTAATCAATGTGGCCTTGAATGTACGCCAATATCATTCATTTGAACAAACTTTGTAGCCCTTCACACCTTGAATGTAGGTCAAGGACAGTCATTCATTTGAACCAACTTGGTAGCCTTTTAGCTCAGCATGCTACAGATTCATTACGCCGCGCCACGGCATAAGCTCAATTGCCCTTCAGGGAGGTGAGCGATAAACGAAAACGATTATTAGCAAACATTTAAAAGTGAAAAGCCGTTAGGAATAAGCGTTGAAACTCTCTAGGATAAAAGATACATGACAACACTTTAGGATACATTGAATCATAAAAGAATGATATGAATGTCGAACTCTCTGGGATAAAGTCCAAATAGTGAACTCTCTAGGATAAATTTTACATGACAACTTAAAATAATCATACAAAAGACACAAGGTATTAGTTCCGTTCAATACAAAATGAGAGCTAGATGAGTAGAGCAATACACGAACTAAACTGCGACATTCCTTCTAGGACACGTCTGTGACGGTAAGGACTTGAAGTGTTGATACTAAGGAAGCGAATTAAGAAACCAAAATCGGCAGAAATATCAAAAAACAGATATTTGAGCTCTCTCTCTCTCTCTCTCTCTCTCTCTCTCTCTCTCTCTCAAAAAAAGGCGGATAAACCTACAAATAAAAGTTAAGTAAACTCACAATGACATTGTTCAGTGTTACAAACTCACATGGACATTATTCAGTATTACAAAATCACATGGACATTGTTCAGTATTACAAACTCACAACGACATTGATCAGTATTACAAACTCATAATGACATTGTTCATTGTTACGAACTCACATGGACATTGTTCAGTGTTACAAACTCACATAGACATTGTTGAGTATTACAAACTCACATGAACATTGTTCAGTGTTACAAACTCACATGGACATTGTTCAGTGTTACGAACTCACATGGACATTGTTCAGTGTTACAAACTCACATGGACATTGTTCAGTGTTACGAACTCACATGGACACTGTTCAGTGTTACAAACTCACATGGACATTGTTCAGTGTTACAAACTCACATGGACATTGTCCAGTGTTACAAACTCACATGGACATTGTCAGTGTTACAAACTCACATGGACATTGTTCATTGTTACGAACTCACATGGACATTGTCCAGTGTTACAAACTCACATGGACATTGTTCAGTGTTACAAACTCACATGGACATTGTTCAGTGTTACAAACACACATGGACATTGTTCAGTGTTACAAACACACATGGACATTGTTAAGTATTACAAACTCACAATTACATTGATCAGGGTTACAAACTCACAAGGACATTGTTCAGTGTTACAAAGTCGAGTTTCCTTGTCACTTCCGCTGCAGTCGTTTCCGTCTGGTCCTGGTGGAGGGTTTGAACAGGTACGAATTCTAGTTTGTTGCCCAGTATTACATGTAACGTTGCAAAGGAACCAGTCACTCCAGTCGGTCCATTGGCCATGAACTGTTTAATTTAGCATGCATTTATAAAATAACCATACAATAACGTGTTCCCAATAGACTTTTCCATGTAATTTTATTGATATGTATTCAAAAACGTTTTATATTAGATGTACATGTTCAAATTAAACGTTCATTATACTATCTTTTATACTAAATTGTACATACTTTACTTATACATGTTTTTAAATAGCATTTCTTCCCTTTTAAAATGGAGGAAAAAGACAGAAATATGAGCCGATTTGACAACAAAACAACCTTGATGACTTGGAAACGTAAATCAAATGTCTTACCGATCTGCTCGTCGCATAGTTCTCCTTTGTAGTCACCTACACACTGACAAGTATAGTTCCAGGCTTGATTTTGACAGACAGCTCCATTTTCACAAGCATTGTCTAGACAAAAGTCAGGCGGGGTATCGCAGTTGATGCCCGTGTATCCACCAATGCAAGTACAGTTGTACGTGTTCAAAAGGTTCTCGCACTCGTGGACGCCACATGGGTTACTGGCGCATTCGTCAACAGCTGGAGAAGAAATCATCATCATCATCATCATCATCACTAGCAGCAGCAGCAGCAGCAGAATGTATGTACAGCTGCTGCTTTTGCGAATGCAAATTCACAGTCTTGAGTGGCTAGTAACAACTTCTTTTATGGAGCTCTTGAGCATGTAGTATGTATCTACTGATCACGGTAGGGTCTATCAGTATATATCAATATATATCAGTATATATATTCCGAGTAAGACTGTATACATTTTAATGTTGGTTAATGGTTTAGGAACGGTTGATACGATATCGGTATTCAAAACTTACCGTCACATTTTGACGGAGTATCCAGAAGAACTCCATCTTGACCTTTAAAATTTTCCATACTATAGATAGCACCAACGTAATCTTGAGTACATGTTTGTTTGTCAGCTTGTATTTCAGCATTAGACCTTTTCGTGTCAGTCATTCGAAACCCAGATAGTATGCATTCTGTAAAAACATACCAAGTGACATGCTATTAGTTGAAGCAAAAAGCACTAGGCTGTCGTGTCTGATTCAGCGAAGACATATTCTTCATATAGAAAAGAGAACTTTTCTACATTAACTAGTTTTCCTCGAAACGTTCTCAAAATGATGAGGCGGGCGTATTGCTCGCCAATCCTCGTTTCATTCAATGTTTCAAGCGAACAATTAAATACTTGTTGTAACGTTCTCGTGCATTGCCTAAATCAAACGACACTTATCAATGCACCCAAAAGCATGCATATAAGATTAATGATATTTTCACGCATTTGATATTGCAGCGATATTTCACCTACCAGCAATATTTCACCTACCAGCGATATTTCACCTACCAGCGATATTTCACCTACCAGCAATATTTCACCTACCAGCAATATTTCACCTACCAGCGATATTTCACCTACCAGCAATATTTCCATTTTCTGTAGTTATTTCGACTCGTGTGCCTGCCGTTACTACATTCCCTATCACAGCAACAGATGCAATGTATTCGCCATTTACCAGCAGCTCTGCCTGCCCGACAGTCTCCTCCCACCTGATAGTCACGTGTGTCCAGGCGTCCAACGTCACTTGGTATGATGACCTTGAAAAAAGATTAGTTCTGTATGAGAAAAAAGTGGCCAAATATCATAGACACAATAAGAGGATATATGTTAACACGATAACGTTTACTAGGAATCGTCGATGCTTGTTTCGTTTGTTTTTCTCCATTCTGAATTCTGATCGACGATGAATCCGTCATATTGTTAGTTATATTCCATGTGTTACTTTCGTACACAGTTCATGCCTTCTTTCTTACGCATCATTTTAGAAGCAAATGTTAGGAAGTAAAAAGTGTAAACATTACTATCAAATTGCAAAGTCAAAAAAAAAGTTAATTACATATCACACTGATAAGTCAGTTTAGTTTGAAATGAAAAAGAGGTTTCAATTTTCAATATGCTTTATTTCTATATGACAGAGCTATTTTTAAAGGTTTAACCATTCTGGTAAAATCAAAGTAAGACAACAGAAAATGATAAACGATATACTGAATGCTGTATTATCATCAGGCATTACATATACGTTGTACAAATAATCAATACTAACACCAAAGTTGTAATTGTTATTGTTAACATAATACTTCATTTCCCGAAGGTTGTTGTTTCATAAAACACGCAGCCCTCCTCTTTAAGGCTCACTAAGTTAGTTGAGAGTGTCTTACTTGATGACAGAAATTGTGATTGTACATTATTTGTATTGTACTTTAAAAGTCCAAATGTATCTATACAACATTACACTCAAATTTTATGCAAATACAAAAAATGTACTCAAAATGTAATTTCGTGATGAAAACGTAATCATGATATTGTTATTGTATTAACAAACAAACACAAAATGTGAAGCATGATCTCTTCCTGAGATTAATAGCTTAGACTACGTCCCACCCTATTGATTTCATTATAATAACAAAATTTCGAATGATTTATACATTTTATGTCGAAGTTGTCACAGTTATTGTGTGACCACCAGCTATTACAAAGTTTCAAATATCTAATTTCTCACAATTACTGTTCATACTAATGGAACACATTGTAGTTTTAATAATTGAAGTTTTAGGACGTTAAATATTACAAATATGGCTGTTGCTTAAGTCTTGTAAATCAAGTGTTTAGTTAGTGAATATTAACAAGTGTTATATAAGTTTATTACCCAAACATTTCCATTGTTTGATAATCTGTTATCTTTAACACCTCAGCAGTAGCTGTACTGTTTACAAGGTAAATTGTTGGCTTTAAGGCACTTCCGGTTGGGCATTTCAGCCAGAACATCATCGAGAATGCAGACAGCGACGACGTTAAGCTTGGGAATGTGATATTTATTGCAGGCAACCCAAATATGACATCAAAACCTTCACAAATAAAACATACGAGATAACAAGCCAATATTATTCCTACATAAAATATATTTGGTATTGGAAGGGATCTTAATTTAGGAAAAGGAAAAGGTACTTTATTGAAGGAAATGCTTTGATATAGGACAGGTATTTATTCTTGGGATTTGTCTTTTGATTTCAATAATATCATTGAAACAGTCTAACAAATATTTTCAATTATTTAATTACCCCTTTTTCGTAAATATGTATATTAAATCTATTACAAGACGCTTATTCACTTCATACTTTAAGTAGTATTCTATATCAACAATCGCTATTCATCATTGACTGACGTACCGAGACATGAAGATGAAGATTTCGCCCCTCGACTGACAGTTGTTGTACCGACACTACAGTTATTACATTCTGTGCTGTGTTTGGCAGACTGATAGGTACCAATGGCACAGCTAGTACAGGGGATTACTCCATTGTCTGAGTATGTACCGGCATCACAAACCTCTGGGAATTATATAGTAAAACACATTCATAATGTAACACATCTCAGTATGTGGTAATAAATGCGATTTTTTTTCCTGCAGACTTCTAATGCCTTTTACCGTCTGAGTTGTAAAACGTCAATTTCAGAAGTGAAATAATCCAGTATTTTTGTTATTTCCACATCATGTATTATAACAGAAAAGAGGCATTTTGATTGCATTGCAGCTGCACAAAATTCTACCAAATTGATTATATAACGCACATATCAAATACTGTATCTCTAATACTGTAAAAGTACTTATTTTAGCGGTAATCTTACTTTCGCGTTTTTTTATTGCTTTTTTTTTTGTTTTTGTGCTGGACGCATTCCGCTTAATCATGATTTCGCTAATTGTACTTTATCCACATTGGTATCTTCTATGACAAGCATTTAAAAGGATAAGCGTATTATGCCAAACAAATCTACGTTAAAACTAGGGTTGTGAATTGAAACTACTTACGAAAGCACTCTGTGACATTTTTCCGTCTAGTTTCTTTAGTAGACATGTCAGAAGGACAGGGTTTACACGTGGTTTGGTGACTCTCGTCCTGGTATGTTCCTATAGGACACACCACACAGTCGTCTATCGTCGAGTTGAAGTATTTACCTGTGGCGCATCCCTCTTTGACCATAAAACATCACAATTACTAGTCATTATTCACACAATGCTATCCTTGTGTTCTATGTCTATATTGAAAAGTATTTAAAAAGAATTGCTTCTATCCACATCTTGCAAATATGCAAACAACTACTACAGAAATCCCCACAACATTTTTATTCATTTATGTCGTTATCATTATTCATATGTATACTTTTTTGTGAGCTATTTTACAACTTTTACACATGTATAACGTGTTTTATTTGACAAACGTCAGAGCCAGAAGGTGATATCATGTATTTGTGATACATTAAGAAATATCAAAATGGGACTTAATTCTAAATTTCTTCTTGAGAACACATGATTGTTTGGGGCTGATCCCATGGCTCTGTTCTGACAACTCTAAAAAAAAATTCTTAGGGAAATCAAATATTTCTATAAATAATCATAATAATTCTTAATCCTTTCTAGCATATACCTCCTCAATAAGCTAATCAAGATGTATTAATGTGTTTCTTAATTTAGAATTTGTTTTCATAACATTAAGCTATTATATTATAGATGATATTGAATGGCTTCTCGTTTTATATAGTATATAATTCACGAGAATGACAGAATATCGATATTTTCACGAGTTCGAAACTTTTATTTTCACTGCAAAACTGGTATTTTCACTGCTTATTGCTGCAGTGAAAATAAAGGTTTTATTAGTTTGATAAATTTCTGTATTTCACTAACATACCTACCACAGTTTTCATAACCATCGGCATACGATGGGATTTCGTACGCCCGACAGGTTATCGACGGCCAAGGATCGGCAACGACATCTGGTGACGGCGTAAGTCCTCCATACTCAAATCGACCACCTGCTTTACCAGCCTCTTCTTCTAATGCACCAATTACCGCCAACAGAAGGTTATCATTGTAGTCTAAAGACCTCCCTTCTTGCCATGGAAATTCCACATTGAAATCAATTTTGATGACATAAACTGGGCTACGTTTATTTCTGAAATTTTTAGAAGGAGCGACGAACGACATCCCTCGAAGACTCTTCTTTTTCCTTCTTGTCAAGGCACCACACGTGACGACGACATCGTTAACAGAACACCCTGGAAGTATTGGCTATATGTACTGTATCATACTACAAAAAATTGAATATCGTATATAAATATCTGCACACCAATCTTTCTATTAAGTACAAATGTATATTTGATCATACTATTTGACTTTTGCAAAAAAAAAACAACATTGTATCAGAATAAAATTTTGACAAAACATTAAAAAAATGAAGGCATTATATATAAAACAGGCATTCAACGTTTCAGTTCGAATCAATCTAAAATATATTTTACTATTTTACTTTAGGTGAAGCAACGGCTATTTTAGCTACATACCAGATTGTGCGCAAACATTATTCCATCCAGTAGCGATCATATCTTCCAAAACTGTTATAAAGTTTGTTTTAAGCTCCTCCTGCACAGAAGCATTGTTGCAGTCACCAACGAAGTAGTGCATTTCACCCCCTATTACATTTGAAATTGGAACTTGTCGCCCTATAAAACGTAAAAAATATTTCGTAAATTAAACAGAATTCTATCTAAAGGACCTCTGACAACAAAGTTGCGTATCAAAAACCATCACCTCTTAACGATGTTTATTGCAAACATACGAACATTCATAATGATTGCAATCAAACCAGCTTAAAGGCCGGCAGCACATTATAAACCTAGTTATTCCCCCTATGTTACACATAATATGGTATTAGGACTTATATATCAAGGCCTTCTGTCTATAATCATTTCTTCTTCTTCTTCTTCATCTTCTTCTTCTTCTTCTTCTTTGAGTGTTATTTATAGATATGATATGCAGTTTATTGTAAAAGTAAATTGTTATTAATTGATATGTAGTATGTACCTGTACAGTCGTCTACCGCCGCAGGGTCCCACTTCTGAGCGTTTGTACATATGTATGTTTGTCCAGGCGACACACCTCGAGGATATCCGGAATTAACATTACAGGATTGCCGACAGTAGTAATTAGCAGCGGTAGTGCAGGCTAAGGCACCGTTTAGGGGCGGTGTGAGCTCCGGACATTTATCTATAATGAAATGAAACGTTGATGTTTTAACTGATACGTCATGTAAAAATGTAAGAGTATCATTAAATGATTCAGAAATTAAACAGATATGGGACATATATAGACAAAATATCTCCCCGTGGTTACTGAATTGTACCTGTACTTGGTATGTTTTATTTGAAATTTACAACTCTCACTAGAATGCAAATAAAGTTACATATCGGATGATCCAAAATCAAATAATTATGTTACGACCTAACATTGGAGAATAAAAGGTACCTAAATTGGTGTTTTATAGAGTAAAGACATTTAGACTTTCTAGGACTCGGTGTTATAGTTTAAAAAAAAAATATTTTGCGGTTGGTTTGGTGCCTTTTTAATGTTATTTTGATAGATGTGTAATTCGTTGAATTTATTTTCTCTAATTTGTTTTGCTACAGTCCTAAATAATACAATTTTACGAACTATTCTTTTATTTCAATATTTCCTTACAAATTTTTAAAATATGCATTCGTAGATTTGCCTGTTCATTTACAATGAATATATGTTGTTTACAGAAATGATCAGAGAAACAATATATTCCATTAATGCAGCCGTTCCACAATCCGGAACAGAGATGAATAAATGGTAACAATATATACAAATCATACAGGATATTGACACATTTTAATACAGTATAAACAAACATTGATTAGTCTTACTTTCGTAACGTTGGTTAATACACGTACATTAATTATGCCTCTATCGAGATGGTTATCACATACCGTCATATTGTATTTATAACATAACTTCAATGGACAATAAAGAATCGTACCATTACATTCAGGCTGTGGCCCTTCGCCCCAGTCCCATGTCGCCTTGTCACTAGTTCCTTCACGTTCACATGTGAGGCTCGTATTTCCTATAATGTCATAGTTTCGGGTACAAGAAATATTACACTCGATTCCGTACGTGTACGCTGTCCCAGGGCAGTCTACTTGTATGAGTTCGTCGTCAAATAAATCATTAGGAGGATCGCATTCCAATTCTGTAAGGAATTAAGACCTTTTGACATTAAATCATATTCCTTGGTACAACAACATGATTTGATATTTATTTCGTAAAAATATACCACAATAACGATTAGAAGGTTACACCAAAGTGTAAACACTCGAGGAAAAATATAAATACAAGGTTGATAACGAGAGCATACATCAAAATAATCTGTTCATCCACAGGATATTCTTTATCAAATATGTAAAACGGCAATGTTCGTAATCAATCTATCGAGAATTGAAGAAGCCTTCCTCTTCTTGTTTAAGATGATACATTGTATAAAAATCTATTTTTTCAATGGTATACAGTTGTATTTCTTGGTACAACAAAAGCTCAATTTGAACATGCATCTATGGTATTGAACACACGTACATCAAAATACAAATATGATAATAAACCATACCATTGTAAGATTAAGAATCTAATGTTCAATATCATATTAGTGTTAGTGTTAGATTTTGTAACCATGTTAAGAGTATAGGTTAAATGGTTTGCAGGTTGTTAAAACTTGGTGTTAACCTCATTCCATGTCAACAATTGTTTAAAGTTAAATATATCAATATTTACAGAATACATACGCTCTACAACCACTGTGAACGAACAGCTGGGAGACTCATTGCCTTGGTCATCACGAGCCACAAAACTTATCAAGTGAGATCCAACGGCGAATTCACTCCCTGATGCAGCACCTAAGGTCTGCACTATAGTGACGCTCCCCGAGTTATCGGTAGCGTTCAAGGATGACCATGTGACCATAGCTGAGTTCTGACCTCTCTTTGCGTACACTTGTATTGGACTTGATGGACATTCAGTGAAGCGGGGTGCACGGATGTCTGCAAAATGATTGGATATATTGTTGTCAGGCATAAATAATGAAATTCATACTAGTTTGAATATAAGACATTAAAGGATTATTGTTATGTAATATGATTAGCCTTTTGTGAAGCACCTCTTTCGGACGTCTAGAATGAGTTAGCTCCCGTTCGTTCCATTACAAGTAGGCCTAACAGCTATATATTAACATATAAAAGTGCAAAGCTGCAGGATTCCAGTCCGTCCTACACGTCATTTCTTATAAAGTCTTTTCAGCAACTTTAATATACCGCTAAAGAAATATAAACAACGTTTAAATAATTGATGATGAATGTCAAAACCAGAATATATTCTGTTGAATTACTTGCCATAACAAGGTTGTAGGCTGCCGGACCATGTCCCGTCGTTACGACATTGTACGAATACACCAACAGTGCCATACCCCTTATCTGCCGGACACGACGTCATGCAAACGCTTTTGTAGAAATTACTGTCGCTACATATCGCTTGTCCATTTTCGGGATCGGGAAGGCTGGGGCAACTGATTTCTTCAAATAAAAACACGATATAGGCAGTTTAAATCATTTTAAAACTGAAAACGTACTTATGAAATATATGTATGTGAATATCAAGATTTGATCAAAAAGTATCATACCAAAATATAAAATAATAATAATTTCACTGATATCTGTAAGTATACAGGGTTAACGTAGTTATTAAATATATGTGTTTTGATGTAATTTGCATGTCGAACAATTGACGAACATTATTCGAATATATTTCGGATGATATTATTTCTTTCCCTTTTCCTAATCAAGGCGCTTTATCTCTACTTTGATATCTAGGATGCATTAATAACAGTTTTGAAATAACCTACTGGAACAAAGTGCAGCTGTTCCGTCAAAGGTGTTGTCACTCCCACACGTTCTCGTTTTACTGCCAGTCAATGAATACCCCTCATGGCAGGTAAATGTACAGGTACTTCCGAGAAGTGGGTCGTACCAGTGGGGCTCACAAGATATCTCACCATTGGCTGGTCTGATGGGCATACTGGTACACCGCCGGACTACATTGTTTCACGAAATCAAAAATATAAGATTAATGACATAGGACAAAATGTCATGTTTCTTTGTTAATTACAACATGCCACATTCCACAAAATGCTTTAAAATCTTATGTTGATAAGCAATACACTCAGAAAATTAAAGTTTCGGTACCCGTAAGTGTTTAATATATCATGCCCGACTACGATTGGAGTGTAGACATTGCTTGCGTTATAATGTTAATTTAGAATTACATGTACTACATTTTAGAGACGAATAGTTTTCTTTATTTGTCAATAAAATAATATTTCTAGCGGTACAAAAGTATATACTTAAAACTGCAATGTTTTCTTCAATAGGTTAATATGACGTGTAAACATGTAGAATATGGTAACATTTCAACCCAAAACTTTAAGCTTAAACTAATGTTGTTCGTTAATTATTGGTTAACTCGTGGGCAAGTGATTGTTTTTTATGGATGGTGTTACCATGTACTGAAGTTATAATTTGCTGTGAAGTATGGTGATAGGTAAACATAAGTATCTATGACAAAATGTATCATTATGCTTGAAATTATGAAATTAAATAGAATTTAAACATAATGACGCAGAACTTCACGTGGAAGATTCCGCCGTCCAATGTAAATGTCAGGGTCACTATTTTCGAGTACCCGTGTGCTCTTATTTGCCACCAAACCTATAACATCATTTATGAGGTAGCGAAAACTTCGAACTTTATTTTGTTATGAATTTTCACACCATTTACACTTCAAAGGACGAAGAAACTTCAAAGGGATAGAGTAACTAGTAATAACGTATAGTACACTACTGTATCTATAAAGAATCTCCCCCTCAACCCCCCCAAAAAAGAAAAAAGAAAAAAAAAAAAAAACTATACCTCTTACTGCAAACTCCTTCGTGCAGGTATCAGTATTTCTGTGATTGTCTCTGGCAGTGTAGCCAAAGGAATGAGAGCCCTCGGCAAACAAAGTCCCGCTGTTTAAACCGTGTGACTGAGTAATTCTGCCATAAAGGTAATTAAAAGATAATTCATAAGTATCTAACATATTGTACAATTGTACAATACATGCGCAAGGTGACTTGATACATAAACTGCAAAAACAACAAGACGAACAGACTTGCAGGTACATGCAATTTAGTAACCAAAACGGCATCGCCACAACAACCAGCAACATTATATTAGCATATCAAAGGATCAATCATATACGCTACAGGCATGTACATTGTACATGGATATTGTAGCTGATAGACGTACAGTGACGTGCAAAAAGTCTTTCACTTTTCTATATTTCTTTGCTTTTCCAACTTTCAAAGAATTTTCACGACATTGTTTATTGATCATTTTTATTGAAATTCTGTGTACTTTTTTTGCTGTTTCATATACTATTTTCACCGTTTTCTGTTGTGCTTGACTAGAGAAATCATAATTTATTTACAATATCCAACTTTCGGGACCATTATGTAGAAAAATGGCGTTGCACAGAAATTAGCAATGTACGTAATTCTGTATTACTCCAGAAATATACAACGGAAAATTAAATAAATATTGAGAAGAAAATTGAATGATTTTGCGACAAGTAATCAAAAATAGTCATAATCCATCTATCAACAAAGTCGTAAAACTATTTGAATAAAGTTGGAAATACAATAATATTTACCAAAATGAAGAAAAAACAAACAAACGTGAAAGACTTTTGGCACGTTACTGTATGTTTTCAAAGACAGAACTTTACAATACGCACGTTACTGAATTGCTGTCAGGATCGGTAGCTGTAGCACTTTCCCATTTTACTATTATGGATGTTTTTCGAGCATCTGTGACATATTCGCTGTTGACAGCAGGACACGTAATCCTCGGGGGTTTGTTTGGAGGCACTGGATCAGGTTCGCGTTGGCCTTTGAAAAGTTAGGCACATACATGTACATATTTTAGGTAATTTAGGTAAATTTTACCAAGATATTCATATACATCGTAGAGACTTGAAGTAAATTACATAGAAGGATAATGGAAACTCCAAACTAAAACGTTCAACCTTAAGTCAGGTCTAACATTACTTATCATCAATGTGAAAACATATTCACCACTTCATAAGATTATTACTATCCAGTGACTGAAGAGTATACGTATACCATTATAGGTCACGTATGATATGGTTATGTCGAATTTGTTGCCAGTTAACAGAAGTCTTGGCAGTTGTATTTGAATTAAGCTACGTTGATGTGTGCGTTCTCTAAACAGGAACATAAACCACATTTCCTTAATAACAGTTGTAAATAAACAAAAAATTATAATTTAGAAATTGTACATAATGTTGTTTTTAACTTGTAGAAGTTGAACTTATCTTAATACTTACACCGCCACCAGCACCATCCCCTTTTTACTCTTCTCTTCTCTTTCCCTACAAAAAATAACTTGTAGGTATCATTTCATTCCTCTTAATGACATCTGATTAAATCTAACACGAAACAAAGAAATATGAAATTATGACAAAGACTTTGCGCCCGAAAACATTACTTTGAAAATAGCTGGTTATAAACGTGAAAAGATGACCAACATCTAATGGCCTATTGTTACTAGTAACTATATCGCATTATTACACAGATAGTCACGGAATTCATATCGAGGTTGGTGAAGTGCGAAAAGCCAGTTCTGGTTCAAACAACATAGCCAAACGAAAAAAACAGCAATATATTCCGCGATAAAAAGATAAAAACGATTACTAGTATGGAATCGACAATAGCAGAAAGTATCTATCGAAAAGGCTTATATCTTTGTAATGACTTCAAAGGAGAGATGGGATCAGCTTCGGATGAATTTCGAAAATTCTACGCTTTGTTTGTGTCATCTGGCTTTCGATATACATTTGTATATTAACACCCATAATTGATTGATATGCAAAGTATCCTCTTTTGGGAATTACATAACTTAGTGAACTTAATATCAAGGACGTTAAACCCTAACAAACAAGCATTTTTTATACGCTACATTGACAGTTTTTTCCAACTTCACAGATGCCTGACGAAATCAAAGTTATCTACATCCTACTCCATATAATTACTTGGGAGTTATAGCTGATTCTACGGAGTCCTAAAAGCTGGGTTTGCTTGACAAATTTGAACTCGGGAGGAACCTTCAAAATCCAGGAGTGGCAAATGGAAACTTTTGTATGCGCGTTGTGCAAAATTTCCTACTGAAGATCAATGTACAATTAAAGTAACTTGTTGGAATCGTCACTGTGGAAACCAAAACTTAAATGTCTGACATTAAGAAATTGTTTCCCTAGGCCAGCTGGACACAAGGCTGTCCAATAAAGTCAGCCATTCAACAGATCAAGTTATATTAGCATAAAAAACTTAATGAAGATAAAATGGTTGCTGTAACACTCAGTGGGTCTCTAATATTCGTTCCTGCTGTAATCTGTAATGCCTCACCTTGTACGTTATACCAGAGACCAGCTTTACATAGGAGGTTCAAATTAGTATCTGTCCGTTTTACAACACAGCGTGAAGCGGGCGGAACATATCCGGTAGCCCGTATAGGCGAACCGTCCAGTTCACAGCGAATGGCCACTGCATTGTCAAAAGTTCCGAGTGAGCAATAGCTCTACAATAAATAAGAATTTAAGATCAAATATATACATACGGAATATTGAAATTGATATCAAACGCAAAGCAGAAAAAACTCTAACTAAATTTAAAACAGAGAGTTTAATCTGATTTGAGCCGTGAATTGTAGGCATACGTCTGTAAGCAAAACACAAAACAAATGAATCTACCTTCCTAATTTGTCACAACACAGTGAATATACGTGCCTAGTACGTCACAACCCAGTGGATACAGGCCATAGTAAGTCACAACCCAGTGGATACAGGCCATAGTAAGTCAAACCCAGTGGATACAGGCCCTAGTAAGTCACGACCCAGTGGATACAGGCCCTAGTAAGTCACACTCAGTGGATACAGGCCCTAGTAAGTCACAACACAGTGGATATAGGCTCTCGTAAGTCACACTCCAGGGATATAGGCCCTAGTAAGTCACACTCCAGGGATATAGGCCCTAGTAAGTCACACTCAGTGGATACAGGCCCTAGTAAGTCACAACACAGTGGATATAGGCTCTAGTAAGTCACACGCAGGGGATATAGGCTCTAGTAAGTCACACTCAGTGGATATAGACTCTAGTAAGTCACACTCAGTGGATACAGGCCCAAGTAAGTCACAACACAGTGGATATAGGCTCTAGTAAGTCACACTCAGGGGATATAGGCCCTAGTAAGTCACACTGAGGGGATATAGGCTCTAGTAAGTCACACGCAGGGGATATAGGCTCTAGTAAGTCACACTCAGTGGATATAGACTCTAGTAAGTCACACTCAGTGGATACAGGCCCAAGTAAGTCACAACACAGTGGATATAGGCTCTAGTAAGTCACACTCAGTGGATATAGGCCCAAGTAAGTCACAACCCAGTGGATATAGGTCCTACTAAGTCACAACCAAGTAGATATAGGTCCTAGTAAGTAACAACCCAGTGGATACAGGCCCGAGTAAGTAACAACCCAGTGGATACAGGCTCTAGTAAGTCACACCCAGTGGATACAGGCCCGAGTAAGTCACAACCAAGTGGATATAGGCTCTAGTAGGTCACAACCCAGTGGATATAGGCCCGAGTAAGTCACAACCCAGTGGATACAGACCCGAGTAAGTAACAACCCAGTGGATACAGGCTCTAGTAAGTCCCAACCAAGTGGATATAGGCTCTAGTAGGTCACAACCCAGTGGATATAGGCCCGAGTAAGTAACAACCAAGTAGTTATAGGCTCTAGTAAGTCACAACATAGTGGATATAGGCTCTAGTAAGTCACAACGAAGTGGATATAGGCTCTAGCAAGTCACAACCCAGTGGATATAGGCTCTAGTAAGTCACACCCAGTGGATACAGGCCGGGGTAAGTCACAACCAAGGGGATATAGGTCTTAGTTAGTCACAACCCAGTGGATAGAGGTCCTAGTAAGTCACAACCCAGTGGATATAGGCTCTAGTAAGTCATAACGAAGTGGATATAGACCCTAGTAAGACATAACCCAGTGTATATAGGCTCTAGTAAGTCACACCCAGTGGATACAGGCCGGAGTAAGTCAAAATCCAGTGGATATAGGCCCTAGTAAGTCACAACCAAGGGGATATAGGTCTTAGTTAGTCACAACCCAGTGGATATAGGTCCTAGTAAGTCACAACCCAGTGGATATAGGCTCTAGTAAGTCACAACGAGGTTGATATAGGCTCTAGCAAGTCACACCCAGTGGATACTGGCCCGAGTAAATCACAATCCAGTGGATATATACCCTAGTAAGTCACAACCCAGCGGATATAGGCTCTAGTAAGTCACAACACAGTGGATATAGGCTCTAGTAAGTCACAACGAGGTGGATATAGGCTCTAGCAAGTCACACCCAGTGGATACTGGCCCGAGTAAATCACAATCCAGTGGATATATACCCTAGTAAGTCACAACCCAGCGGATATAGGCTCTAGTAAGTCACAACACAGTGGATATATGCCCGAGTAAGTCACAACCCAGTGGATATACGCCTTAGTAAGTCACAATCCAGTGGATATAGTTCCTAGTAAGTCACAACCCAGTGGATACAGGCTCTAGTAAGTCACACCCAGGAAATATAGGCCTTAGTAAGTCACACCCAGTGGATACAGGCCCGAGTAAGTCACAATCCAGTGGATATAGGCTCTCGTAAGTCACACCCAGTGGATATAGGCCCTAGTAAGTCACACGCAGGGGATAAAGGCTCTAGTAAGTCACAACACAGTGGATATAGGCCCTAGTAAGTCACACCAAGTGGATATAGGCCCTAGTAAGTCACACCCAGTGGATATAGGCCCTAGTAAGTCACAACCCAGTGGATATAGGCCCTAGTAAGTCATAACGAAGTGGATATAGGCCCTAGTAAGTCACACCCAGTGGATATAGGCCCGAGTAAGTCACAACACAGTGGATAAAGGCTCTAGTAAGTCACACCCAGTGGATATAGGCCCTAGTAAGTCACACTCAGTGGATACAGGCCCTAGTAAGTCACAACCCAGTGGATACAGGCTCTAGTAAGTCACACCCAGGAAATATAGGCCTTAGTAAGTCACACCCAGTGGATATATGCCCTAGTAAGTCACAATCCAGTGGATATAGGCCCGAGTAAGTCACAACACAGTGGATAAAGGCTCTAGTAAGTCACAACACAGTGGATATAGGCTCTATTAAGTCAAACCCAGTTAATATAGGCTCAAGTAAGTCACACCCAGTGGATACAGGCCCGAGTAAGTCACAATCCAGTGGATATATGCCCTAGTAAGTCACAATCTAGTGGATATATGCCCTTGTAAGTCACAACCCAGTGGATATAGGTCCTAGTAAGTCACAACCCAGTGGATATAGGCCCTAGTAAGTCATAACCCAGTCAATTTACGTCCCTTACTAAACACAAACCAGACAATATACGTCCCTCACTAAGAACAAACCAGTAAATATATGTCCCTAACCAGACACAAACCAGTCAAAACACGTCCCTAACAAGCCACAAACCAGTAAATACACGTCCCTAACCAGGCATATACCAGTCAATATACGTCCCTTACTAGACACAAACCAGTCAATACACGTCACTAACCAGACACAAACCAGTCAATATACGTCCTTACTTGACACAAACCAGTCAATACACGTCCCTTACCAGACACAAACCAGTCAATATACGTCCCTTACCAGACACAAACCAGTCAATATACGTCCCTTACCAGACACAAACCAGTCAATACACGTCCCTTACCAGACACAAACCAGTCAATACACGTCCCTAACCAGACACAAACCAGTCAATATACGTCCCTTACTAGGCACAAACAAGTCAATATACGTCCCTAACCAGACACAAACCAGTCAATACACATCCCTAACCAGACACAAACCATTCAATATACGTCCCTTACCCGACACACACCAGTCAATACACGTCCCTTACTAGGCACAAACAAGTCAATATACGTCCCTTACCCGACACACACCAGTCAATACACGTCCCTAACCAGACACAAACCAGTCAATATACGTCCCTTACTAGGCACAAACCAGTCAATACACGTCCCTTACCAGACACAAACCAGTCAAAACACGTCCCTAATCGGACACAATTCAGTCAATATACGTCCCTAACCAAACACAAACCAGTCAATACACGTCTCTTACCAGACACAAACCAGTCAATACACGTCCCTAATCGGACACAAACCAGTCAATATACGTCCCTAACCAAACACAAACCAGTCAATATACGTCCCTAACCAGACACAAACCAGTCAATACACGTCCCTTACCAGACACAAACCAGTCAATACACGTCCCTTACCAGACACAAACCAGTCAATACACGTCCCTTACCAGACACAAACCAGTCAATACACGTCCCTAACCAGACACAAACCAGTCAATACATGTCCCTTACCAGACACAAACCAGTCAATATACGTCCCTTACCAGACACAAACCAGTCAATATACGTCCCTTACCAGACACAAACCAGTCAATATACGTCCCTTACCAGACACAAATCAGTCAATACACGTCCCTAGCCAGACACAAACCAGTCAATACACGTCCCTAACCAGACACAAACCAGTCAATATACGTCCCTAACTGGACACAAACCAGTCAATATACGTCCCTTACCAGACACAAACCAGTTCATACACGTCCCTTACCAGACACAAACCAGTCAATATACGTCCCTTTCTAGACACAAACCAGTCAATATATGTTCCACTTTAGTCACAAACCAGTCAATATATGTCCCTTACCAGACACAAACCAGTCAATATATGTCCCTTACCCGACACAAACCAGTCAATATACATCCCTAACCAGACACAAACCAGTCAATATACATCCCTTACTAGACACAAACCAGTCAATACACGTCCCTAACCAGACACAAACCAGTCAATACACGTCCCTTACCAGACACAAACCAATCAATACACGTCCCTAACCAGACACAAACCAGTCAATATACGTCACTACTAGACACAAACCAGTTAATATATGTTCCACTTTATTAAAAAACCAGTCAATATACGTCCCTTACTAAACACAAACCAGTCAATATACGTCCCTTACCAGACATAAACCAGTCAATACCCGTCCCTAACCAGACACAAACCAGTCAATACACGTCCCTTACCAGACACAAACCAGTCAATATACGTCCCTTTCTAGACACAAACCAGTCAATATATGTTCCACTTTAGTCACAAACCAGTCAATATATGTCCCTAACCAGACACAAACCAGTCAATATACGTCCCTTTCTAGACACAAACCAGTCAATATATGTTCCACTTTAGTCACAAACCAGTCAATATACGTCCCTTACCAGACACAAACCAGTCAATATACGTCCCTTACCAGACACAAACCAGTCAATACACGTCCCTTACCAGACACAAACCAGTCAATATACGTCCCTTACCAGACACAAACCAGTCAATACATGTCCCTTACCAGACACAAACCAGTCAATATACGTCCCTTACCAGTCACAAACCAGTCAATACACGTCCCTTACCAGACACAAACCAGTCAATACACGTCCCTAACCAGACACAAACCAGTCAATACACGTCCCTAGCCAGACACAAACCAGTCAATACACGTCCCTAACCAGACACAAACCAGTCAATACACGTCCCTAACCAGACACAAACCAGTCAATACACGTCCCTAGCCAGACACAAACCAGTCAATACACGTCCCTTACCAGACACAAACCAGTCAAGATACGCCCCTTACTAGACACAAACCAGTCAATATACGTCCCTTACTAGACACAAACCAGTCAATACACGTCCCTAACCAGACACAAACCAGTCAATATACGTCCCTTACCAGACACAAACCAGTCACTATACGTCCCTTACCAGACACAAACCAGTCAATACACGTCCCTAACCAGACACAAACCAGACAATATACGTCCCTTACTTGACACAAACCAGCCAATATATGTTCCACTTTAGTCAAAAACCTGTCAATACACGCCCCTAACAATTCACAAACCAGTCAATACACGTCCCTAATTATACACAAACCATTTAATATACGTCCATAACAAGCCACAAACCAGTCAATACACGTCCCATTCAAATGATCGTAGTTACTGGCCAATCAGTGTACATAGTGCAACTGACACGATAAATCACATGTACACAGTAATTGAAATGTAATAACAGAGAACATAAAGTCCAATTTCATGATATTCTGTTTTCAAACTTCTCATGATTTGCTCATTTCTAATAAGAATAATAAGAATGGTGTTGCGTGAGTAAATTTCATCCGGGTCGTAACGGGGTGTCTGCTATACATTTTTGTCTGTGTATTCGCCGGATCTAAACCAAGGTGAAAATCGTTTCGCAAAAATCAAATACTTAATTCGTTAATGACAGAAGAACGATTCCATGAACTAGCCGGTGTAAACGTGAAACTTTTTATAATAGGTGCCATTAGGAAAGCAGCGAGATTGACATGTTTCAATGTGTGAACAAGCTCCGCCCACAGACTTGCAAATTTGCTTTCGCAGTATAGATTGACAGGCAGAGGAGTAGAAAACAAATCAACATCGTTGTACTTTCGTTGCGTAGGTCGTTTCGCGAAGCTTCTGTGCAGTTCCCTGTAACATGTCCCTAACTAGTAAATGTATGTACCAGCTAATTCTTCATATTATTGTCACCTGGAGATTTAACTAACGAAGTCAATTACAGTAAAGTTTGTTCTACAGTTAGTATCCACAATATAACAATTAACTATCATATCAGTGGACTATTACATACCACATCATATAATAAAGATGTCAATGTAATGTACAATAACTTTGGTAAGAAAAACAAATATAACGGTAAAATGTAACAATCATAAGAAAAACAGTAACAAAGGTAAGATAACAATAACAACGGAAAGATAAACAACGAACGTACAATAAACAAAACAAAGGTAAGATTAACAAAAGCACGAGCTATAGTTATAAATGTAAAATAAATAGTATCAAAGAACAGATAAATGACAACAAAGGTAAGATAAACAACAACAAAGGTAAGAAAAACGATAACAATGGTAAGATTAACAATAACAACAATTGAAAGAAAAAAATAACAACGGGACGATAAAAATAACAAAGGTTATTAAACAATAACAACGGGAAAATACACAACAACAAAGGTCAGATTAACAATTACTAAGGTAACATAAACAAGAAAAATCGTAAGAAAAACAATAATAACGCGAAGATAAACAACAACAACGGGAAGATAAACAACAACAACAACAACGGGAAGATAAACAACACCAAAGGTAGGATAAACAACAATAGATATAAGGTAAACAACACCAAAGGTAGGATAAACAACACCAAAGGTAGGATAAACAATAACATGGGGAAGATATACAGCAACAACGGGAAGATAAGCAACAACAAATATAAGATAAATAATAACAAAGGTATGATAAAAAGTAAAAGTAAGATTTGTAATAACAAATGTAATATAAACAACAACAAAGATAAGATAAACAACGAAAAGATACGATTTGTAGAAATAGTGGCAAGATAAACAAAATCTAAGGTAAGATATACGGCGATGGCATGATACTAAAATTGTGATACGGAGAAACGTTTTGCATATTTCACGAGAAAACAAGCATCCAACAAAAGACAGTTGAAATGAGCAGCGTTTGAATCCCAATTAACTATATACATACTTACTTCTTTCATTCCATTTATTACATATCATTGTAAATTGTTGATGTTTAAATATGGTAAAATGTTTGGATTTACGACGTCATTATAACAAATCACAAGAAAATGTCTTAGTAACGTAGGTGCTGAGGAAAAAGGGTGCGTATTACAGATATTGTATTTTATCGTTTAAAATCTGCCTGTATTAATATAGAAAGCAAGGTAATATAGAATTTTACAAAGTGACACAATCAAGAATTTTTGTATGGACTATTAATCTTTGTTATAACATTGATTATTTGAGATGTAATATACCAAACAATTACATTTGATAACATAAGGAGAATAAAAATATGTAAAATTGTATTCTTACATCGAAAAGGGAATGATCGTAAAGAGCATCACTTTTTCTTATCAAGTTCCCGCAATGACTGTTTCTGATGTGACTGATGTTTCCGCGCGACACACTCCCACACAGTCAAAACTAAGTAAAATTGATGTAACAAATAGGTATACTTACATTTGCTCGTTGCTTAATATCGTAAAAGGTCCCATATGCTCCCGAAAAGTACGACAGAGCGACCGCTGTCAAAAAATAACCAGCAATGCTGTGATGGTCCATATCTAAGAAATGATTCTCCTTAGTTTTCACTGCAAAACATCAACAACAACAAAAATAAATAAAACATAACAGGTTTTTCTAAGTTACAACACTTCGTCTTTTACTAAGAAATGATAAAGGTGCATTATATCAATAGTACCTTGTCAGTGTCAGCTCGACTGGTCGAAATGTTATAACAGTGATACCTCTTGCTCGCAAGTGTCTGTTAGGATATTGGTCACTGAACCAATGACTGGTGATTTCATTGGATAAGGTAAACAAAGCTACCTGGGAATACCATGGGACATTTATGTGTACGTAAAGTTATTCATAAATAACAATCTTCTCAGTGCGATTACACACATGTATATATACAACTAAGCCGGAAGTAAACCTGCCAAACAGCGGAGAAAAGTTGAGCTATGAGGGAGCTTCACGTGAGTTTTTATTTAATTATTGTCTCAGCTATTTTGTAATATTTAAAAGAGTATCACTGTTTTGCCTATAAGTTCAAGATTTCTTTTATACATTTGTAAAACCAAATATAGGTGTTCTACTACATAAGTCTTTTGTCCTGTAACAGAGGTAGATAAAATAGGTATATATAGTCAGTGTACAACTATACACGTGTATCACATCCATGTAACCCCCCCCCCCCCCCCCCCCCCCCCCCCCCCCCCGTTTACACCGAAGTTTTATTAACTTTACACTGTATTCACTCCAAATTCAATGGTTCTTGTGTGAAACTACAGTTAGTCTAGCAGTTAGGGAAAATCACCAAAGGTCCTTTCAGAAACTTTCATTTTTTTCACAATTTAATTTTTCCGAAACCAGGTGGTGCTTTAATGTGTAATAGAACTAAGAATATGTGTCGGGGTCTATCACGTAGCCTTTATCCTTGTCTACTTTAGTGGTATTTGTTTTAGCCTTTCAGGTGTCACTGACTCGGGTCAACGTAAAGCGTGAGGTCGTATGTACTTATTTATGATAACGGTTCTGTTGGTACAGGTAGCCTTATTCCTCGGTGTGACTGTGGTCCTTTTGTCACTATGGCAACTGCCATACCATGCTGTATCGGCGGGATACGCTGCAACATGGGGTTCATGTAACTGTTCTTGGGTCGAATGGCAATCTTGGTCGGTTTGTAATAGGTCCTGCTTTGGAACGAGGGAACGAGAGAGGCAGGTGTGGATATTCTTCTATGACGGATGCGACTCATTCAGTGACTGCGCAACTAGTGATATGGCTTACAGTTACTCCGGGTGTAACGAAGTATGCCACAATGGCGGCAGCAGTACCGGAAGTGGATGCAACTGTGTGGCAGGTTACTATGGCAATTGCTGTGACTACCGTAAGTAATTACTCTATACAATATGCTGAAACAATTAATATTGTATGTTGTGCTGAAACAATTACCATTGTATGTTGTGCTGAAACAATTACCGTTGTATGTTGTGATTATTTCGAAATGTCATGTCAGCTATTTATCTAATTTAATGAGAATCTTAACAGATCGTGCAAATTTGTCAGTTTTACCTATGAAGATATTTCGAAGATGCAGTAAATAACAAAAATAACAAAATTTTCGTTGAACGTGTCGGTCGGATACATAGAATTTGAAATCAAGGACACTAAAGACTATTCAACGTCAGTCGTTTACTACGGTATTTACTAACAACGTAATCAGCAGGTCAGCAAACAAATAAGCTTTATGATAGGCATGATGGCTTTTATATACTGTTATTATTTTCCATTTCTAGATAGCAACATCCATGCTTCATCTCATTATGGTGCACGTATAATTATGTACCAGTTAAACAACACGAGGTTTCGGGAGATGCAAGTTGATGAACGATTTGAAATTTTGATAATGATACCATTTGGAAATGCTGTGTCATTTTGTGAGAGAAAATCACGTGTGTGATGCTGTTGATATGTCCGGTGGATCCGTTGTCCCATGTCAAGCTTGCATTTTGAAGATGTGACCTATTCAGTATTTGACATATATTAGATTTGTATGTCGGGTGTCGTCGGTAAAGCAGATGACGCTTACTAGACCTGTAGTCTATTCTCTTTGTATTTTATTTTTCATTTTAATTAAGGTATTCACTGTTGTTTTAGAAGGCATTGTCGTAAACTTTGTAATTATCTATTTCTGATCTTAATACGAAGGTGTGAATCATATTTTCATTGTCGTTTGCTAGAAATCAACTGCGGATACCCGGGAACTCTAAGCAATGGTCACGTGTCCGGAAGTGTGTACACCTACGCGGCATCAGTAGGGTATTCATGTGATACGCATTACACTCTGGTTGATGGCTCCTCGACAAGGACATGTCAGCTTAGCGGAACCTGGAGCGGGACTCAGCCTAGATGTGCATGTACGTTTTTGTGATTGTTTTTTTTTATTTATTTTTGTGTGTAGTTTGAAAACAGCCATTACGTTTTTCATTGATGTAATTCTGCACTGACCAATCAAATTGTGTGTTCAACAGTTTCCAACACGTGCTCCAGTAACCCGTGCGCCAATGGTGGCACATGTACGAATGGAATAGAGATGTTTACCTGTAGTTGTCTACCGGGTTGGAGTGGTATAACCTGTGCCGAAGGTATATATATATATATATTGTTTCTTGGGTTCACAAGCGGTTTGTATAGGATGATTTAAAGGTAAATGTGTTTAACTAGTGCAAACGCTTGTAAACGGTTGATAACTACTCTGTCTGGTAAATCACGGGCTTGTGTCTCAAACTGACAGCATGAAATAAAGATAAAAATTCTAAGGAAACAATTTAAATACAAGTATTTAGATATGTGTTTTAAAAAGCATGGGTAATAATTCTGGTTTTAAACCGAAATTATTTAGAACTATACAAAATAACGCTACCTCGATTTTCGAGATTTTTATTGTTTTGAATGATGATCATATCGAAATATAAACTTCAGATGTACAGCCTCCAGTCATCACCGGATGTGACTTTAACATCCGCGCCAATGCCACTACCCCGCTACACTTCGTGAACTGGACAGCTCCAACAGTCTCCGATCCAATGGGACACGAGATAGAAGTCTCCACGAACTATCCGACATCGGAATACGAGTTTCCTTGGGGGGATTTTGTCATACATTACGCCGCAGTGAAGCCGTTCAATGGATTGACTGCAGAATGCACCATACAGGTTGAAGTTAGACGTACGTGGATACCCTTAGATAAATAAGTGTTTAAAAATTATGTGGGGTTAAATTGAAATTTTAATTTTGATACACTTAAGGTTGTTTCAATATATAATTGTCCTTTAATATATTAAATCAAAACAGTATCATATCAGTGAAAAACAAGTTTCAAAACTCTTAAAATTTTGTTATTTCGCTATACTAAACGTTGTACTCTACACTGTTCTTCAACTAGCGACGCCTTGTGAGGACCTCCCCGTGCCCGATAATGGGGCTGTGGTGTGTAATGACTGGAGGACGGATTACGGCCGGTATTGCCAGGTTGTCTGTCACACAGGTTACTCATTACCTGTCTCTGTGAACCCTGACCAATGGTATGTCTGTGGGGCGTCTGGAACATGGGCACCTGTCACCCAGGACCCGCTCACCTGCAGATGTAAGTATTCATAATATAATATAATATAATATAATATAATATAATATGTATTTTAGTTAAAGACTGCGCTTCCAAGATTCCATTTTTATCCCTTTATGGTCTTACCCTATCAATATTATGATGAAGTGAACAAAGGCCTATATGACAGACTAGTATTCAATATGCAAATTCTCTCTTGCATTTGGTAAAAAATGTATTAAGATATTTGATAATAGATACAATAAATGTATTCTGCAAGGTAGTTTGTTCTTTTAAATGTTATATATAATACAGTACAATGTTTTCATACGATATAAGAAACATTATATCATATAGTTGTAAGTTTCCTAACATACCAATTGTTTTATCTGTTGTGTATGACATTGTATTAGACGTTTTATGATAAATCATTTGCTGTATACATGTATATTATCAATATAACACATGAAAAATATTGGTAATAAGTTCACAACATAATAAAATAGCATTATATTTATTTTCATTATCAACTTCGACGTAATATCTTATTACAAAACCAAATGGATATATTTTATAGATAAGCCTGAGAGGGCAGAAAGGCCTTGCGGCAAAGTCTGTTTTTTTTGTTATTTTTTTTTACATTCACCTTCGCAAGGACATATTTCAATTTCTTATATACATATATATATATATATATATTTAACACGCTAGTATATCATAGTTAACGCTATCTGTATCATTACTTCGGTTAAGGTAGGCGCCTCATCATGGACCTGTATATCCTTTATTTGTATTTTCAGCCTATACTCTTTCAAGCCAGAATACGACCAGTGTGAACAACTGTACCGACACAGGGTTCATATCCACTACAAAGACAGCTTTCATCGACAATCTCAAATCATCCGCTTTCAGTGATGTCTGTAACGACTACTCGGACTTGTGCAACACTAACAATGCATTTGTGATGTGTTAAGTACCGTCATCATCTGCAAATTGATGTTTGTGACGTGTAGTTATATATTGTAAACGCAATTGTTTTGACGCTCTCATATTTTGGCTCACAATTCAATTAAACAGTTTATCGAACAATACATGCTATAGAAAACAATAAAGAGAAACTGCAAATATTGCGATAATAATCTAGCAAAATGGCCCAAGGTCGAAAATCGATCGCTAAAATAAGATTATCACTAAAATGCGTACTGTTACAGTAAAAACGTGATTACACCAACTGAAATGATTTAGAAAGAAATATTTTTTTATCGAATTCATCAATAATGCAATTGGTTTCCATTAGAGTTCACATTACAGTTACAGTTTAACCTAGCGTCTTGCCCTTTAACCTAGCGTCCAGCCCTTTTAACCTAGCGCCTTGTCCCCTTTAACCAAGCACCCGAGCCACTTTAACCTAGCGCCCAACTTCTTTAACCTAGCGCCCTGCCCCTCTGACCAAGCACCCAGCCACTTTAACCTACTGCCCAGCCCTTTTAACCTGGCGCCCTGCCTCTTTAACCTAGCTCTCAGTCCCTTTAACCTAGCGCCCAGTTTCTCTAGCCTAGCGCTCTGCCCCGTTAAGCTGGCGCCCTGTCCCATTAACCTAGCGCCATGCCCCTTTACCTTTGCGCCCAGTTCCTTTAACCTAGCATCCAGTCCATTTAACCTAGAGCCCAGTCCATTTAATCTAGCGCTGTGCCCCTTTAACCTAGCGTCCAGTCCCTTTAATCTAGCGCTCGGTCCTTTTAACCTAGCGCTCTGTCCCTTTCTGCTAGCGCCTTGTCTCTTTTTATCAGCGCCATTATTATTCTCTTTATTTCGCTCCTCAAAGAGGATGCTATGAACAGAATAGCATAGTTACAATAGTTAACAGGATAATTGATAAAGAACATGTACAGTATACAATATGACAAAATATGAATACAACAAAATCAATGATAAGGATTACCCCCTTTAAACTAGTCTTAACGTTTTACACGTTAGATAAGGGTGTTGAACCACTATCACCTTCTTGAAAGACGAGTCTGATATCCACTACGCCATACCTTATCACCATTGATTACGGCTCAGGGAACTAGCAATGAAAGAATCAAATACCGAGGAAAAAACCCGCCTAATTCCCATTATTTCTTTTCATTGATTTAGAATTGTCCTTTTTGTCTATACTATGTCCTTGATATGATATGTTAGAGAAATAAAATAAAATAAAATCAAAAACGCCAAAGCATAATTGTGTTACCAATTTGCCAGCTAATAACGCTGGGATTATACGAAGAACCTGTCCATTCATTAGATCTGAGGAGAGTGGACTCGTACCCAGTATAACCTATTATGTATGTTTGTTTATGTATAACCATCAAATTACTTATGTGGTTAGCATTGTGCAATAAACATTCGAATTTAATCAAATTGAAATAAATACTCTCAAAGAATATGATAAAAAGTGAAATAAATTATTGGGGAATTTGATTTGTCTGAAGGATAAATTGACGTATATCATACAAATATGCGAAAATAACTTTCAACTTTCTTGTCACTTTATATGATTATCACGTATCCCTATAGGCAAGTTACCCAAGTTTATTCTTATTGTGTTATCAAGTTATGGAAGCTAACACGTAATGGAAGCTAACAAGTAATGGAAGCTAACAAATATTGGAAGGTAATAAGTGATGGATGGTAACAAGTAATGAAAATTAACAAAAATGGAAGCTAACAAGTAATTGAAATTAACAAAAAATGGAAGCTAACAAGTAATGAAAGTTAACAAGTAATGTAAGTTAACAAGTAATGAAAGTTAACAAGTAATAGAAGGTAATAAGTAATGGAAGCTAACAAGTAATGGAAGCTAACAAATATTGGAAGGTAATAAGTAATGGAAGGTAACAAGTAATGAAAGTTAGAAGTAATGGAAGTTAGAAGTAATGGAAGCTAACAAGTAATGGAAGCTAACAAGCAATGGAAGGTAACAAGCGATGGAAGGTAACAAGCGATGGAAGGTAACAAGTAATTTAAGGTGATAAGTAATAGAAGGCAACAAATAATGGAGGCAAAACAGGAGAATTTGCAAATATTTGACCAATTTTAAATTCATTAGATAACTTAATTGCCACTGAGAAATTGATCAATGTGTAAACTTCCTGGTACGACTGAATTGACGTATTATCCTTAATAAAAGACAGACATATTGAATTATTATTCTTGTTCGTGCAAGCAAATATCTCCAACTAAAGGTGTTTGTATTTATGTATAAATTCTATTGGCGTCAAACGGGGCGTTATCGATTTGTTTTGTAATGTTCAGTGGGAAAATGTCAACTCTAATATACGTTATTTGGTACTGTGATAACAAGTTTTTGCGTCACCTTCTAATTTTCTCTACATGCCATATAAGGTTTTGTCATTTTGGCAAAGTTTCTAAAAACACATTCTATCGGTGGGATAAAAGATGAGTTGTTATTACATTTCAACATTCGGTGTTCCAGCTCTTACAATACACGCTCAATTCTAGTCTATATTTCTGCGAATCAGGCTATTGTTAGAAGAAGGAAGTTTATAAGTTGATTTACCATTCAGGCGTATTTAAGCTTTTCTATGGATTGTTTGATTTAAATACCGATTGCTTAGTATGTGTATTCTGCGAAACTATAAGACAAATGTTTTGACATTTGTGTTTTACGTAAACAAGTTCGTCTATAAGCTTATTGAGTTATCAAAACATCTTACCGGGGTACATATTTACAGCATGAAGTCTGGTTTTAAGAACTCTAGTTTGCGTGTAGATTTATCGAATATGCAGATATCAACTATATATTTTGATTTGTTTTTGTGACTTTACTTATTCGAAATAGTTAAATGTTGAGAAGAAAGCTAAAGAAAGAGAATACCGAAAATGTGCATTAGACTCTTCATTTCAAAAGTTGTAAAACATAATGGAAATATCTGTTTAGAAAACTTACCAAACTCGTATCAAAATTGTTCTCTTGTTCCAAATTATCAAAATACATTAACAGCAATACGATTGCGTAGATCGACCTTGGTTGATAATCTCCTATTTTTATGTACATATACAGCATTTATATTTATATTAAAGTGATATTGATGAAAGTGATATGTAAGATATATAAGTATTTGAACGGTGTCGAGAACTGTATGTTAGGGTCAGAGTTGAAACGACACAGCAGTGTCTTTATAGCTCAGGGTAAAGGAATGAATAAAATTTCAAACGAGATTATTACATTCTCATGTAGACTGTCGCAATCTTTATTCAATAAACATGAAAATAGACAATATTACGATCGTTGAAGTTTATTTGCGTGGATACAATGCCATTGCCGTCTTTTGACAATATCAGATAACCTCTATATGCACTTATATCATACATTAAACAATTACTGGAATGTGATCCGAGAACGTATAGGCTATTTGTGCAACCAATATAAAAACGATTGAACGTGTTGATTAACCTTTTGTCAAAAACAAGTATAGAAATTGGAATTGGAAATGGCCATGACGTGGATTCCAAGTACATAAAGAGGAAGTAAGAAATGGCAGAAATAAAGGCCAACTGTCATAACAAAATAAATAATCTTATGTGACAGATTACATGTAAAAGACATAAAGTATACCGTAGTAAAGTGATTTTAATACTGATTCGTATAATCTTATTAATTATTAATGAATGTCAAACCGAATATTTGCTACATTAAACACATGAATAGTATACTCAGTATATATGTCCAAGACAAGTAGTATCATGTATGAGGCTCCTTTGTCAGAATGGAGTATTTAACTACAAATATGGTAGAGATGGGGAATTTTCTTGGTTTGCTTATCTCTTATGAGGTGGATCATCGGAAACAATTTGTACAGCAAATAGGATATTGGTAGAAAGAAAGATTGCAATACTTTTTTTTAGAAATGTCCTACGTAGTGAAGACTTTTAATTGCTTTTAGTTGTTTTTACAAGGTATACGATATTCTTTTCTCTTCTTTTAGACAATGTAAGCTATCGGTTATCATCAAGTATTTTAATGATATTAATGGCATTTCTCATTAACGATACGAACTGTACCGTTTTAAGAGTTTATTATTGGAATATAACAACATTATCTGGACTCTCGTGTAATCTACTACTCCCATGTTTTGTCTTTCATACGTTCGCACAAGAATAAAAAAAAAAACACGTAAAAGTTTGTTATATAACTTTCCTCTTTAAAATCTTCAAAAGGTCCAGGAAGAAGCATGTATGATACAAAAATCAAAATGTCTTACTTAAATTTCCTGTCTTACAATGGGTTAATGGAAGTAAGTTGTCAACGTATGAAATAATCCGGCCTACTTTTAACGAAGACGGTAGGGCTGTATACACCATCATCAAAATCAACATATAGTCGTCAAGGAAGTAATTTATAACGAAACTTGGTATTCCCTTAATATGGCATTTTTACAGTACACACCGCTAGTATTAAACGCTGATATTTTTTATATATATATTTCTATTTCTATTTCATATCTATACACATTAATCTGTGTCTACTTTCCGTACTCGTAAGGTTAAAGGTCAATCCGAGTTAGAACTTGCGCATGTAAATAAACGTGTCAATTACATGATATCGAGAGGAGGGTTGAACGTTTACATAAAATCAATTATAACACTAAAGCTTCCAGATAGAAAAACACATGCATTATCATTTTATATTCACAAATTGTAATTAAAGATGTTGCATTTTCATAGCCGCCTAAGAGTAATTTTGATACAGGAAACATTTGAAAAAATATCGTTTTTGCATATCTATAAAAATACATACTTGACAGTATTGCCCAATGCAAAAGTATGAGTTTCTCTTATATCTTTTTAATTCAAAGTGAATAAAACTTAATTGTCACCCAAAGAAATACTATAGCACTCCACTAATATGTATTGTATGTAACTACCTGTTGATTAAACAATCACCTTTAGGAGACAATCGCGTGTAGTTCTATACGACAGGTGCCATTTTATGCATTTTTTGACAAGAAGTGTGTACGCTGTCGGCGATGCAGTATCTGATCATGTAACATTCTGGTGAGCAAAGCGAAAATGTTTTAAACTATTGCCAGATATATATATCAGACCACGTTTAGATAATTAGATTTCATTCAAAAGGGATAACGTTTTTGGTCCGGATTACGTAATAAGATTAATAACTTTTAATCAGTATTCATGAATTGACTGATTTAAAAAAATTAATATAACGATTCCTTTCTTTTCTAAATAATCATGATTTTATAATTAGGTAGACTTTCTCTGTGATGGGAAGTTGATTGTTGATTGATTGGCTTTTTATATGTGTAATGTGTTTTACTAATAGCAATGAGTGTGGTTTGGTGGTCGAGTGGCACAGTAGTAACTCCAGACCGGATGTTAATGTAATGCTGTCACCTTTACCGACCACGTGGGTTTTCCTAGGGTACTCTAACAGTAAGAACACATGCACACTTATATATATAACATAATAGCACAACTGACGATGGAAGACAACTTGATTACTCGTGTCCTAACATGATCATTGTGGAAGTCGTCTATAAGATGATATGAATACCTTGATCGCAATGTATTTACATACATGGATACGAATTGTACATACAAAATGTATATAATATATATTTCTCTCGGTACAACTACGACAGGAAATTCAAATCTATATCTTCGGATCACCAGCACAAAGTGTATATGATACATTGTGCTAATAGATAGATGTATAACTTAGCAACACAAATGACGAAGGAAAACACTTTTTGACTCGTGCCCTGACCGGGTCTCGAACTCACGATCTACGGGACCCAATCGCCTAACCAGAAATACCCGCAGCTTATACGCTGCGCCACATCGGCGTTCTTATATATATATTCACAAAAATGACGAATCTTCAGATCCACACATTGACGTGACCCCAATTGGATAAGGGGAAAACAATTAAACCTCCATTCAGAACAATTATGATACCAGCAATAAAAATATGCCGGTACTCATTTTTTTTCACGGATGGAATAGCGCAAGGGGTTTTTAAACTACGTCAGATCAGGATATTGAACCAATGTCGCCTGTCTCTCGATCAAATTAAATTGAAACACCAGATAATAATCGTATAACCAATTTGTTATCCAATAGTTCTGAGATTATATGTAAAACTTGTTTATCCATTGTCATTAGAACTGAGGGCAGTGTATCCTTGTACCCAGTATAATATAATACTCTACTAATATTGTTAAACCGTTATGCATGTTTGTATATGTATTACCATCAAATAACTTATGTGATTAGAAATGTACAAAAACATTCAAATTGAATTGAATCAAAGTAAACACTGTCACAGAAACCTATGGATTTATGGCTGTTATTAGCTCTTATTGTGTTAACTTCAACTATTTAGTTAGTTAAGCTAATAAACAACGGAAGCTAACAAGCAATGGGAGTTAACAAATAATGGAAGCTTACAAGCAATGGAAGTTAACAAGCAATGGAAGCTAACAAGAAATAGAAGTTAACAAATAATGGAAGCTAAAAAGCAATGGAAGTTAACAAGTAATGGAAGCTAACAAGCAATTGAAGTTAACAAACAATGGAAGTTAACAAATAATGGAAGCTAAGAAGCAATTGCACTTAAGACAATATAATAAGTTGTGGAGAATTTGCAAATGTCTGACCTACTTTAAATCCAAAAGCTGACAATAACGACTTTAAAATTAATCAGTGGTAAACTTCCTGGTCGAAATGAAGTGGCGGCTTAGCCTTCGCTAAATACAGACAGTTTGAATTATTATACTTGTTCATGCAGGAAAATGTTTATCGCTATAGGTGTTTGTATTTATATAAACTATAAGATATTATGATAACTTATTTAGGAGTTTTACAGTATAATGCATTGACTAGTTATTTAATTTGTATTAATGTTTATTTATGTCTATAAATTAATGTATATATGTATTTTAATTGATCATTGAATGGATCAATTAATTACCACTGGTGACTCAATACAATCAGTACATTGTCATAACTCTGGTTTCTGAATGTAGAATTCAAAGATGTAATACTCTAATTCCATCAATTGTTTTGGAAGTAAAAGACCAAGTGGTGTCAAAAGGAACGTTATTGATTGATTTTGTACTTTCAAATTGAAGTTTTGAACTGTGTCGAGAACTGTATGTTAGGCTCAGAGTTGAAACGATGCAGCAGTGTCTTTAAGCTCAGGGTAAAGGAATGAATGAAATTTCAAACGAGATTATTACATTCTCATGTAGACTGTCGCAATCTTTATTCAATAAACATGAAAATAGACAATATTACGATCGTTGAAGTTTATTTGCGTGGATACAATGCCATTGTCGTCTTTTGACAGTATCAGATAACCTCTATATGCACTTATATCATACATTAAACAATTACTGGAATCTGATCCGAGAACGTGTAGGCTATTTGTGCAACCAATATAAAAACGATTGAACGTCTTGATTAACCTTTTGTCAAAAACAAGTATAGACTTTTTGGAAATGGCCATGACGTAGATTCCAAGTACATAAAGAGGAAGTAAAACATGGCAGAATTAAAGGCCAACTGTTATAACAAAATAAATAATCTTATGTGACAGATTACATGTAAAAGACATAAAGTATACCGTAGTAAAGTGATTTTAATACTGATACGTATAATCTTATTAATTATTAATGAATGTCAAACCGAATATTTGCTACATTAAACACATGAATAGTATACTCAGTATATATGTCCAAGACAAGTAGTATCATGTATGAGGCTCCTTTGTCAGAATGGAGTATTTAACTACAAATATGGTAGAGATGGGGAATTTTCTTGGTTTGCTTATCTCTTATGAGGTGGATCATCGGAAACAATTTGTACAGCAAATAGGATATTGGTAGAAAGAAAGATTGCAATACCTTTTTTTTTAGAAATGTCCTACGTAGTGAAGACTTTTAATTGCTTTTAGTTGTTTTTACAAGGTATACGATATTCTTTTCTCTTCTTTTAGACAATGTAAGCTATCGGTTATCATCAAGTATTTTAATGATATTAATGGCATTTCTCATTAACGATACGAACTGTACCGTTTTAAAAGTTTATTATTGGAATATAACAACATTATCTGGACTCTCATGTAATCTACTACTCCCATGTTTTGTCTTTCATACGTTCGCACAAGAATAAAAAAAAAAAACACGTAAAAGTTTGTTATATAACTTTCCTCTTTAAAATCTTCAAAAGGTCCAGGAAGAAGCATGTATGATACAAAAATCAAAATGTCTGACTTAAATTTCCTGTCTTACAATGGGTTAATGGAAGTAAGTTGTCAACGTATGACATAATCCGGCCTACTTTTAACGAAGTCGGTAGGGCTGTATACACCATCATCAAAATCAACATATAGTCGTCAAGGAAGTAATTTATAACGAAACTTGGTATTCCCTTAATATGGCATTTTTACAGTACACACCGCTGGTATTAAACGCTGATATTTTTTATATATATATTTCTATTTCTATTTCATATCTATACACATTAATCTGTGTCTACTTTCCGTACTCGTAAGGTTAAAGGTCAATCCGAGTTAGAACTTGCGCATGTAAATAAACGTGTCAATTACATGATATCGAGAGGAGGGTTGAACGTTTACATAAAATCAATTATAACACTAAAGCTTCCAGATAGAAAAACACATGCATTATCATTTTATATTCACAAATTGTAATTAAAGATGTTGCATTTTCATAGCCGCCTAAGAGTAATTTTGATACAGGAAACATTTGAAAAAATATCGTTTTTGCATATCTATAAAAATACATACTTGACAGTATTGCCCAATCCAAAAGTATGAGTTTCTCTTATATCTTTTTAATTTAAAGTGAATAAAACTTAATTGTCACCCAAAGAAATACTATAGCACTCCACTAATATGTATTGTATGTAACTACCTGTTGATTAAACAATCACCTTTAGGAGACAATCGCGTGTAGTTCTATACGACAGGTGCCATTTTATGCATTTTTGTGACAAGAAGTGTGTACGCTGTCGGCGATGCAGTATCTGATCATGTAACATTCTGGTGAGCAAAGCGAAAATGTTTTAAACTATTGCCAGATATATATATCAGACCACGTTTAGATAATTAGATTTCATTCAAAAGGGATAACGTTTTTGGTCCGGATTACGTAATAAGATTAATAACTTTTAATCAGTATTCATGAATTGACTGATTTTAAAAAATTAATATAACGATTCCTTTCTTTTCTAAATAATCATGATTTTATAATTAGGTAGACTTTCTCTGTGATGGGAAGTTGATTGTTGATTGATTGGCTTTTTATATGTGTAATGTGTTTTACTAATAGCAATGAGTGTGGTTTGGTGGTCGAGTGGCACAGTAGTAACTCCAGACCGGATGTTAATGTAATGCTGTCACCTTTACCGACCACGTGGGTTTTCCTAGGGTACTCTAACAGTAAGAACACATGCACACTTATATATATAACATAATAGCACAACTGACGATGGAAGACAACTTGATTACTCGTGTCCTAACATGATCATTGTGGAAGTCGTCTATAAGATGATATGAATACCTTGATCGCAATGTATTTACATACATGGATACGAATTGTACATACAAAATGTATATAATATATATTTCTCTCGGTACAACTACGACAGGAAATTCAAATCTATATCTTCGGATCACCAGCACAAAGTGTATATGATACATTGTGCTAATAGATAGATGTATAACTTAGCAACACAAATGACGAAGGAAAACACTTTTTGACTCGTGCCCTGACCGGGTCTCGAACTCATGATCTACGGGACCCAATCGCCTAACCAGAAATACCCGCAGCTTATACGCTGCGCCACATCGGCGTTCTTATATATATATTCACAAAAATGACGAATCTTCAGATCCACACATTGACGTGACCCCAATTGGATAAGGGGAAAACAATTAAACCTCCATTCAGAACAATTATGATACCAGCAATAAAAATATGCCGGTACTCATTTTTTTTCACGGATGGAATAGCGCAAGGGGTTTTTAAACTACGTCAGATCAGGATATTGAACCAATGTCGCCTGTCTCTCGATCAAATTAAATTGAAACACCAGATAATAATCGTATAACCAATTTGTTATCCAATAGTTCTGAGATTATATGTAAAACTTGTTTATCCATTGTCATTAGAACTGAGGGCAGTGTATCCTTGTACCCAGTATAATATAATACTCTACTGATATTGTTAAACCGTTATGCATGTTTGTATATGTATTACCATCAAATAACTTATGTGATTAGAAATGTACAAAAACATTCAAATTGAATTGAATCAAAGTAAACACTGTCACAGAAACCTATGGATTTATGGCTGTTATTGGCTCTTATTGTGTTAACTTCAACTATTTAGTTAGTTAAGCTAATAAACAACGGAAGCTAACAAGCAATGGAAGTTAACAAGCAATGGAAGCTTACAAGCAATGGAAGTTAACAAGCAATGGAAGCTAACAAGAAATAGAAGTTAACAAATAATGGAAGCTAAAAAGCAATGGAAGTTAACAAGTAATGGAAGCTAACAAGCAATTGAAGTTAACAAACAATGGAAGTTAACAAATAATGGAAGCTAAGAAGCAATTGCACTTAAGACAATATAATAAGTTGTGGAGAATTTGCAAATGTCTGACCTACTTTAAATCCAAAAGCTGACAATAACGACTTTAAAATTAATCAGTGGTAAACTTCCTGGTCGAAATGAAGTGGCGGCTTAGCCTTCGCTAAATACAGACAGTTTGAATTATTATACTTGTTCATGCAGGAAAATGTTTATCGCTATAGGTGTTTGTATTTATATAAACTATAAGATATTATGATAACTTATTTAGGAGTTTTACAGTATAATGCATTGACTAGTTATTTAATTTGTATTAATGTTTATTTATGTCTATGAATTAATGTATATATGTATTTTAATTGATCATTGAATGGATCAATTAATTACCACTGGTGACTCAATACAATCAGTACATTGTCATAACCAAGTGGTGTCAAAAGGAACGTTATTGATTGATTTTGTACTTTAAAATTGAAGTTTTGAACTGTGTCGAGAACTGTATGTTAGGCTCAGAGTTGAAACGATGCAGCAGTGTCTTTAAGCTCAGGGTAAAGGAATGAATGAAATTTCAAACGAGATTATTACATTCTCATGTAGACTGTCGCAATCTTTATTCAATAAACATGAAAATAGACAATATTACGATCGTTGAAGTTTATTTGCGTGGATACAATGCCATTGTCGTCTTTTGACAGTATCAGATAACCTCTATATGCACTTATATCATACATTAAACAATTACTGGAATCTGATCCGAGAACGTGTAAGCTATTTGTGCAACCAATATAAAAACGATTGAACGTCTTGATTAACCTTTTGTCAAAAACAAGTATAGACTTTTTGGAAATGGCCATGACGTAGATTCCAAGTACATAAAGAGGAAGTAAAACATGGCAGAATTAAAGGCCAGCTGTTATAACAAAATAAATAATCTTATGTGACAGATTACATGTAAAAGACATAAAGTATACCGTAGTAAAGTGATTTTAATACTGATTCGTATAATCTTATTAATTATTAATGAATGTCAAACCGAATATTTGCTACATTAAACACATGAATAGTATACTCAGTATATATGTCCAAGACAAGTAGTATCATGTATGAGGCTCCTTTGTCAGAATGGAGTATTTAACTACAAATATGGTAGAGATGGGGAATTTTCTTGGTTTGCTTATCTCTTATGAGCTGGATCATCGGAAACAATTTGTACAGCAAATAGGATATTGGTAGAAAGAAAGATTGCAATACTTTTTTTTTAGAAATGTCCTACGTAGTGAAGACTTTTAATTGCTTTTAGTTGTTTTTACAAGGTATACGATATTCTTTTCTCTTCTTTTAGACAATGTAAGCTATCGGTTATCATCAAGTATTTTAATGATATTAATGGCATTTCTCATTAACGATACGAACTGTACCGTTTTAAGAGTTTATTATTGGAATATAACAACATTATCTGGACTCTCGTGTAATCTACTACTCCCATGTTTTGTCTTTCATACGTTCGCACAAGAATAAAAAAAAAAACCACGTAAATGTTTGTTATATAACTTTCCTCTTTAAAATCTTCAAAAGGTCCAGGAAGAAGCATGTATGATACAAAAATCAAAATGTCTGACTCAAATTTCCTGTCTTACAATGGGTTAATGGAAGTAAGTTGTCAACGTATGAAATAATCCGGCCTACTTTTAACGAAGTCGGTAGGGCTGTATACACCATCATCAAAATCAACATATAGTCGTCAAGGAAGTAATTTATAACGAAACTTGGTATTCCCTTAATATGGCATTTTTACAGTACACACCGCTGGTATTAAACGCTGATATTTTTTATATATATATTTCTATTTCTATTTCATATCTATACACATTAATCTGTGTCTACTTTCCGTACTCGTAAGGTTAAAGGTCAATCCGAGTTAGAACTTGCGCATGTAAATAAACGTGTCAATTACATGATATCGAGAGGAGGGTTGAACGTTTATAAAATCAATTATAACAATAAAGCTTCCAGATAGAAAAACACATGCATTATCATTTTATATTCACAAATTGTAATTAAAGATGTTGCATTTTCATAGCCGCCTAAGAGTAATTTTGATACAGGAAACATTTGAAAAAATATCGTTTTTGCATATCTATAAAAATACATACTTGACAGTATTGCCCAATCCAAAAGTATGAGTTTCTCTTATATCTTTTTAATTCAAAGTAAATAAAACTTAATTGTCACCCAAAGAAATACTATAGCACTCCACTAATATGTATTGTATGTAACTACCTGTTGATTAAACAATCACCTTTAGGAGACAATCGCGTGTAGTTCTATACGACAGGTGCCATTTTATGCATTTTTGTGACAAGAAGTGTGTACGCTGTCGGCGATGCAGTATCTGATCATGTAACATTCTGGTGAGCAAAGCGAAAATGTTTTAAACTATTGCCAGATATATATATCAGACCACGTTTAGATAATTAGATTTCATTCAAAAGGGATAACGTTTTTGGTCCGGATTACGTAATAAGATTAATAACTTTTAATCAGTATTCATGAATTGACTGATTTTTAAAAATAAATATAACGATTCCTTTCTTTTCTAAATAATCATGATTTTATAATTAGGTAGACTTTCTCTGAGATGGGAAAATGATTGTTGATTGATTGGCTTTTTATATGTGTAATGTGTTTTACTGATAGCAATGAGTGTGGTTTGGTGGTCGAATGGCACAGTAGTAACTCCAGACCGAATGTTAAAGTAATGCGGTCACCTTTACCGACCACGTGGGTTTTCCTAGGGTACTCTAACAGTAAAAACACATGCACGCTTATATATATAACATAGTAGCACAACTGACGATGGAAGACAACTTGATTACTCGTGTCCTAACATGATCATTGTGGAAGTCGTCTATAAGATGATATGAATACCTTGATCGCAATGTATTTACATACATGGATACGAATTGTACATACAAAATGTATATAATATATATTTCTCTCGGTACAACTACGACAGGAAATTCAAATCTATATCTTCGGATCACCAGCACAAAGTGTATATGATACATTGTGCTAATAGATAGATGTATAACTTAGCAACACAAATGACGAAGGAAAACACTTTTTGACTCGTGCCCTGACCGGGTCTCGAACTCACGATCTACGGGACCCAATCGCCTAACCAGAAATACCCGCAGCTTATACGCTGCGCCACATCGGCGTTCTTATATATATATTCACAAAAATGACGAATCTTCAGATCCACACATTGACGTGACCCCAATTGGATAAGGGAAAAACAATTAAACCTCCATTCAGAACAATTATGAAACCAGCAATAAAAATATGCCGGTACTCATTATTTTCCCGGATGGAATAGCGCAAGGGGTCTTTAAACTACGTCAGATCAGGATATTGAACCAATGTCGCCTGTCTCTCGATCAAATTAAATTGAAACACCAGATAATAATCGTATTACCAATTTGTTATCCAATAGTTCTGAGATTATATGTAAAACTTGTTTATCCATTGTCATTAGAACTGAGGGCAGTGTATCCTTGTACCCAGTATAATATAATACTCTACTGATATTGTTAAACCGTTATGCATGTTTGTATATGTATTACCATCAAATAACTTATGTGATTAGAAATGTACAAAAACATTCAAATTGAATTGAATCAAAATAAACACTGTCACAGAAACCTATGGATTTATGGCTGTTATTGGCTCTTATTGTGTTAACTTCAACTATTTAGTTAGTTACGCTTATAAACAACGGAAGCTAACAAGCAATGGGAGTTAACAAATAATGGAAGCTTACAAGCAATGGAAGTTAACAAATAATGGAAGCTTACAAGCAATGGAAGTTAACAAGCAATGGAAGCTTACAAGCAATGGAAGTTAACAAGCAATGGAAGCTAACAAGAAATAGAAGTTAACAAATAATGGAAGCTAAAAAGCAATGGAAGTTAACAAGTAATGGAAGCTAACAAGCAATTGAAGTTAACAAACAATGGAAGTTAACAAATAATGGAAGCTAAGAAGCAATTGCACTTAAGACAATATAATAAGTTGTGGAGAATTTGCAAATGTCTGACTTTCTTTAAATTCAAAGGCTGACAATTATGGCTTTAAAATTAATCAGTGGTAAACTTCCTGGTCGAAATGAAGTGGCGGCTTAGCCTTCGCTAAATACAGACAGTTTGAATTATTATACTTGTTCATACAGGAACATGTTTATCGCTATAGGTGTTTGTATTTATATAAACTATAAGATATTATGATAACTTATTTAGCAGTTTTACATTATAATGCATTGACTAGTTATTTAATTTTTGTTAATGTTTATTTATGTCTATGAATTAATGTATATATGTATTTTAATTGATCATTGAATCGATCAATTAATTACCACTGGTGACTCAATACAATCAGTACATTGTCATAACTCTGGTTTCTGAATGTAGAATCCAAGGATGTAATACTCTAATTCGTTTTGGAAGTAAAAGACCAAGTGGTGTCAAAAGGAACGTTATTGATTTATTTTGTACTTTCAAATTGAAGTTTTTTAATAAAATAAATAAGTTTTTTAAAGCTAGCTATTTAATCGAAGAAGAAAAAGGAGATTTTGTTATTAGAATTTAACATGGCGTCTCAGTGTATACAATACACGTTTTATTATAGTCTGTATTTCTGTGAATAAAGCTATTTTAAAAGGCAGGAAGCTTAATAAATCGATTTTGAATAGTCATTCTCTTATCAGATCTCTGATCGCTTTAAATCTGATCGCTTTGTAGGAGTATGCTGCAAACTGCACAATAAATGCGTTTAAATCAGATGAATGCAATATGTATACATTTGTATTGACATTCGTGTTCTACGTAAACAAATTTATCTATTTGATTTTTGAGTTTACAAAACATCTGAATATAACATGTTTAAACAAGGTACACATCGATAGCTTAAAGCTAGTTGTTAGGAACTCTAGTTTGTTTGTAGATTTACCCTATATGCAGGTGTTCGTTTTTTTTTTTTTTTTTTTAATTTATTGCATTTAGTAGTCATTCAAAATGATTTGCATCTATAACTTAAACCCGACGCTGTTATATTTTGTGCATCAAACTCTCTTGATTTGAATGATTTAATATAATGGGAAATACCTGCTTGGAGAACTAACATAACTCAAATCTGCTCTCCTCTTACGAATTGTCCAAATACACTAATAAACGATTGCATAACTTCAGCTTGATTGACAATCCCCTATCTTTTTATGTAAATACAGTACGTTTTGTATCTAAATTTATATGGAAGTGAAAGAGATGAGAGTGATATGTAAGATATTGATTTGATGCAGTAGTGTTATTACCGCTCAAATTCAGTGAAGAAATGAACGAAAACTTAAACGAGATTATCACGTTCTCGTGTAGACTGTCATAATCTTTATTAAATAAAAATGGAAATAGTGAATATTTGTGTGAAAAGCAGTTTATCACGCACTATTATGCGACGAACGTTCTCCTGAGGTGAAATAACTATTAGCAGTTTAAAAAGAGCTCTGTCAACTCAAAAACGACATTTATGTTCATTTACGTGGACACAATGTCGTTTGAGATATCATATTTTGATAGCATTGGATAACTTCTTATTGCACTGTCATCATGAATTATTCAATTACTGGAATGTGAATCGGAAATGTAGGTGTACTGTTTGTGACATCAATGTAAAAACGACTGAACTACTGAATTCATCTGGTGTCAAGAACAAGTAAAATATGTTTTGGTAAATAGAAGCGATCTTGGAAATGCCTATGACGTGGATTCCAAGTAACTAAAGAGGAAGCTACTACATATCAGGGAGGTCAAGGTGTTTCTGCATTCCAACTGTCATTACAGAAGAAAAGAAATAATCTCGTGAGGTAGAATACATACAGTTAATAATCTTTGGTGTAGTACGTATAACCTTATTAATTATCATGAAAGCCACACCACATATTTGCTACATTTTCCCATGACAAATATAGTATTCTGCATGAGATTCTGTTGATAGAATATGGTCTTTTACACGGAATAATAATCTCCAGACTTTTAATTGCTTTCAGCTAATTTTACAGGGTTTAAGGTATTTTTACTGTCTCTTAATGTATCATTGACAACTCTTAAGCTCTCATTTATTATAAAACCTATCAATCAATGACATTAATGACATTTTTCATTAAGTATCCCAACTGAACCCGTTATTCATGAGTTTCTTTCAAATTAAAGCACCATTATCTGGACTTTCATATAATCTACTACTCCGATGTTTTTGTCTGTTATGCGTACGAACAAGACTTTAAAAAATGTGGAAGTTTGATGGCTTAATGATACCAAAACCAATATGTCTGACTTAAAGTTCCTGTTTTACAATGGGATGAAGGAAGTAACTTATATCGCTAGATATTAACGTATGGAATAATCCGGCCTACTTTTAACGAAGCGGTAGCGCTGTATACAACATCAACAAAATTAACATATAGTTGTCAAGGAAGTAATTGTATAACGAAACTTGGTATTCCCTTAATATGGCCTTTACAGTACACACCGCTTGAGATACACCCTTCGTAGCTATACACACACATGTCTGCACTCGTCAAAATAAAGGTCACTTTAAGTTAAAACGTTCACATGTAAATAAACGTGGATAGGTCAATAACATATCGAGACGATGAAGGCGAATGTTTACATAAAATGTCACATGTACATCGACGACAAAAAGTAATTATTGTGTACATTCAAAACAAAACATCAAAGTTCTTTACTCATAAAAACACCATAAGCTACATACTAAACAGTGTTTAAAATTTCAATTTCTCCTACATACAAAGTGAATTAAAAAATAAAGCATCCCACAGAAATATTGCCGCACTCTGTTAATACTATATACATGTAGTTATATATCACGGATGTCATTATATACATTTTTGTCACAAGCACTGTGTCGGCGATGTAGTATATTTGAGGATAAAATCATTGTATAGATATGAACCAATGGAAATGTTTTTATTGTTGGAAGATCTTTATATCAGACCACGTTTACTTCATTCAATTTGATTTAAGAGGGAGAGCATTTTCGCTCCAGAATACATAAGATTGAAAAATTTATTTCGGTATTCCCTGTAAATGTAAAACATTGTCAAAAAAGTCCTTTTCGAAAACATCAGGCATTGAGGGAATACATGATGAAGTTAAAAAGGGGCAATTTGTTGTGTTTCGACTCGTTATAACTCTATATACACACGTCAACATTATTTCTTTTCTTATAGATATTGGATAGACCCTTTGCTTTAGAAATTTTAAAATTATGGTGATATCGGTAGAGATAAGTACACTGAGAAAAGGTCCTTTAAAATACAGAGCTACCGACCACCACACTGCTTACATGGATCCTATTAATACAAGGCCTTCTTAAGTAAATAAGTCTTACAGCTATTGTACTCAATAATGCATATTCTGATATTTCATCTTATTTTGTAAAGTTGTATATATCAGATTTAGCGAAAACTGTTCGGTTTTTTTCTCATCCAATATAAAATGTTATATGTAGATACTCTTTGTAATACTTTTAAATTTTAAAATCTAGTGTGGTAATTCATTGTGAAATAATTGGCAGATTTTCAAAACTAAGTTTATATTTTCTCTGAAAAATGGGTTAACGATAACTGTCAATCATCCATACTTAGACCTAGATCTATCTACAGTATTATAACAGTAATGAGTGTAATGATTCATACATGATGACATACACAGTATGCAATTTTACAAATAGTCGTTTGTTGACGTATTTGTTTTGCAAGATCTATTGTCCAGGAAGTAGACCGAATTCTAAATTTCTCGCTAAGAGTCCTTCCAGACAAACAAATAAAGCATTTGTGCGATAAAAACCTTCTTAAAACGCTTATTGCCTGAATTCTACGTAAAAAGGGACAGATAACGTCCTCGGGGATTAGTGTATTGAAATGTTTCAAAACTGGCATTTAATGACTGCTGTATAATTGGGTAAGTCAGTATGACTGTTGTAATCTGGGTGAACTATTGAATTAAAAGTAGGCATTAAATAGATCTTACATCATCATGAATGTACTTGTTGCGAATAGTGTATATTTACAACAACAAGGACTTTCCATAAGAAAAACCAGTCGGCTCTTTCTATTTGAAATGGGTTTGTAATACCATCATTTTTGGTAACTCAATATAAACCTAGTCAGTTCGAAAAATTGAAAATAAAATTAATATCACAATTCCTACATTGTGTTTGTTTTCTATTAAATTTTATTCAGCTGTACCACAATATTGGAAATAGAAAAAACGCTTATACAGATTGAAAAAGACACACAATACATTAATACAATTCACAACGAATTTCGAATGAGACCGGTAACAATAGTAGAGCCAAGCATGAATTAAACTGCATCATACAGCTGTTCTGTCCTTCTATAAATCAGCCGTGATGTCAGGGACATCATACAGCTGTTCTGTCCTTCTATAAATCAGCCGTGAGGTCAGGGACATCATACAGCTATTCTGTCCTTCTATAAATCAGCCGTGATGTCAGGGACATCATACAGCTGTTCTGTCCTTCTATAAATCATCCGTGATGTCAGGGACATCATACAGCTGTTCTGTCCTTCTATAAATCAGCCGTGATGTCAGGGACATCATACAGCTGTTCTGTCCTTCTATAAATCATCCGTGATGTCAGGGACATCATACAGCTGTTCTGTCCTTCTATAAATCAGCCGTGATGTCAGGGACATCATACAGCTGTTCTGTCCTTCTATAAATCAGCCGTGATGTCAGGGACATCATACAGCTGTTCTGTCCTTCTATAAATCAGCCGTGATGTCAGGGACATCATACAGCTGTTTCATCCTTCTAGGACTAGTCAGTGATGTTAGGGACATCATACAGCTGTTCTGTCTTTCTATAAATCAGCCGTGATGTCAGGGACATCATACAGCTTTTTCATCCTTCTAGGACTAGTCGGTGATGTTAGGGACATCATACAGCTGTTCGGTCCTTCTAAGAATCATCGTGATGTTAGGGACATCATACAGCTGTTCCGTCCTTCTAGGACTAGTCAGTGATGTTAGGGACATCATACAGCTGTTCTGTCCTTCTAAGAATCATCGTGATGTTAGGGACAACATACAGCTGTTCCGTTTTTTCTAGGACTCGTCAGTAATGTTAAGGACATCATACAGTTGTTTCGTCCTTCTAGGAAGCATCAGTGATGTTAGGGACATCATACAGCTGCTCCGTCCTTCTTAAAACTCGTCAGTGATCTAAGTGACATCATAAGCTGTTCCGTCCTTCTAGGACTCGTCAGTGATGTTAGGGAAATTATACAGCTGTTCCGTCCTTCTAGGTCTCTTCAATGGTGTTAGTGACATCAAACAGCCGTTCCGTCCTTCTGGAACTCGTCAGTGATGTTTGAGATAACATACAGCTGTTTTTGTTGACAATAAGCTGATACCTATGTGATGATGAAAGAAATTCATAATAAGTCAAAGAATCGGTCCAAAGCTTGATAAAAGGATTGCAATAGCCTAATAATTCAATAATGTATGTTTTAAAACCAAGATACTTTGGATAGTTTCTCTTAATGCTTAAGAAGTTTGAAGTCTGATATATCTTATCTAGATGCCACTGTCTTGACAATATTTTGACAACTCTCAGTGAAACGTGTAATATAACTACTGCGTTTGTTAATGGGAATATTTCTATTCAATGGCTGATGTAATTTCGGAATGTTTCGGAATCTATATACTTGGTTACGAAGGTAGATATTAAGCGCACACGGTAGTTAAAACGAAAACTCTTTGCCAGTCAATCAACCTTGCCGTTATGTGTGTATATATTCTTACGTACCTCTGACAAATGGGTAAATACCCGGAAGTTGGTATAACCAATACTGCTTGAGTCGTCTGTATACCGTCAGTATCTTCAAGCATGTAGAATGTAACAATGATCTAAATCATGATGAAGGTTTATGTGTGTCTGGTTGTCGTTACCCTGGCAACATTTTCTTGCCAAACGCGTGGAGCACAGGTACGTCACGTTACCATAGTTACTAGTGTATGATGTTTATCATTCTATATGTATGATATCTACATAAGAAACTCTTATTACGGTTTTAAGGTTTATATTACTATTATTATAGGTCATATCTGTATTTTAATTATCTATTGTTACCGTTAAAATGTATGTTTACCTTGTATTTGGTTAATTTAATATATATATTGCTAATAAATGTATTATATAGCTAATCTGGCCGATTCTTAGTCTTTGTCTGAATACATGTATTTGTTATTCAGCTATATTGTTAATTTAATTTTATTTAGAATCTTATTAAATGTCTGAGCGTCCATTTTTTGGAACCTTTCCTCGTTCCTTACATTAATTAATTTGACATTCAATGAATTGACATATTTTACTTCTTTATGTATTTCAATCAAAGTAAATCTACTTGAGCCCCATTTGTTCATGTCATTCATAATTTTTTTGCGGATGCTATGAATTATGTTTATAATATGCAATATGTAAAACAATTGCTTTATATTGTTTTAACTTCAATAAATGTCATTATTGCGCGATATTGTTTTCTTTATGTTGTAAATACACTTGATATTATTGATTCATTTTGACGTCAATATAGGGAACATTTGCTTGGTGATGTTTTCATTTCGACGTCAATATAGGAAACATTTACTTTATATCGTTTTCTTTGTTTCGTCGATAAGTGCTACTTTTGCTAGGTATTGTTTTCTTTTTTCCTTTAATACTGGATTAATTTGCTTGATATCAGTTCATATCTGACGTTAACGAATAACAGACATTTTAATGCTGTTTTAAGAGATATCTTCAATTGCTATGTTATCTAGGGCCTTAGTATATTACAAATATACTTGGATACGTTGTTAAGTCACGATTAACCTTGGTGATGTCTTAATATGACCATTATTTTCTTACCATGGACAAGTCAATTTGCAACTGTACCACGTCAAAATTGTTTTGGGGGAGATATTTAAGAACGTTACTCGTGCATCTTTTTTATTTTTATATTTTCGATCAAATATCTGCCGTATATATACATTTTCCCGCCTTCTTGTAGGTTTTTTGTTTAAAAGATATTAACATTTTACTGACAGTTAATGTTATTAAATGGTAATATATAAATTAATAATAAAATGGTACATCGTACATCAGAGACCTATATAGTATATAGGTCTCTGTGTACATGTATAAAATTAAAAGTTACAAAATGGTATTATATAACAATTGATAACTATAAAATGGTGTACAGCGGTATCAAAAATCCAAACTTTTAACGTAAAGGCATAAATAAATTTGTCTGAGTCGAAAATGATTTTAAAGAGATTTTCTAGGTTATCCTTAAGTAAGAGTTCTAATAATACATCTTGAGACTCAAATATAGATATATAAAGGAACTTTAAATTAAATTTCAATTATCGCCTTTTTGGGATGAAAGATACATGCAACATTGTATCAGTATTTAATGGAATCATCATAATGATTTTTCTTGTAGGGGACATTGGACGGAAGCTGTAGTATCACTGACCTTCCTGGTAAATCTTGGAAAGTAAAATGCCAGGACAGACAAAACAACCCCGTGGAGCCTGTTAATGGGGTAGTGAATGCCGACGACCTATGTATATTTACCTGTTCTCGAAACGAGAGGAAGACATGGGTGTATTGTAAGGAAGGACAATGGTCTGGGGAACCGGAAAAATGTAAGTCATATTTTTTAATGTAGCGCATTTAATTCCAGAAATGATTTATTTTCTATTGTCTTATTTTCTACAACAATGCCAACATACCTTTTGTAATGGTTAGTTGTTGGTCTGTGGCACTTCCACATCCAGCTTTTAACACTTCATCGGCCCTACATTGTGTTGAAACATCCTTGCTAGGTATCGACATGTTAGGCCCTTGGTATCACTGACGATTAAAGAGGGGCGAAACATGTGTATAATACCTATTTAATAAACTTAAGGTTCTCATTATCTAACAGTCAATTCATATTGAAAGGAGTTAATATACTATGTGTATCTTGTAAAATCTTTTCAGCGAATAATCTTATTGACCATAATAGTACGTCGTATAGTCATGAACACGTACAAAGTTGGTATCAAATGTTGACATGGTTTACATACACTAACCGAATCACCACTCGTCAGTTACTGTATCAAATATTGACAGGGTTCATCTACACTAAACCGGGTCACTACATCAAATATTGATATGGTTTACATACACTAGCACGGGTCACCATTCATCAGATAATTACTACATCAATATTGACAGGATTCACATACACTAAACCGGGTCATCATTCGTCAGTTACTACATGTCTATCAAATATTGACAGGGTTCACATACACTTAACCGGGTCACCATTCGTCAGATAATTACTACATTAATATTGACAGGATTGACATACACTAAACCGGGTCACCCTTCGTCAGATAATTACTACATCAATATTGACAGGGTTCACATACACTAAACCGCGTCACCCTTCGTCAGATAATTACTACATCAATATTGACAGGATTCACATACACTAAACCGGGTCACCCTTCGTCAGATAATTACTACATCAATATTGACAGGCTTCACATACACTAAACCGGGTCACCCTTCGTCAGATAATTACTACATCAATATTGACAGGGTTCCAATACACTAGCACGGGTCACCACTCGTCAGTTACTACATCAAATATTGACAGGGTTTACATACACTAATCTGGGTCACCACTCATCAGTTACTACATCAAGTATTGACAGGGTTTACATACACTAAACCGGGTCATCATTCGTCAGTTACTAACTCAAATATTGATAGGGTTTACATACTCAAAACGCAACTTAACTACATTCTATAACGTATTCCGAGTCATTCTTGAAACGCACAGCACGTGTATTTTCAAACACGGCCTGTTTAAAATATATCGTATTATGAAAGCTTGCCCTTGATAATGTCTGAATATGAACATTTTTTCCTACCCTGGGCGAGTGTATGCGCCATTGTGCTATGTCAAAATGTCTTTCTCCTTCAGATAGGGGTCAAGGCACCTGAAGATACAAACAATTTAGCAGTTTGTTATTATATACATGTTTTCCAAATTTTTCGATCGAATTTTAGTGACTGAAATATCACCGTGCATTTACATTAACAATAATCAGCATTTGACTCAATTCGCCAGTGTATTCTGTTCGTATCATACATTAAGTAGATACTTTAATGACCAAATTCGTCTGTGGATTAACCGTTGGATTAACATGATAATACTACAAAGTGTAGACAGGGACACGCAATATTCCTTGATTTGTTAATATTTTGAATAATTAGTCATTTTTAAAATAGTACAGACAAACATAATGTTTTTTCCCTACAAAACATATTATCGATAATGCTTCGTCAGTATTTTGTTATAAAAACACAAAGGGACATTATTATTATTCCTAACCGCCATCAACTAACAGTATTGATTCCATATAAATATAATTGAATAGGTGCAGAGCCGCCACTACCGGAAATTAATCACAGACAAAAGCGATGGGGCCGTATCCTTCAGACGAGTTATCCGAAGCATTAAATGTGTATTTGCTCGGTGTCGAAAACCACGAAGACCTCTACCTAGTACGTAGAACGTTTTATCTCAATTATTTGAAATTCTTTTGATACGAAAACATTTTTGTCTTTTCTTGAAAGTCATATTAAAAATGTTCTATTCAGATGACCTGGGATTTAAATGTGCTACATCGCGTATAGCGAATATTTTGGGATATACAAGTTATAGGAATATATCTAATTAACGCAAACAAATGTAAACTAAGAACAGCGTCCACTAAACTTGCAGAGGGGAACACGAAATAGGTTCTTCGGGGGGCAATCAATTATATGGTCTTAGAAGATAGGAAGACAAAATCAAACGTTTGGATACTGATAATTACGTAACGTATGTTACTTGTGGTAATATACAGAAATACATAACAGCCTATTCATGTTTTCAATGGATCATAATCACTCCTTATCGTAGGTGTAACACCTTTAAATGCTAAAGAATGTAAAACTTACGAGGGCCGGACAGCTGATGATACATATACATTGTGAGAATAACCGTTTACTAATAGCATTCATTGTTTCTTTCCTATTAATAGAAGATTACACCCCTCCTCAGCTAACCTGCCCACCTGACCAAAACATACATGGTGACCCTTTCCAGACTCACGCAAAGGCTTACTGGGTCGCGCCAACGGCCTGGGACAGTCGGGATGGTACAGTGACGTAAGTAGATAAAAGTTTCCCTTTATGATATAACGTCGTTTCCAAGTGCCCCGGGGAGCTGTTTCCCCAGCGGCCGTGCTTAGTACCACAGGTCTTCCCCTTACCGTGAAACAACTACATTGTATGTTATAATTAAACACACATCAGCATTATACTACATGAAATGGTGGATGTTCAAATACATCAGTCGCGGTCACCGCGAAGCATGAACGGGGCACTGGAAGAGGATTTCCGTATAACCATTTCGCGCCGGGTAATAGATAACTCCATCCGGGAAATAGTTTTGACGTTTTCACCCAAAAATAATTTATTGGGTTTAATTGATGATAATATCAGTTTCACAGACCTGTTATTTTGACGCCCTAAAGGGACAAAATGTTGATTTGAGCATGCAAATCGGATATACCATGTAGAACTTGAGATCAAGGACGCTACCGACAGTTCAAATGCTATGAACGCCGGTTAGGGTCACCTCGTAATCTCACGACCTCGCGATCTCGACCTAAAGTCGAGGTCACGAGATCCCGAGGCTACGAGATTGCGAGGCGAGGAACGTCTCGATCTTGCGACTTCGAATTTAGGTAGAGATTGGACGTGAGATTACGAGATGGCCCTAACCGGCCACCATAAAATGCTGCCGCTTACCTTAGTCTTTTCACACCGCAACCAACAGAGAAGATTATGACTACCCTCTATAATGTGATAGGGGCCAAAACCAATCGGCAGGGAAACAAATAACCCAGCTCAATCCTCATCCCTTACGGAGAGTACGTCTCCAACCCTAGACACAGGTACTTGCTGTGTTTGTCCATACACTCATTATTGATTATTATTCGGGTGTATTGACATACGATTCCAGTACCTGTACTTTTGCGGAGACTTGTCTGAAGCTCATGTCTGACTGCACTCATTAATGCAGAATTCTACTCTCAATGTATTACCGATCACGGCTTCTGAAGCACCAAGAATGATCATTTTTGAACTCAATTTCAATTGCTATCTTCAAAACAAACAAACAAACAAACAACAACAAAACACACACACACACACAAAAACAAACAAAAAAAAACAAAAAAAAAAACAACATTTATGTCTGTTGTGAATGACACATTCTCACAATTAGCACATAATTATCATGAAAGGAAGTAATGCAATGTAAAAAATCTTATGACCGACTTTCGTTTACCCGCGAAGGTTTGGATTATGGTGTCACTCCCGTTCTTGTAGCTTTAATATTTTTCCTGAATAAACTTTGTATCCTTGTAGACGATTAGTACAAGCTATCATCCTTTTAGACATTGAATGTTGCCTATTTTGCCCTTTCCTGCGACGGTTTGCATTATGGTGTCTCTTCCGTTCTTGTAACTTTAATATTTTTCCTTAATAAACTTTGTATCCTTTTAGTCAATTAGTACAAGCTATCGTCCTTTTAGACATTGAATGTTGTCTATTTTGCCATTGTAGACTGATTTTGTTTATTACATTATTTGTTTTATTTGGCCAAAGTCTAATATAGATTATACTTATTTTCCATTTACAGTGTATACAAGTCATCATCTCGTAGGTCTGGATATCCTATACCAGAACCAGGCGCAACAATTGGTTATTATGCATGGGACAAAAGTGGAAATATGGCAAGATGTACGTTCCGGATAAACGTCAAAGGTATATTTAGATACATTTTCTGCACACGGCAACCTTTCTGTAAATGTGAGTACGGGTGTCTTAAATATAGTTAGTTATATATGGCATCACTCCAATGCCGAAGTTCTTTTTGTTCGGTACAAAGTATCCAAATTAAAATCAGTTGTAGCGTTGTGTATACTTGTTATTGTACGGGGACGGATGTAACCAGTAATACTAAACTCCTTTCTTAAAACTGTTTTTTTATTAGAGAAAGCTGACAAACAATACCACTTAACGTTTTGGGAAATCAAGCGTTTATTTGCAGACTAACCGGCTCGTTTTCTCTAAATGTAATACTTCATGCATAACGTTTGACATACCTGCAGATGTGAATACATGTCTTGGTCAAAAGTCTTTATCATGGCTCGTCGAAAAGCAATACCAAAACCACTTAGTCCTTATTTCATGACAGACACCTCTTACCCGTCCAACTTGTCCGTCTGTCTGGATAAAAAAAGAGAGCAAAACGATATGGTACTTTGCTATCTGTTCCGAAAAGATAGATGGGTGGTTTTCAGACGTTTTACGAAAATAAACCTGGCTTTATACTTTTAATGTATTTGTGATAACCCCATATCTTTTAAGAACATACTAAACAAGTTTTGATACAAAATCACTATGCTTAATGTAGGCGGATTGTTTTTATTATGATAGTGCTGACGTGCCCTTCCCCAGACAGTGTGACCGACGGTCATGGTATCTGCAAGGGACAAAAGTGGAAAAATGGCAAGATGTACGTTCCGGATAAACGTAAACTTTATGATATATGGAGAATTGGGAAGGTTTCCATTAAGTATAAATATAAAAGTTCGTATGATTGGATTTTGGGCCAAAATGATGGTCTCAACTCATAATAAATTGAGCAACAAATTTTTCCAAATTTTAAGACATTATAATGCTCAATGGTCTAACTATATTAAAAATATTTTTGAAGAATGTAATTTATTAGACGTTTTTGAAAACCATGAATTTACTAGTATACGCTGCTTAAAAATACTGATTTTCATACCCTAAGAAATTTGTTCATATGTAATTGGAAAAATGATGTTTTCAATTCTCCGAAAGGGACCAATTACAGAATTTATAAACATGATTTAAGTTTAGAAAAATATCTACTTGACCTCCCTCCTAAGCTAGCTAATTCCTATTGTAAATTTCGAACTTGTAACATTAAATTACCAATCGAATACGGAAGATGGAATAACATCCCAAGAGAAAATAGAATATGTAGTCTGTGTAACCTGAATGGAATAGGAACCGAATTCCATTATCTATTTAATTGTAGCGATCATCAAATAGCATTAAACAGAAACAAATATATATCTAGATACTATTATGAAAGACCAAGTACATTCAAATTCAATACACTTTTTAATTTTGTAGTAGACGATGAATTGAAATCACTTGTGAAATTAATTAAAGAAATAAGTATACGACTCAACAATATTTAAGATAATCTCTTGGTTAACAAATGTATCGACGTATTATATCATATGTCCTATTCAAATTTTTGTATGTATATAATTCTCTACACTTTATATGTTTATGAGAATAAAATATTGTCATTGTCATTGTCATTGCCATATAAGCGATGATATGGTCCTTGGTTCCTACTGTGAATTCGGCTGTTACAAGGGACATTATCTCGTTGGACCAAGCGAGGCCGAGTGTATGGCCACAGAACGTTGGTCGTCTTGGACAGTTAACCAACCAAGCTGCCACAGTAAGGATTCGACCTGAACTATTTTAAAGTCATTTCAATAAACTTTCACTGAAGCATCATTCAACTAATTTTTACAACACAGGCCGTAGAGATTTTCAATAAAATATCATATATTGCGATATTGTAAGGTTTGTCAATATTTGATGTGCCCTTTAACATAGATAAACTGTTATATTCATGCATTCATTACATTGTTGCATATCAGACGAAAACGAAGCACAATTTGTTTGCAAAAATCAGATTCAGTGTATTGAATTTTAAATATAAAATGATATCTGACATTCTAGAACATTCATGTCCTGCGTTGTTACCTACGCCATTACTACACATCACCTACACTAACGGAAACCTGTTCCGGTCTTTCGCCAAATTTACCTGTGCTGTCGGATACGACATACCGGTAAACATGAGGCGAGTGGCGGTGTGTGGAGTTGACCAAACATGGAGTTCTGTTGTTCCACATTGTGTTGGTTAGTAGTGACATATAGATATACATAAACATACACTTTCAATACATCAATAAAGTACAAGTGTATACTATAGTTCATCTACTATGTTCACAGAGGATACCACACGATAAAGTAATTTAAGAGAGAGGGAAGAGTCCTTGAAGCATTTTTTAAGATTTTATTTTTTTAAATTTAGATTTCAAAATTAAAGTATTCTTACAGGAATTACTGATACATACGATAATCAACAAGGTGAATTTCTTTTTTGTTTATAATTTTCTGTTTAAATGAATACAACAACACTATTCTTTATATATTATTGCAGTACTTGTTTATTTATTAGAAGACTGGAAAAATTTGCTTCAGAAGCGAATATCTAATCAGTTTGATATTTACCATTGCTTATTCTGTAGCCTGGTTACGATTATTATTTTTTTTTGTACAATTTTGTGTATACATTCAGACGTTGAGCGACCGAGCTTTAAGAGATTTCCGTCATCGAAGACCTTCTATATTTCACGGCACAAAGATACTGTAGCTGTATACTGGGAGGTCCCGGAAGTGGAAGATAACTCAGGTGATATTTTAGCAGCAGAACAGATTCATGGGCCTAACCAAGGCGACGCTCTTCCTGTTGGCACGTATCATGTAATATACAAAGCAACAGACAGTGCGGGCAATGAAGCCAGGCCCCTCAACTTCAAAATCACCGTTAAAGGTAACATAATATCTTCAGAAATATGACTTAAGTGGGAAGTGGAGTGACTTTTCATAACAATAGGGTAATAGCATTTCATTGTTTACATGATAATATGTCATAAATAAATATATGTTATGTAATGTGAAGCGCATTAGCGTAATTTTGTAAATAAAATTTGTTATTAACATCTAATTTCTAAGCAGTCAGGTAATTAAATTAAACACTCTAGAGCGGAAAGATGCTAAATCCAACCATAAGATGAATGGCACGCTTTCAAAACGGCGATTGCGTTATTAATTATTTTTGACAGAAATCAGATGTTTCCGCGTTCATCCAACTCCTTACACCTCCGTTAACTGTACCGGTAATCGCCTGGGATCAACGTGTACCTTTCAGTGTTCAGAGGGTGCAACACTGAACGCGTCATCATCCGTAACTAGTTGTGAACAAGAGGGAAGCCCTCCATACGGGGCATGGGACTGGGGTACACAGCAACCTTTCTGTAAATGTGAGTACGGATATCTTAAATATAGTTCGTTATATATGGCATCACTCCAATGCCGAAGTTCTTCATGTTCAGTACAAAGTATCCAAGCCTAGGGGAGACAACTCGCGCTATTATTTTACTAAAACTGTAATACCTTTATCGTCTGTACTGTAACGACGGTGTCGTCTTCAATCTTTTATACTATGTACCTATAAGTGTCAAAGGGCATTGTAATATTACAGACAGGTGCTGACCCGTTCTCTGATAAAACACTGTATTCGGCTAATGCAATTTTTGTTCGGCATATTTAAGAATAGAATGTGATAAAGAAGCCAGCTTTTTGCGAATTTCGACAAATTACGGCAAAAATAGATAAAAAAAAATATCAAAATTATTCCAATTGTGGTATGATGCATTTAATAACTTATTTCAGAGTATTAATTATTTAGTGCTATTCATCAATTATCGATTATTTAAAATCTATAAGTCCTTATCCTTTTAATTTCATAGTATCAGCGAATTGCCAGCTCCCCAAAGCTCCTGACAATGGCGCCTTGGCTTGTGACTACTGGTTAGGTGGGCGCTTCTGTCAGCCACAGTGTCAGATGGGATACGATATCTCCGCTAGAAGTCATTACGTGGATCTTCTTATCTGTAATGACGACGGGAGCTTATCATGGGGTCTTCCTCTCCCGAATTGCATGCGTAAGTATTGAATTTCAAGTATATTCATTTAAAAGCCACAGGAACTAAACAACTGACATACCCATTACAAATCCCCATGTATGCTATTAGAGTTACGTCATGCATTTACCTGTTGGAAGCTTGTGCTGACTTTAGTACGATTTATTGTTGGTATTTTCACTCGTTTTTCAACCTTAAACCGGACCTTTACAGAATCATACATCAAAATCATTCCTGTTGTATATATATACTAGTGGAAACGTTCTTTTTAAAGCTGCCAGCTCTTCTAGGGGAACAAGCAGAACTGCTGTAGTCTTTTTCACGGGGAGCTGTACTGACGAGGCAACAAAGACGGAAATCAAACAAAACTTTATTGAAAAGCTTAGCTCTACTTCTTTCAATCATGGTTGCGACATTTCTCCGAAGTGCAGCTGGAAAAACGTACAGGTAAGCTAATTGAAGTTTAGTTACGTCATTGTTGAAGGTATTGTTGCTGAGGTATCATTGCATGAACAAGACAGTGAGAAGAAGTGTAGATTATGTAAAATGATTTCTGTTTAATGTATGAAGGGTGATATAAATATGGCAGTTGAACATACATGCCATATGCTATCTTGCTTGTCATTTGAAATGTATCCGTTATGGAATTAATTGATGATTCATCAATATAATGTGAATATCTCAAGTGTAGATGTACCACTCAGCTCTTTGCTAATTGGTTTAACAAATATATCTCAAATTCATATGTTGGTGTCTAGTAGACTGTATGTCTTTCTCGGCCGTCACCTCCTTCGGTTGTAAATGTTGTCGCTGTACCAAAGAGAGGCAAAAAGGGAGGTAACCCTGATAAATCATATGATCGTATCGCTAACATGTAAAAAAATCTGATTTATTAACAGGTGATATGTGGCGATTCAAAAGGGAAGCGATCTACAGGAGTTAACATCTTCTTTGAGATAAAGCTAAATGCATCAACAGCAATGAACGAAGAAGAGTACTACAATCAATATATGGAATATGAATCACTGATGGATAACTTAAAGGTAGATGTTGATTCGGGAATTCTCACAATAGAGCTGAATGGTAACATAACTTTGGAAGCCGCTGAAATCGTGCTGAGAGATATAGGACTCCAGTGTGAGGAGAACACTGTCGCTTCGACGAAGACGTTCACATGTGGTAGGTCAATATCTACCTGTATATTCAGTCAACAAAAAAAACCATATCGCACCTTCTCAAGACTTTGTTGTCAATTTGTTTTGAAAACAGAGGTCGAACTCTTTTAAAGTTTACTCTGAAATTACGTATTTTTTTTGTGTTTTGTGTTTTTGATGTTTTCACCTAATGTTCTTATCGCACTGGTGCTTGCTTCTCGAATCTATGGTGGCATATTTCTGTCATCGTGTTATTTTAGGTCACGTTACGGTAAGTCATACCATGAATTAAGATAAAAACAAGAATATAATTTTCTTTCTATTTAGTGGAATGTCAGAGTGGAAGTTACTATGACGCTATGACAGAAGAGTGTGTATTATGTCCGATCGGTCAGTATCAGCCTGAACCAAGGAAAAACGTATGTATCCAGTGTCCATTTGGTACATCTACAGCAACAACGGGTTCTACTAACCAGGCCAATTGCATAGGTAATGATACCCAAATCTCATTAAACAATAGCTTAGCTACAGAGTACAGATATACAACTCAAGATGACAATTTCTCAATATATTTCCCTTTCTTCATCTGAAAGGGGTTTTCCCCTTATATTGATAGGATACACGACTTTTAAATATGGTAATATCTGTTCTTGCATAGGGTTTGGGAAATCCATAAGACATCGCGTTATTTCTGCATGACACTTGGTCTTTGAGGGCGATATTTTTCTACTGTATCCTCTGGATTTTTATAGAGAATGAGAAATTTTCAAATAAAGCCTTTTTTTATTGACTTCAGACTGATTTAATGTCATTTGCAGAAAAGCAATGATCCATTAACGTGTTCTATTACTAGGCAATGTATCAATATAGAATCCCCTTTATCTTATGTAATATCATCCTATGTTTGATGTAGTAATACCGCTATATTTAATGTAGTAATACCGCTATATTTAATGTAGTAATACCGCTATATTTAATGTAGTAATACCGCTATATTAGATATGGTATTACTGCTATGTTCAATGTAGTCCTATCACTGCTATATTTAATGTATATTCTAGTGAATATTTAGCAAAATTTTATTATGAACAAAGCTTATACATTATATTTCAGCTGCTTGTCCTCCTGGTTCCTGGTCTCCCTCCTCTCTACCTCCATGTACACCATGTGATGTAGGGTACTACCAGAGTGGTTACGGAGCCACAGACTGTACTGACTGTCCAGGAAACAAAATAACCAAGATCGATAACTCTGCATCAGAAACTGATTGCGTCGGTAAGTTAACGATTTATTTTGTCTGTTTTATTTCTATATGAAACTTTTTTAACATTTCGTTTTATTAATGGAAAACATCTATGTTGTGATTCTTGATATGCCATCAAATTATGATCCGATCATATCTACCCAAGTAATATAGATTATTATTAATTCTCTCCAGTTACCTTGTGTTGTGCCTTTTAAGATTTGAGACACTGAATTGCTGCATTTAGTTTCAAGAGGATATTCGCTAATATGGCAAATATGAGTGGTAGTTCATTTTTTTACTACCCAAGTTCTTATTTTATAAAACACCACATTAATTGAAATTGACATAGATATGCTTTGCCGCCTTTGATCGTGATTGATTATTGGGGTGAAAATAGTGTAACCATTGTTTTGTGTTTCTAGAAAAAGCATCGCTATAGTGTTTGTAGAATTAGTGTTGCTGTTCTTTTGTTATAGCTACATAAATACTCACATATACTGTGATCTCCAATGTGAAACACAATCAACACAAAAAATAATATGATATAAGTATCTAAAAAGAATTGACGTCAGTAGAGAAATTCGAACTGCATCATACAGTTGTTTCGTCCTTCTTGCAAAGGACCCAACGTGTTGATCCCAAGGAGGGGCCAGAGGAAAGTGATTTTTTTTCAATAGTGGATTTTAAAAGAACTTCATTCTCATATGTATAAACCAAATTGTGACATGCATGTTACAATATGTATCAAATTATGTTTATCGACTTTCAGATTTCGATGTGTATTTCCCCGACAACCAAACCGCCGGCGTTCTATTTAGCGAGGTGGAGAGAGTCCCTGTTACAGGATACACCATTGTTTGGTGGCAGCAATGTAGTAGTTGCTCGGGAGAAGCCTTTGTCCTTAAAAATGTGACTGGGGAGAAATCCTTATCTGTAGCATTTTCATCTTCAGTTACAATCAACGTTGATGGGTTAGCTTTATTTATCCACTACCACCATACTGATAATTTACGGCTTTCTATGGTGAACTAATAAGACCAATAACGATTCCGCTATAACACACTAAGATTCTGTTATATTTGTGTAGGATGACAATATGGAGATGCACGACAACATGCTAATTGTTTGTATTAATTTTTTATGTTCATAATTCATTAGTTTTATTTCGTTTACTGAGAAATTATTGAGGGACAGTTAAGAGACAGTTAAGACAATAAAACAGTATTTATTTTTTGGTTAATATTTCTAATACCTTTGATTCGTATCACTATCGCATTATCGTGGTATTTTTTATATTATAGACAAACAACCAACAGTGAAGTTTCTCCTCCTGATGACGAAGAGTGGCATGTTTATTTGTTAAAGAGAAAGCATACTTTTTTGGAATTCTACAAGGATATGTCACTGGTCCTGAACGTGACGGGAATTCCAGAACCAAGCACGTTTGGCGGTGTTATCCAAATTGGTGGTAAGAAGTTAATAATGAACATTATATAGAGCATTTCATCACATAAATAAAGTAGAAGATTTTAGATGAAAATAAAATACACGTAAGTATGTTTGATTGACTTGACAGCTACAGTACAACTTTGTTTTCGATTGATCAGAGGCAGATTTATCCGATTTATTAGTAAGAAATATTGGTTGTTTGACTGTATATATTATACAACCTTCGTGATATTCAGAGAATCCCTTGTGCTATTATTTTGCCATATTTTGTAGGAATATCATTTGAAGGAACGATATCCCAGCTAAATGTTTTCACCGAATCAGTTTCGTTAGCAACGGAGAGGTGTTCAAATGACGTGTCTGGTGATGTGTTCGGATGGAGAAGCGTCCTTAACGCCACTATGAACGACGCCTTCGTACAGATCCCTAGTCTGTGTGATGGTATGATTGTTTGAAGGTGTTGTTTCTGTCTTTCTTCGTGCATTACCTTTTTCGGATTCTAAAACTTAAGGTATTCACTGTAAATACATGAATTAAAATACTTACCCGGGGAAGCGAATTTATCATGTCAAGGAATGTAAGATATGATTATAGGTTTAATTATTTCACGTGAAGGGCAAAATTAGTTCTGTTTTTTTTTCTCTCTGGTATTTCACATCATTTCGTAAGGCAACATAAACACTATATCAGTTTAGATATGTTGTAATTTTCTTTTGCTCCGAAACAGATGTAAAAGAGTGTGCTTCTAGCCCTTGTATCCATGGTAATTGTACCGACGACTACAATGGCTATCAATGTCAGTGTGACGTAGGCTTTACCGGAAGTGACTGTGACATTGATATTGACGACTGTGAGATGAATTCCTGTCAAAACAACGCCACCTGTCAGGATAGTGTGAATAACTACACGTGCCAATGCTTACCAAATTTCACGGGTATACTCTGCGAAATCGCTCTAGGTATGTATATATCAATATTGCACTTTTAGGAATGGTACTATTCCATCAGAATGTATGCTGTTGAAATAATCGTAGAACTTGCCATTATGTCAGATCTTCTTAATATGCAATAAGATTATCGTTTCCTTTACATCCCTGATAACCAACGTTGATTGTCAGTTTGCCACTTAAAAGATGTTTGCCAGCTTAGTTGCGATATATTGTGATCAAAGCTTCCAAACTTGGATAACAATAGTATGAAGTGTCAGAATATCACATTGACTGACTAACTGAGATAATATACAATCGATAACTTTACAATTCTTTGCAGTTGATGGTGAATGGAACGAGTGGGGAAACTGGACAGAATGCAGCGCCACCTGTGGTAACAGCACGCGAACCCGAATTCGGGTTTGTGACAATCCAGCCCCGGACAATGGGGGTGCTGAATGTATTGGTGATGGTACTGAGACTGAAGTGTGTGTAGAGGAGAGCTGTCCTGGTAACCGACAATTATATCTAGATAAAACCAATAAAGATTAATTTTACTCATACCATGCTTTATCTATACCATTAAATACTTATCATCATTCAAAACATTTAATAAAGTAAATGGTGTTTACTTTGTAGAGCCATAACATTAAACATGAAATGCATTCTCTTTGTAAACAGCGGAGTTCATTCTTATGATTTTATCAGCATATATACATGTATGTTTGAATACTTTCTATAACGCATTCTTTACTCTTGGAAATCCCTACAAAGTTCTTTTATCCACTCAAAAGCTGTGTTTTAAACAGTGATGTCCATCTTATTTGTTGTATTTAGCCTATATAATTTATTTTCTATCAGGATTAAATTATGTATTTGCTTACAAATTATGTATATATATGTGTGTATGTCTAATGTCATATTCAATAAGTGACGAAATGAGCTACAAGCACATGAGCTTAATCGCTGTATTTACTTTCAGAATGTGGAGAGCTAGTTCCACCGGTAAATGGCTCACTGGCCTGCACAAATGATGGGGTTGATAATGTGTGTGTACTCGAGTGTGACGACGGATTTGTGACAGACATCCCTGTCCCCGATAATTATACATGCGGCAATTCTACTTTCAATCAGTGGGACTTTAAAACCGATACTAACGTCTATACACGACTTCCGTCTTGCATAGGTAAGGACATATGCCACTTGCTACTTATTAGTACTTTTTGCAACGCAAATGTTGAAAATTGTTGATTGCATTGCAAGAAAATAGAACAAAATTGTATTCTTAATTCCTGCAGGGAACTGTCAACGTCCTTTTGATTAAAACTGTTCAGAATTTTTACAGATATCTTAAAAACGTATCGTTGCTGACATTATTGCTTCCTTTGTGTAGAAGGCATCCTTTTTGTAGGATCGTTATATATTTCCTCCTCATTTCGAATGTAAGTATGCACGTTACCTTTTGTTATCGCCTGGTTACACTTGGAATATATCAATCAGATAACAGATGCCCCGAATAAGGGTGACACGATGGGGCGACTCGATCCCGAACAGACGACATAACGTTTTATAAGAACGTGATCAATTTCAAAATACATGTACACACTTATACAAATGAGTTATATTGATAATTTGACACTTCATAACCTGATATCCGGAACTAATTAATTCGATATTGATAATACATGTATATGAACAGATTTTTATCTTCAATACAACCAGCGATTGAAATACGTGAATGCAAACTTTCGAAAACGTCTGTTCTCTTTATCAAGCAAAGAAGGACGACCATTCTCTATTCGGCGATTAAACGAAATCGTAAAGGATCGGAATGGATACAAAACATCACCATTCCTCAGACTACATGTTATATCAAAATGATAGTGGAAAACAAATATGTCTTGATAGTTTGCCTGCTGACTTAACACTCGGCCATTCGCTCTTTTTTTCTCGAAAGGAAATGGACATGTATAAAAAAAGTTTTCGGTCGCTTTTATTGTGAAAGATAAAACGTCAAATTTGATCCGCTGAAGTTATAATGTTTTGCTTTATAATAGCTTTAAGGACTTTTATATATCGCTAAAAAACGTGTTTTTTTAATTAGCAATAATGGACCCTGATGACATGTGGGCCACTCGATCGTCATTCTACCAGGATTTAGACTGCGATACACTGAGCACAAATACGGATGCGTCGACTGCTGTGACGGGCAAACTCGGGGTAGTTGTAGAATCCCTTACATGCATAAAGAACGGTGATTGTAAGGATGACCAGAAGTTCATCAACACCTGTGAGGCTAGGCGAAAACGAGACACTTCTGAGATGGCAGGGTATACTGTCGTTATCCACTGTCACTCAAAATCAAGTAAATACCATATTTGATATTATACAAAGAATTGTGTTTTATCAATATAAATGATTTATATTGATATACAAATTCTTGATTATCATGTGTTAATATAGAGGACATGTTGAAATTGATTACAGTTAAGCTGTCATTGTGACTTATATATTTACTCCCTGCGTTTAAAATGAATTTTACAGATACTAATATGTTTACTATTGACAACCAATAGCAAGCGCTATTTTGTTTGGAGAAAATAATATTTTTCCTAACTTTCTAATTTTTTTATAACTCGAAGCTTATGCGTTACATCCCGACACTCTCGCGTTATATCGCTGACACATCATTACACGCATATAACGTGTTATATCGAACCAACTTTAACTCCTCGGTTTCAGAAGGAGCAGTCGACTGCTATGAAATTTTAACACAGGCTGTGATCGACTTCGAAAGATTGGAAGAGCAAGGCGAAATGGATGTCCTGATAGATAGCATTGAATACACTGTCAACATCAGCCAATCAGTGGCTGATAACAGTTTAAACTGTCCAACAGGAATGATAGAAGTTTTCTCTTTCTGTGGTAGGTAACACTCCAACACGGTGATAGTACTTTAATGCATTGAAAAGTACAATTCTATTGTTCATTTCTTCGAATTGATAGCATTATCTGGTGACAAAGCACAAAAGTTTAACTGATTTTTAATAGTATGTTTTTATAATGTAAAACTTCTTTAAACTAAAAGAAAGCTTATACTTAAATGCATGGAACTGAAATAACAAGACAACCGTTTTCAGTTCCTTGTGGACCCGGTCGGTACTACTCTGAAGGTGAGTGTGTCCTGTGTGATATCGGAGTATACCAGGACTCTACACAACAGACCTCGTGTAAGGCATGTCCTACCGGAACGTCAACGGAGGGTACAGGCTCTATCAGCGTCACCGAATGTACTGGTGAGTGATACTTTAACTTGTTATAGTGTTTTGTATCTGCTACACTTCCGATAAAGAGTAAGTATGGTCAGCATAAAAGCTTTCATTACATTTGTATACAATATAAAAGTTACATGTACTTCACGAATGGATAATTAAATTCAGGAGGAAAGTGTTTATCGTACTCCACCTCTATATCTAGTGTATAACGTTTGGTGTTATAATTGATCATTTTAGGGAACTATCAATGCTTTGTTCCTTTATTAATGATAATTAGCGATATCTTTATAAAGATGGAATCTTTGTATTTATTTTGACAAGCTGTCCATACGCTGTCAGTAGTATTGCATTTTAAAACAAACACTCTATGAAATTTCATCACACACAATGTTATTACAACTTTTTGCGTTTTGATAGCTATCACACAAGGAGTCTCTCCATTTTTCGACATTGTCCAACTACAACTGTTGTCAGAGCTTGAGTGTTAATATTTTGATATAACTATTGACTATTTATGTAAGTTATGTTTTGTATTTTTCAGTAGTTTTGCCTGTTGAAGATTCTGTGCCGATCACCGAGACCGAGGCTTTCACACTCTCAGGTAATGTAAAAGTCGTTGTATAGATATATTCTATAATTATTAGGGCCCCGCATCGTCTGTCTGTCTGTCCGTTTGTCTGTTTTTTTCTTTTGTGCCAAATTATTGACAAGAGATGGAGGATTTCGGTGAAAATTGGTACATAGTGGTATTTAGGGAAGCCAAACACAAAAGTTCCACTTATGAAACCGTCTGTTGCCATGGTAACAAATGGAGGTTTCTGATTGGTTGAAATTTTGATATTGTTCAATTTCGGTGAAAATTAGTACATAGTGGTATTTAGGGAAGCCAAACACAATGGTACCACTTACGAAACCGTCTGTTGCCAGTGGTGATAAATTGGGAAAAAAATTATACCCAAACAAACACTTTGAATTTTCTATGCTAACCAATTTTACAGTGCACAGTGTATTCCTACAAACGAAACTGGGAATTTTTTCATTGATTGAAAAAAGTCGTCATACAAATGTTATTGGGAATTTTCGAGTTGATTTTGGAAAAAAATCAGGCTAAAACGCATTGAGAATGGGGTCGTTTGGCACACCCAGTTATATAGGCAGGAAAAACACTGACAATAATTATTGCATTTACCCTGAAGGGTCAGACACATATAGCGGGGCCCTTTCTGACGTGTCAGTGTTCTAGTTTTGTACAGTACACAGCTTCACTTCAGTAACTGTCTTCGTCATCAAGTGGAAAACCAGTTCCTCGTCATATTATGTTTGTGGCTATTTGGTGATCGACTGCGCTAAAATATCACAATGATATCTTTTTGATATATGTAAACATATACGAATATAGTCAATTAAGGACAAATCTGATCCAGCATTATGTTTTGATATATTGATTTCATGTTTTAGGTTTGATTTTCCCCATAGCTTATTTTAAGTTTGACATTTCTATCTTTACGTTCCTTTGGAAGTTAATACATGGGATGAGGCTACATTATATATATAGGAAAGTCTTCTTCATAGTAAGAAGCACTTCTATGTCCACATGTCATGAAATATTTCAAAAATGAAAAAATAGTACTGGTGTTACTTCTGATCTTGTAAGCTTAAAGGTTACAGTTTAAGCCCATTGTGCAACTTAAAATTCTACTGAAATTTTTAGGTATCTTCCCTTATTTGTATGTTTATGATTGATAAATGACCACATCAGAAAACACAGGATCAATCTCCGCCCCATCTACTTTCATTTTCTGTTGCTCATTGTTTATCTTGTAACAAAATTTCGAAATGCTAATTATGTTAAATATATTACAAGATTTGTTTTAAAGGTATATCTATACATGTGAAGAATTATATCTTGGTGAGCAATGCTGATGATTAGACTATAGTAAAACTTTCTGGTAAACTACCTTTATTAAGTCGAGAGTATGTAATGCTTTAGATATTACGTCAATACAATACAAGCCTCTGTTTATATTTGATACGACAATGCTTCAAAAGGCAATGTCAAGAAAACACATTATTGAGTAAAGAGAATGTGGTAATATGATGTAATACATTCCTGTATTTCAGTGGGTATTATTGTTGGAATCGTCGTAGGAGCGATTGTCGTGATTGTATTAATCGCGATATTAACTGTGGTGAGACTCAAGTGAGTATTTATTTTAGAATGACTGTTTGGTCTTTTATTGTGATCAAGTTTCAATTATCAAACAAACACCATCATCAAATGGCCTTTATGCAATTAATTTAATGTCCATAATGTTACCTTAATTAGTGAACATAATAACCAAATAACATAATAAATTGATCTAAATGAAATAAATATCTAAGGTATACATCAGCTATTGCATACGGATTATAAACTATTCATGTAGAGTGCATTTTTTTTATATAGAAAATCGAAAAAGAAGATTTCGGATTCAGCTATATTTCATCCATCAAATTGTCACTCAAAAGGCATTGAGAGGGAATCTACTAACAACAGGTATGCCTTTTCAATTTCGGGGAAATTAATATGTCAGGATATGCATTGTAATGGCATGGAGTAAATCATGTTTGCTTCATGGGAAAGTACAACAATATATTTATTATGAAAAAAAATTATTCATTACCACGCGTCTGTTTTCAGTGACATGAACATCGCCGACTATGACAGTAATAGCATTTATCCATGCCGTGAAGATATTGCCAGAAAACCCAAATGGTCTGCATTAAGGTTTGTGTTTAAAACAATTAGAAACAGACGCCTATTGATGCTGGTTTAACAATCCTTATGTGTATTGGGACGTTTGCATTTCAATTGTTTGTTGGAAAGTAAAACACACCTGATTTATAGGTAAAATGTGCAAAAATTATTATTTTCTAGATATTAAAATATTGAACAGTGCCCAAGCATGTTTACTCAAGTCATAATGAAATATCAATTATACACGTAACTGATATTTGTTTATAATGCCAGCAGTATTATGGTCTGGTAAATGTTTGTTAAAATTGTCCATTGTCATTCGTTGATGCTCGATAAATCTTTCTCAGTTGGCAAGGTGACGACAATGCAAGCAACTACCAATTCGGAGATCATTCGAAGCCACCATTATCAACTGGACACCCTCTCCCCATGTTTTTGACCAAGTTGTCTAGCAACCAATCACCGCCGTTACGTCGAGGAATGCTTTTGACCCCGTTACCTGGCAACCAATCACTGGCAACTAACAGAGACCCAAATATTGCTACTATATCAACGATAGACATTTTACCTCTTGGGGATGATAAAGATTCAGACTTGTGATATGAAATGCTTCTGTGATGATGATTGTTTTATCATACACTTTGTGAAATATGTTTTATTCAAATATTATGTAAAAGAGAAAAAAACTAACGCAAGGTAAAGTCTTCTCTAGGACGTACAAACTAAATGTATGTCTACAATTCGCATCCATGTGTCAATCAAGAGACGACTTGTCATTTTGATCATGTCAGGGTATCGACCTTCACTGCGCGATTGAAACGTTCTTTTTGAAGAACATGGACGTGGCGCAGTGGTATAAGCTGCGGGTATTTCTGGGTAGGCGATTAGTTGTCCAGTCAGGGCACGAGTCATAAAATTATCTTCCTTTTTGTAACTATGTTATATATATATTGCTTGTATTATAAAACTGGTTTGTACAGTGAATGATGAAATACGAAAAATAACTTTGCCTTGCTATAAATTAAATTTCTAAGAACTATTTATCTTTAATACATTATTATTTGAATATAACAAAAAAGGTGCAAGATAAACCGCATGGGTCATTAATCACGTTATTTCGTCTGACCTAGTTCACATTCATGTGCTATTCATACTAATGTTGAACATGAAAAGTATTATCTGTGTCACAGCCATTTATATAACATGCATATTGTTTTTATTATTATCAATATTTCAGAAATCGTAAACAAGTCGTTTTTAACTTGTACCTGTAGCTTTTCGAAAGTGAAAAATGTAATGTCATAGCTATGTATATGTTCAGTGTACAAATTCATTTTTGTATATTTTTAAAAATTCATTATGTAATTGATAAGCTTTAACTTTGGTGTAATATTGATTTAAAATAAACTTTTGTTATTGATATATAATCTATAGTTTGTATTTCATTTTAATTATATTCATCTTAAGTTATAATTTGTATGGAATGTTACTATAGTAAAGAATATATATCTAACATTTTCAGTAATAAAGAGAATTTTAAAAAGAATTTCAATCGAAATCATTCAGCATTGCCGTATCTTCATTACTGATAATGTATATAATGATTCCAGAGTTTATTTACTAAGCAACAAATACGAAACAAGCTTTTAAAATTTCATCTTTTACGAATGACTCTCATTGGCACAGATTGAAGCGCCCGAAGGGTCATGTTGTAGGAAAGGTATAGACTTGTTTGATATATTTTGTGCTCCGACATTGGACCATTGATTGAAATGTCATGGATTTGGATTGTACAAAAGACACACATGATATTAGCTTATTTCAGAACATTTATTTCAGCTAGATACAAAAGAGCCAAATTGGCACAAACCGCTGTTTCATTATTCGAAGACTAGTCAATGATGATAGGAATACAAAACAGCTGTTTCATCCTTAGATGACTCGCCAGTGATTTCAAGGGTCTAAAGTGATCAATGAAGGCGACCGAAACCTCGAAAAAGATATGTAAAAGTCTGGGCGGGGTTATATATAAAAAAAACTTTATATCGCCTTCGCACACACACACACACACACACACACACACACATCCAAGAGGAAATTGTTTTTTCACGATTCCTGTATGAATCTCATGTAGTTTTTTCCATAAGTTCATATAACTCATCCTTGTGTCCATTTCTTTTTCTACCGAAGATAACTTCACTTCTATTAATGTTTAAAGAAAGACAATTACCTTCAAAATCTGATTAATGTACAGATCATCGTTATACACTATGATAAAATACTGGTCATCATTATCAATTATGTTAAAATACCGATAATCAGTATAAACTGTTCAAATACAGATTATTATTAGACATTGTTTTTTAACACTATGTTTAATATTGATCTATGCTAGTTCTGTTACATATTGAATTATAGATTATTATAAATCATTAAGTCTGCCTGACTTTCAGGTTTCATTAAAATAAGAGTCTGTTAGTCCAGTAGTATACAAACCATGATAAGTGTCACCCTACTGTAAACAAAATAGGACATTTTAGGGCGATGACCATTTACAAGGTTTTTCTTTAGCTTCATCATACTTGAGTGTATGACATGAAATATCATTGAAGGGACGCAAAAGCAAACACAAATTAAAAAAAAAAAAAATTAAAAAAATCACAAACTACATTGCACAATCCTGGTTAGAGAACACTAGAATTAGAAAAATATCATAAAAAAATATCACAACCGTAATATTACACAAACTATGACAATGCGTCTGAATAAAGAGGTACAAACATGTCCTCAGTGGAAGTGGATAGCCTTATACAGTAAACAGGTACAAACATGTCCTCAGTGGAAGTGGATAGCCTTATACAGTAAATAGGTACAAACATGTCCTCAGTGGAAGTGGATAGTCTTATACAGTAAATAGGTACAAACATGTCCTCAGTGGAAGTGGATAGCCTTATACAGTAAATAGGTACAAACATGTCCTCAGTGGAGGTGGATAGCCTTATACAGTAAATAGGTACAAACATGTCCTCAGTGGAAGTGGATAGTCTTATACAGTAAATAGGTACAAACATGTCCTCAGTGGAAGTGGATAGCCTTATACAGTAAATAGGTACAAACATGTCCTCAGTTGAGGTGGATAGCCTTATACAGTAAATAGGTACAAAGATGTCCTCAGTGGAGGTGGATAGCCTTATACAGTAAATAGGTACAAAGATGTCCTCAGTGGAGGTGGATAGCCTTATACAGTAAATAGGTACAAAGATGTCCTCAGTGGAGGTGGATAGCCTTATACAGTAAATAGGTACAAAGATGTCCTCAGTGGAGGTGGATAGCCTTATACAGTAAATAGGTACAAAGATGTCCTCAGTGGAGGTGGATAGCCTTATACAGTAAATAGGTACAAAGATGTCCTCAGTGGAGGTGGATAGCCTTATACAGTAAATAGGTACAAACATGTCCTCAGTGGAAGTGGATAGCCTTATACAGTAAATAGGTACAAACATGTCCTCAGTGGAGGTGGATAGCCTTATACAGTAAATAGGTACAAACATGTCCTCATTGGAGGTGGATAGCCTTATACAGTAAATAGGTACAAACATGTCCTCAGTGGAGGTGGATAGCCTTATACAGTAAATAGGTACAAACATGTCCTCAGTGGAGGTGGATAGCCTTATACAGTAAATAGGTACAAACATGTCCTCAGTGGAAGTGGATAGCCTTATACAGTAAATAGGTACAAACATGTCCTCAGTGGAGGTGGATAGCCTTATACAGTAAATAGGTACAAACATGTCCTCAGTGGAGGTGGATAGCCTTATACAGTAAATAGGTACAAACATGTCCTCAGTGGAGGTGGATAGCCTTATACAGTAAATAGGTACAAACATGTCCTCAGTGGAGGTGGATAGCCTTATACAGTAAATAGGTACAAACATGTCCTCAGTGGAGGTGGATAGCCTTATACAGTAAATAGGTACAAACATGTCCTCAGTGGAAGGTGGATAGCCTTATACAGTAAATAGGTACAAAGATGTCCTCAGTGAAGGTGGATAGACTTAGTCAGTAAATAGGTACAAACATGTCCTCAGTGGAGGTGGATAGACTTAGTCAGTAAATAGGTACAAACATGTCCTCAGTGGAGGTGGATAGCCTTATACAGTAAATAGGTACAAACATGTCCTCAGTGGAGGTGGATAGCCTTATACAGTAAATAGGTACAAACATGTCCTCAGTGGAGGTGGATAGTCTTATACAGTAAATAGGTACAAACGTGTCCTCGTTGGAAGTGGATAGCCTTATACAGTAAATAGGTACAAACATGTCCTCAGTGGAAGTGGATAGCCTTATACAGTAAATAGGTACAAACATGTCCTCAGTGGAAGTGGATAGCCTTATACAGTAAATAGGTACAAACATGTCCTCAGTGGAGGTGGATAGCCTTATACAGTAAATAGGTACAAACATGTCCTCAGTGGAAGTGGATAGCCTTATACAGTAAATAGGTACAAACATGTCCTCAGTGGAGGTGGATAGCCTTATACAGTAAATAGGTACAAACATGTCTTCAGTGGAGGTGGATAGCCTTATACAGTAAATAGGTACAAACATGTCTTCAGTGGAGGTGGATAGCCTTATACAGTAAATAGGTACAAACATGTCCTCAGTGGAGGTGGATAGCCTTATACAGTAAATAGGTACAAACATGTCCTCAGTGGAAGTGGATAGCCTTATACAGTAAATAGGTACAAACATGTCCTCAGTGGAGGTGGATAGCCTTATACAGTAAATAGGTACAAACATGTCCTCAGTGGAGGTGGATAGCCTTATACAGTAAATAGGTACAAACATGTCCTCATTGGAAGTGGATAGCCTTATACAGTAAATAGGTACAAACATGTCCTCATTGGAAGTGGATAGCCTTATACAGTAAATAGGTACAAACATGTCCTCAGTGGAGGTGGATAGCCTTATACAGTAAATAGGTACAAACATGTCCTCAGTGGAGGTGGATAGCCTTATACAGTAAAGAGGTACAAACATGTCCTCAGTGGAGGTGGATAGCCTTATACAGTAAATAGGTACAAACATGTCCTCAGTGGAAGTGGATAGCCTTATACAGTAAATAGGTACAAACATGTCCTCAGTGGAGGTGGATAGCCTTATACAGTAAATAGGTACAAACATGTCCTCAGTGGAGGTGGATAGCCTTATACAGTAAAGAGGTACAAACATGTCCTCAGTGGAAGTGGATAGCCTTATACAGTAAATAGGTACAAACATGTCCTCAGTGGAAGTGGATAGCCTTATACAGTAAATAGGTACAAACATGTCCTCAGTGGAAGTGGATAGTCTTATACAGTAAATAGGTACAAACATGTCCTCAGTGGAAGTGGATAGCCTTATACAGTAAATAGGTACAAACATGTCCTCAGTGGAGGTGGATAGCCTTATACAGTAAATAGGTACAAACATGTCCTCAGTGGAAGTGGATAGTCTTATACAGTAAATAGGTACAAACATGTCCTCAGTGGAATCGGATAGCCTTATACAGTAAATAGGTACAAACATGTCCTCAGTTGAGGTGGATAGCCTTATACAGTAAATAGGTACAAAGATGTCCTCAGTGGAGGTGGATAGCCTTATACAGTAAATAGGTACAAAGATGTCCTCAGTGGAGGTGGATAGCCTTATACAGTAAATAGGTACAAAGATGTCCTCAGTGGAGGTGGATAGCCTTATACAGTAAATAGGTACAAAGATGTCCTCAGTGGAAGTGGATAGCCTTATACAGTAAATAGGTACAAAGATGTCCTCAGTGGAGGTGGATAGCCTTATACAGTAAATAGGTACAAAGATGTCCTCAGTGGAGGTGGATAGCCTTATACAGTAAATAGGTACAAACATGTCCTCAGTGGAAGTGGATAGCCTTATACAGTAAATAGGTACAAACATGTCCTCAGTAGAGGTGGATAGCCTTATACAGTAAATAGGTACAAACATGTCCTCATTGGAGGTGGATAGCCTTATACAGTAAATAGGTACAAACATGTCCTCAGTGGAGGTGGATAGCCTTATACAGTAAATAGGTACAAACATGTCCTCAGTGGAGGTGGATAGTCTTATACAGTAAATAGGTACAAACATGTCCTCATTGGAAGTGGATAGCCTTATACAGTAAATAGGTACAAACATGTCCTCAGTGGAGGTGGATAGCCTTATACAGTAAAGAGGTACAAACATGTCCTCAGTGGAGGTGGATAGCCTTATACAGTAAATAGGTACAAACATGTCCTCAGTGGAGGTGGATAGCCTTATACAGTAAAGAGGTACAAACATGTCCTCAGTGGAGGTGGATAGCCTTATACAGTAAATAGGTACAAACATGTCCTCAGTGGAGGTGGATAGCCTTATACAGTAAATAGGTACAAACATGTCCTCAGTGGAGGTGGATAGTCTTATACAGTAAATAGGTACAAACGTGTCCTCGTTGGAAGTGGATAGCCTTATACAGTAAATAGGTACAAACATGTCCTCAGTGGAGGTGGATAGCCTTATACAGTAAATAGGTACAAACATGTCCTCAGTGGAGGTGGATAGTCTTATACAGTAAATAGGTACAAACGTGTCCTCGTTGGAAGTGGATAGCCTTATACAGTAAATAGGTCGAACATGTCCTCAGTGGAGGTGGATAGCCTTATACAGTAAATAGGTACAAACATGTCCTCAGTGGAGGTGGATAGTCTTATACAGTAAATAGGTACAAACGTGTCCTCGTTGGAAGTGGATAGCCTTATACAGTAAATAGGTACAAACATGTCCTCAGTGGAAGTGGATAGCCTTATACAGTAAATAGGTACAAACATGTCCTCAGTGGAAGTGGATAGCCTTATACAGTAAATAGGTACAAACATGTCCTCAGTGGAGGTGGATAGCCTTATACAGTAAATAGGTACAAACATGTCCTCAGTGGAAGTGGATAGCCTTATACAGTAAATAGGTACAAACATGTCCTCAGTGGAGGTGGATAGCCTTATACAGTAAATAGGTACAAACATGTCCTCAGTGGAGGTGGATAGCCTTATACAGTAAATAGGTACAAACATGTCCTCAGTGGAGGTGGATAGCCTTATACAGTAAATAGGTACAAACATGTCCTCAGTGGAAGTGGATAGCCTTATACAGTAAATAGGTACAAACATGTCCTCAGTGGAGGTGGATAGCCTTATACAGTAAATAGGTACAAACATGTCCTCATTGGAAGTGGATAGCCTTATACAGTAAATAGGTACAAACATGTCCTCATTGGAAGTGGATAGCCTTATACAGTAAATAGGTACAAACATGCCCTCAGTGGAGGTGGATAGCCTTATACAGTAAATAGGTACAAACATTTCCTCATTGGAAGTGGATAGCCTTATACAGTAAATAGGTACAAACATGCCCTCAGTGGAGGTGGATAGCCTTATACAGTAAATAGGTACAAACATGTCCTCATTGGAAGTGGATAGCCTTATACAGTAAATAGGTACAAACGTGTCCTCAGTGGAGGTGGATAGCCTTACACAGTAAATAGGTACAAACATGTCCTCAGTGGAAGTGGATAGCCTTATACAGTAAATAGGTACAAAGATGTCCTCAGTGGAGGTGGATAGCCTTACACAGTAAATAGGTACAAACATGTCCTCAGTGGAAGTGGATAGCCTTATACAGTAAATAGGTACAAACGTGTCCTCAGTGGAAGTTGATAGCCTTATACAGTAAATAGGTACAAACATGTCATCAGTGGAAGTGGATAGCCTTATACAGTAAATAGGTACAAACGTGTCCTCAGTGGAAGTTGATAGCCTTATACAGTAAATAGGTACAAACATGTCCTCATTGGAAGTGGATAGCCTTATATAGTAAATAGGTACAAACATGTCTTCATTGGAAGTGGATAGCCTTATACAGTAAATAGGTACAAACATGTCCTCAGTGGAAGTGGATAGCCTTATACAGTAAATAGGTACAAACATGTCCTCATTGGAGGTGGATAGCCTTATACAGTAAATAGGTACAATCGTGTCCTCAGTGGAAGTTGATAGCCTTATACAGTAAATAGGTACAAACATGTCCTCATTGGAAGTGGATAGCCTTATATAGTAAATAGGTAGAAACATGTCCTCATTGGAAGTGGATAGCATTATACAGTAAATAGGTACAAACATGCCCTCAGTGGAGGTGGATAGCCTTATACAGTAAATAGGTACAAACATGTCCTCATTGGAAGCGGATAGCATTATACAGTAAATAGGTACAAACATGTCCTCAGTGGAAGTGGATAGCATTATACAGTAAATAGGTACAAACATGCCCTCAGTGGAGGTGGATAGCCTTATACAGTAAATAGGTACAAACATGTCCTCATTGGAGGTGGATAGCCTTATACAGTAAATAGGTACAAATATGTCCTCAGTGGAGGTGGATAGCCTTATACAGTAAATAGGTACAAACATGTCCTCAGTGGAAGTGGATAGCCTTATACAGTAAATAGGTACAAACATGTCCTCATTGGAGGTGGATAGCCTTATACAGTAAATAGGTACAAACATGTCCTCATTGGAAGTGGATAGCCTTATACAGTAAATAGGTACAAACATGTCCTCATTGGAAGTGGATAGCATTATACAGTAAATAGGTACAAACATGTCCTCATTGGAAGTGGATAGCCTTATACAGTAAATAGGTACAAACATGTCCTCATTGGAGGTTGATAGCCTTATACAGTAAATAGGTACAAACGTGTCCTCGTTGGAAGTGGATAGCCTTATACAGTAAATAGGTACAAACATGTCATCAGTGGAAGTGGATAGCCTTATACAGTAAATAGGTACAAAAATGTCCTGATATGAAGTGGATAGCCTTATACAGTAAATAGGTACAAACATGTCCTCAATGGAGGTGGATAGCCTTATACAGTAAATAGGTACAAATATGTCCTCATTGGAAGTGGATAGCCTTATACAGTAAATAGGTACAAACATTTCCTCAATGGAGGTGGATAGCCTTATACAGTAAATAGGTACAAACATGTCCTCAATGGAGGTGGATAGCCTTATACAGTAAATAGGTACAAATATGTCCTCATTGGAGGTGGAAAACCTTATACAGTAAATAGGTAAAAACATGTCCTCATTGGAAGTGGATAGCCTTATACAGTAAATAGGTACAAAGATGTCATCAGTGGAAGTGGATAGCCTTATACAGTAAATAGGTACAAAGATATCATCAGTGGAAGTGGATAGCCTTATACAGTAAATAGGTACAAACATGTCCTCAGTGGAGGTGAAGGGACTTGCACAGGAAATAGGTATAAACAAGGGGGAATTTAGACAAATAGTTCCATCATTTATTTTAATAATTTGGATGCATGTGATTTCTCATCAATATCATCCACAAAAGCATGGGTAAAACGTCTACGCCACGTGTGATATCTCTATGTATCTCATTGTACAGACGGAGAGATGAGTATTGAGGTCATACTTAAATCAGTTTAGTGCGTTTCCGATATTTGATGTTGTTGAACATTTAACATTCATATAATCCAAAAGGAGTAATGGATTGTAAATCGAAGTTGTTACTTTGGTTTCTCCATTTTATTGTTCTTGGTTGTTGGCCGACTTCAAAAGTATGCAAGGAGACAAAAAATCCTTGTTTTTTATAAACTTCAATAAATATTAACGTTTTAAGTTATAGAGTCATATATCAGGTCTTTCAGATAGGTAGAAAAATACTGCAAGTACGTAAAAGGCACCCGGGGCTTATCATCGCAAGGGAGATAATTTCGTCAGTCTTAAACAAAATCCATACAACGAACCATCAAATGGACCGACACGTAACGCAATGATATAAATAAAGGGACGTAACTCCCCCCACCATGCTTCACAATACATGACCACACAAGATCAGGGACAAACGTTTGTTCATATTTTTGTTTTTGTTTCATAAACGTAAGGAAATCCCTAAACAAAACTTCCCCAAAGAAATCATCATTGATCTCAGGGGAAAATCTCAGTTAGACAGTGTTCCTTCAATTATACAATGCCTCCTTATGGAAAAATTAAGTTAATGAATTTCTTTAACGAGGTTAAGGACTATATATGAATCTGGGTCCATGTTAACTACGTGGGTTTATTCCAGGTTTTACAGAACGACCCCTCGCGCGCGTCCGATGGGACCAAGAAATATATATTACTTGTTGGACTGTTGTAGTAAAACAAATATAATCGAAAGTTATGGGTAACTTCAAGCAATCTCTCAGAAAACTGTATACTAGTATAGTAATTATGCTAATTAATTATTAATCTCTGACCAACACTATATTTCCATTTTTGTCTTCATTTCCTACTAAATATTTGTTTCATTATTCTGCATTAGTGAATTATAAGCATACAACAAATTATGATGAACATTAACCTTAATGATAATAATACAGTAATAGACATTTGGTTTTGTTATTCCTGGCATTTCCTGACCATCAGGTCAATGTGGGATACTTTAGAATAAAGCTTATATTGGTGTGTATACTAGTCTTAATACTATCAATCTACATCCCTTTACAATGTGTTTCCTACCTATTTTACAGTTGTTACAATTTGTCACGTATTGCATGAGTTTTACATGGACTTTGACCAGGAAGATAGACGAAGGTATTTCTGGTGACAGTGTACGTATAGAAGGATCTACAGACTAGATCTACACACGAATAATGCCATGATTCATAAAACTGTTTCATCGTTTCAATTGTTTCAAATTATAATCGTTTCACTGTTAATGAACCCATGTTCCTTATCACTATTCCTGATTGTAATTGTGGAATCTATTGTTTTTATTTCTGTTTCTATCCTTTGTTTGTGACCTCCTCTCCTCCATCTCTGTTTCTTGCATCTCTGCTTGCGTGGTTGTTTTGTTTCTAGTTTCTGTGCCTAAACCTTCGTGATCAGTAGCTCTCTGTTCTTGATCCGTCTATTTAAATCTTCAGATTTTTCTGTTTTCCTGTATCTGGTTGGTTATGTTATGCTTTCGTTTGTTAATTCATTCACGATTCGGATTTGTTGAATTTGAGTTGTATTTGTTTTTGCATTCCAGCTTCTCATAAATTGAATTCGTGTAGAGTTTCTTTATGCATTCGAATTTCTGATTGGTTGATTTTGTGTAGTCTTTGTTTATACATTCCTGTATCTGACAGGTTTAGGTTGTGTAGTCTTTGTTTAGGTTGTGTAGTCTTTGTTTAGGTTGTGAAGTCTTTGTTTAGGTTGTGTAGTCTTTGTTTATACATTCCTGTATCTGACTGGTTTAGGTTGTGTAGTCTTTGTTTAGGTTGTGTAGTCTTTGTTTAGGTTGTGTAGTCTATGTTTAGGTTGTGTAGTCGTTGTTTAGGATGTGTAGTCGTTGTTTAGGTTGTGTAGTCGTTGTTTAGGTTGTGTAGTCGTTGTTTAGGTTGTGTAGTCGTTGTTTAGGTTGTGTAGTCTTTGTGTAGGTTGTGTAGTCGTTGTTTAGGTTGTGTAGTCTATGTTTATACATTCCTGTATCTGACTGGTTTATGTTGTGTAGTCTTTGTTTATACATTCCTGTATCTGACTGGTTTAGGTTGTGTAGTCGTTGTTTAGGTTGTGTAGTCTATGTTTAGGTTGTGTAGTCTATGTTTATACATTCCTGTATCTGACTGGTTTAGGTTGTGTAGTCCATGTTTATACATTCCTGTATCTGACTGGTTTAGGTTGTGTAGTCTATGTTTAGGTTGTGAAGTCTATGTTTAGGTTGTGTAGTCTATGTTTAGGTTGTGTAGTCGTTGTTTATACATTCCTGTATCTGACTGGTTTAGGTTGTGTAGTCTATGTTTAGGTTGTGTAGTCTTTGTGTAGGTTGTGTAGTCGTTGTTTATACATTCCTGTATCTGACTGGTTTAGGTTGTGTAGTCGTTGTTTAGGTTGTGTAGTCTTTGTTTAGGTTGTGTAGTCTTTGTTTAGGTTGTGTAGTCTATGTTTAGGTTGTGTAGTCTTTGTTTATACATTCCTGTATCTGACTGGTTTAGGTTGTGTAGTCGTTGTTTAGGTTGTGTAGTCTTTGTTTAGGTTGTGTAGTCGTTGTTTAGGTTGTGTAGTCTTTGTTTATACATTCCTGTATCTGACTGGTTTAGGTTGTGTAGTCTTTGTTTATACATTCCTGTATCTGACTGGTTTAGGTTGTGTAGTCTATGTTTATACATTCCTGTATCTGACTGGTTTAGGTTGTGTAGTCTTTGTTTATACATTCCTGTATCTGACTGGTTTAGGTTGTGTAGTCTTTGTTTATACATTCCTGTATCTGACTGGTTTAGGTTGTGTAGTCTATGTTTATACATTCCTGTATCTGACTGGTTTAGGTTGTGTAGTCTTTGTTTAGGTTGTGTAGTCTTTGTTTAGGTTGTGTAGTCGTTGTTTATATATTCCTGTATCTGACTGGTTTATGTTGTGTAGTCTTTGTGTAGGTTGTGTAGTCTTTGTTTAGGTTGTGTAGTCGTTGTTTATACATTCCTGTATCTGACTGGTTTAGGTTGTGTAGTCTTTGTTTAGGTTGTGTAGTCTTTGTTTAGGTTGTGTAGTCTATGTTTATACATTCCTGTATCTGACTGGTTTAGGTTGTGTAGTCTTTGTGTAGGTTGTGTAGTCTTTGTTTATGTTGTGTAGTCGTTGTTTAGGTTGTGTAGTCTTTGTGTAGGTTGTGTAGTCGTTGTTTATACATTCCTGTATCTGACTGGTTTAGGTTGTGTAGTCTTTGTGTAGGTTGTGTAGTCTTTGTTTAGGTTGTGTAGTCGTTGTTTAGGTTGTGTAGTCTTTATTTAGGTTGTGTAGTCTATGTTTATACATTCCTGTATCTGACTGGTTAGGTTGTGTAGTCTTTGTTTAGGTTGTGTAGTCTTTGTTTAGGTTGTGTAGTCTTTGTTTATACATTCCTGTATCTGACTGGTTTAGGTTGTGTAGTCTTTGTTTATACATTCCTGTATCTGACTGGTTTAGGTTGTGTAGTCTTTGTTTAGGTTGTGTAGTCGTTGTTTAGGTTGTGTAGTCTTTGTTTATACATTCCTGTATCTGACTGGTTTAGGTTGTGTAGTCTTTGTTTAGGTGGTGTAGTCTATGTTTATACATTCCTGTATCTGACTGGTTTAGGTTGTGTAGTCGTTGTTTAGGTTTTGTAGTCTTTGTTTAGGTTGTGTAGACTTTGTGTAGGTTGTGACTGGTTTAGGTTGTGTAGTCTTTGTTTATACATTCCTGTGTCTGACTGGTTTAGGTTGTGTAGTCGTTGTTTAGGTTGTGTAGTCTTTGTTTATACATTCCTGTATCTGACTGGTTTAGGTTGTGTAGTCGTTGTTTATATATTCCTGTATCTGACTGGTTTAGGTTGTGTAGTCTATGTTTAGGTTGTGTAGTCGTTGTTTAGGTTGTGTAGTCTATGTTTATACATTCCTGTGTCTGACTGGTTTAGGTTGTGTAGTCGTTGTTTAGGTTGTGTAGTCTTTGTTTATACATTCCTGTGTCTGACTGGTTTAGGTTGTGTAGTCTATGTTTATACATTCCTGTATCTGACTGGTTTAGGTTGTGTAGTCGTTTGTTTATACATTCCTGTGTCTGACTGGTTTAGGTTGTGTAGTCTTTGTGTATACATTCCTGTATCTGACTGGTTTAGGTTGTGTAGTCTATGTTTATACATTCCTGTATCTGACTGGTTTAGGTTGTGTAGTCTTTGTTTAGGTTGTGTAGACTTTGTTTAGGTTGTGTAGTCGTTGTTTAGGTTGTGTAGTCTTTGTTTATACATTCCTGTATCTGACTGGTTTAGGTTGTGTAGACTTTGTTTATACATTCCTGTATCTGACTGGTTTAGGTTGTGTAGTCTTTGTGTAGGTTGTGTAGTCTTTGTTTAGGTTGTGTAGTCGTTGTTTAGGTTGTGTAGTCTTTATTTAGGTTGTGTAGTCTATGTTTATACATTCCTGTATCTGACTGGTTTAGGTTGTGTAGTCTTTGTTTAGGTTGTGTAGTCTTTGTTTAGGTTGTGTAGTCTTTGTTTATACATTCCTGTATCTGACTGGTTTAGGTTGTGTAGTCTTTGTTTATACATTCCTGTATCTGACTGGTTTAGGTTGTGTAGTCTTTGTTTAGGTTGTGTAGTCGTTGTTTAGGTTGTGTAGTCTTTGTTTATACATTCCTGTATCTGACTGGTTTAGGTTGTGTAGTCTTTGTTTAGGTTGTGTAGTCGTTGTTTAGGTTGTGTAGTCTTTGTTTAGGTTGTGTAGTCTTTGTTTAGGTTGTGTAGTCTATGTTTATACATTCCTGTATCTGACTGGTTTAGGTTGTGTAGTCGTTGTTTAGGTTTTGTAGTCTTTGTTTAGGTTGTGTAGACTTTGTGTAGGTTGTGTAGTCTGTGTTTAGGTAGTGTAGTTTTTGTTTATACATCCATGTATCTGACTGGTTTAGGTTGTGTAGTCTTTGTGTAGGTTGTGTAGTCTTTGTGTAGGTTGTGTAGTCGTTGTTTATATATTCCTGTATCTGACTGGTTTAGGTTGTGTAGTCTATGTTTAGGTTGTGTAGTCCATGTTTAGGTTGTGTAGTCTAGGTTTAGGTTGTGTAGTCGTTGTTTAGGTTGTGTAGTCTTTGTTTAGGTTGTGTAGACTTTGTGTAGGTTGTGTAGTCTATGTTTAGGTTGTGTTGTCTATGTTTATACATTCCTGTATCTGACTGGTTTAGGTTGTGTAGTCTATGTTTATACATTCCTGTATCTGACTGGTTTAGGTTGTGCAGTCGTTGTTTAGGTTGTGTAGTCTTTGTTTAGGTAGTGTAGTCTTTGTTTATACATTCCTGTATCTGACTGGTTTAGGTTGTGTAGTCTTTGTGTATACATTCCTGTATCTGACTGGTTTAGGTTGTGTAGTCGTTGTTTAGGTTGTGTAGTCGTTGTTTAGGTTGTGTAGTCTTTGTTTAGGTTGTGTAGTCTTTGTTTAGGTTGTGTAGACTTTGTTTATACATTCCTGTATCTGACTGGTTTAGGTTGTGTAGTCTTTGTTTATACATTCCTGTATCTGACTGGTTAAGGATGTGTAGTCTATGTTTTTTATGTTGATGTTCTATTTGAGCATGTTCTGCTCCTTTGTATATTTTTTTCAATGTTTCTTCGTTCTTTCTGAATAATCATCTATTACTGACCTTGCCTGTTTCTTACACCTTTATTCTTAGTGATTTACATTAGAGACATGCTCATCTTTGCGGGCTAATAGTTCATTTCCTGTACATCAAATTCACACTTGTCTAGCGAAAGTGATGCATTGTAAACGTCATTTATTATTTAGATAAATGTAATGCATTTTTGCTGACGGCTAATAAATCATTTTCATTGAAATGCATCATACATGCAAACAATATCATACAAATACAATAATAAAACGCTTGTTTTGTATTTGATTTAGTATAATGTAAAGCAGTGGTGTTGTTTTGATTGTTGTACCAGTAATGTGTATTGGAACACCTACACGGATCACATGGGGCTAAACAAGCACATGACGAGGCATGACCGGTATGTTTGTATACCGAAACCTTATAAGGTGTTTTAAAAATCATGACGTTTTAAATCCTTAACTCTTAAGACTGGCGCGGTACTATTCATCCTTCTATAGGTAGGTTTTACAGAATGCCAGGCATTTACTGGTTGACTGTGCGTACTTCCTGTTCGAATAAGGTTAAGACTTCCTCTAAAATACAATGCATAGTTTACTATAGTAAGGAATTTGGGAATGTATATCGATGTCCCACGCACAGGAACTAAGCACCGATTCCATACAGATGCTCCATATATATTATAGACACGACCTTGTAGGTTGGGTATAATTGCCAAATCCCTGTGCTCTATAGGTTTTTGGGATTATGCAATGTGCGCGTGTACCTGATGTAGCATATAGATATAATGACAAGTTATACATCTGTTTTAAATGAGGTGAGTTTTTTCGGAATATAAGGCGGTGACCTATTTGTACGAAAGGCAGAGTGATTGATTACCTGTTAATGGTCTCGTTTTAAATCTGTTCTTCCTCATCTGACAATTACTTCTAACTCATGGTTTTGTAGAGAGTATTTGTTCGAGTGGGACACTTGCATTTCAGAGCGGGACGAACAAGGTTCGACTTTCCATTCGGACTTGCCGGACCACGTGGAGTTTTCTTCGTATTGTGTTTAACAGAAGAAAGAAGACCCCCCCCCCCCCCCCCCCACCCCCACCCCCACCCCTAACCTACCCCCATCCCCGCGCTACCCTACCCTAACTCTAACCCCTCGATAGATTGTCTTCTTTATCAGGGCAAAAAAGATTGCTCTATGTGATGACGAATCTTTTTTTATTAATACATAATATACATGGAAAGCATAAAGTTTATAAATGCTTAAAAATCAAATTTACGCAGGTTTCTTGGTGTACAGACTGATCCATTCTAATGATTTCGTACCAGACAGACGCGGATGTGTTAAATATGTGTTAAAATCAAGGCAGTTGATGAATAAATAACGACGTTTCTTTTCACTCGAGTCTCGGTACGCTGCACAAAGATAATGCTATGCTGAGCTATGTTATAGTACTCACTGAACTACAATATGTATTATCACTTCCAGTAAGTTCCCGTATCACAGTCATAAACTATTGTATGTAAAGAGGCTGGGCCGCTACTCGGGAGCCATTCATAAGCTAACGGAAGACTCATAAAAATGTGGACCTGATTGACCTCTGTTGTCCTACAACATTCTTCTTGCTACGTCATCAGAGTATTGAGGAATTGTAATCCGCACATAACACACAATATCTGAACTTAGGTCGGTACGTACGTCTATCCTATATATCTACATATTTCATTAATAATGCATGAAGAGTAGGTCATGGAGTGTAACATATGTAAAACTAGAAAATGTAGTAAAATGTCTACTTTGTTTTAATAAATAAAAAGTTATGTTTAATAGGAGCCGATAATATAGGTTCCGTATTGCAAACACACATGATCAAGTATGAGTGCCCATATACATTGTACCAGGTATATCTACAAGCAATAACTGGAAACATTCAATGGCGTCGTGATCGTATCAGCAATGCCTCTTCTAAAACGGGCCCGTAGAACAAAACACCTCTTAAAACTGGTACCTTATCGCGATATCACGCTACATATAGCTCATCGTGTATTGCCTTGCTGTGTTGATATTTGTATTAATTAACACGAGTTGTTATATTTTTGATACCTTGAAGCTTGATAATTAAATGGATATATAAATTAGCCACGAATGATTTTAACACATGCAAAAATGTTCAATGTGAACTCAGGTGTCATTTTCAGAGAAAAACTCACAAAACTCCAACTTATATACATGCAGACATTTATAGCTTCTTCATTTCGAAGGTTTTCCTGTAAGTTAGGTCTTGTCGTTCATGTTTTTCCATTTGTACAATAATCTGAGTCTTGAGGAGGGAAAGGAAGAATCTAGCGTATGTACACTGTATAGGATTTACAGCGTGTGCTGAGATGGATATGGAATGTATTAACTTTTGTCGTTTCTTCATATGTCCTGGTCATAACCCGTGTGTTTAAGCTGTAGGTAAGAAATGTACCTGCTGCCCCAATTGCATGACCGTAAGAGGGACTTATTTTGGATATGTGTTTATCATCTTTCTAAAGAGCTTTCCTTTTCCTTAAGTTTCCCTTGACGCTTCTTCTTTAGTTGAGCGTTCGCCCTTGTGAGGAAGGCTTTGGGTTCTGTCCCATTGCCTTTAGTTAAGTGCTCGCCCCTGTGAGGAAGACTTTAGGTTCTGTCCCCCTGGCCTTTAGTTGAGTGTTCGCCCCTGTGAGGAAGGCTTTGGGCTTTTGGGGAATATAGAAAAGTGGCAAGACTTCTATGTGTTTCGATGCGTGTCCATTAGCAGTACATGTATGGCAATCTAATCATAACGTTTTGAGACTGAGCCTCATAAACGTCGTTTTGAAAAGACATAATGATTATTATAATTACATTAAACTCTTCATGATCTGCTCATGTCAGTATCTCATGTCATTAAGGAGGAGCAATAACGTCTAAAATTGGTAATTAATTAATCAAAACTCCGTAACCACGCGTGTCAAGACATGGCGAGAGGAAACATGTAAGTACACATGTAGCATTGATATTGCTCATTTTACAGATTTGTCACATAAGACCTAAAAAATACATCTAAAGGCTCCATATGGCCACCCTCTAAATGCCATCCAGCGCGTGCCCGCTTTGACGTCATAATTGTATTCAAGGAGAAGGCACAGACAACTGAAAAAAACTTACCTCAGTTTAAATATAATTAGAATCGATGCGAGACAGTAAAAGAAGATGTAGGCGATGTAATATAAACATTTATTTGCCTTGTGGTATTCGAAATCGGTAGAGATGACGGAGCTTTACGGCAAAACTGAACATATTACGGTTGTGCGTCGTATCGTGTTTGTGTGCAATGTGAAAAAACTGTGTGATCTATAAATAACCATGCGAATGCAGTAGTAAAATACACTTAAAATAGTTATAAACAAATGACACACAGACAATGAAATGAAATTCAGTCGACTGCAGTTTATCTCTGAACGACAAAGATGTCGAACATAGTTTTGGTATAGAGGCCCCTCGGCCTAACCAGTCCCGGTCTATATACCGAAACTTTAAATCGATAATGTGCTGGTGTAAAAGAGAAGAGTGTGTTGCTTTGAAACTTACCGGGTAAAAAACATCGAATCGAATGTCAGTTTTGCCGCTCCTATTCGACCATCGTAGATTTCCTCGAGAATATATATAAGATTTTCATGCCGAGATGCGAGCCCAAAATAGCACAACAAAACTCCCACGTTCAGCAACAAGGATCCATCCCAATACGAGAATCGATAACTCCTACGGTTAATATGTATGTCCTTACCAAAAGTGGTATGAAACCATTTAAATCAGATTCGGTTTATAAAAAGAGTATACTAGTATAATTATGTTGAACATGTGTTTTTGATTCTAAGTTGATGCAACAGTTAAAATGATTACACAGACCGAACACAAGGCATTTTAACGATGTAGTTTATCACTGCCGTTGAAAACAACTCACAATTAATACAGTATCTTAATGGAGATAGCGAACAGAAATCTTAAAATAAATGGAAACAGTTGTACCTCAGGTCATAAGTAATTTGATCATTTAGGCTGACGGAGACAGTGCATGGTATCTCAAATTACAATGTGATATTAAATGGAGACAGTTGTACCTCAAATCACAATCTATTAATTGGAGACAGCTGGACTTCAAATCACAATGTGATATTAAATGGAGACATATGTAACTCAAATCACAATTAATATATTATTTCATGGAGACAGTGGACCTCGATCATTTCAAAATTGATATAATATTCATTTTGGACAGCTGTACCTCAAATCACAATATGATATGAATCCGAGACAGCTGTACCTCAAGTCATAATTAATATAATATTCAATGGAGACAGTGGGTACTTCAAATGCAGACAGGATGCAGACATTTTTGTAACCTATTCTAAGTCCCTTTCATAATTCATACGCATTATTACTATATATAGCAACACTGCCAGTAACCATTCCCCCTTCTCCACACGTTAGCTTATCCATCAGGATGCGAATGAAATATCAACCCAGGTCAAGAGTTCAGAAATTATCGAGTTATATACACGTACCACGGAAAATTTGTGATTAACTAGTCTATCGCAGAGACGGAAACTCGCATAAACAATTGCAAGGAAAGGCCACACAAAAAACCCACTGTTGGTCTGCCTTATAAATAGAAATTTCTAGACGTCGAAATTTCATTGGTTGTGATACTACCAAGGAAGTTTTACCACACGCTGACCTACATTCAGTCTGCCCAACCATTAATAAGCTAAGCTGTTGTCACGCATCCCCGCCTTCTACTAGAGAGGCCTAGTTATAGTGCCCCAAGAGCTTCTGTCGTTTTCGTGATTTTATTTGTCTTCATTAAATTGATGTTTTGTTTCCAGCATTAATGGATATGGGCCCTGTAACTTGTAGGCCTCTGTAATTTACCAGCGTGTCCGTGGGCGCGTGCAATGCTGTCGGAGTCTGAGACACCTACACTATGTATCAATCGACATTCACCATGGGAGTGTCGAAGGATGAACAGTTATATGTGCATAGATACCCTCGACTTTCAGCAGTTACTCTTGTCTGCTCACATACTATTGATTTTACTACCGAAGCGGCAATTTGTTGGTGTGGCAACATGTATCAACAGATGACGCCAGGCTGTCGTGCTGACGTCACGGCTCCTAAAGGTCATGGTGGTTCACATGCATGGGTAAACAGGTTGAGCGAGCGTAAACATGTTGACTGTCGGGTGTTAGGTAAACCCAGTCCTTGACATCCATTGTAACACGTAAACAAATGGGTGTTATATAAGATAATAACACAATTATTACGAGGATGAGTTCGAGCGTGACCAGTTATTTAAATATTCTGCAACGATTTCCTCCTTCTGGAATTGTCAAATGGGTAGACCTATTATAGTATACATGACGTGATCGATATGTATCTCGGTAAAAATCATGAATGGGACTTCGTGATATCAGACCAAGTTCGTAACTATGGAGGCACTGTTACAGCACTGGGCGGGACAGCATAAATAATAACTGTACCACGTGTACACAGATTATCACCCTTCCCAGGGCGGTAATAACGAGGTACAAAACGAGTAAAGGGGAGTGTGCCTAGCCGAGGATTGCTGAGAACTATAGGGAAGATAGTGGGGGATATTTATAGGGTGAAAGAGTAATTAGATGGGGACGTACATGATCGACGCTACTTTTGCTATACACAAAAAGTCAATGAAGAGAATATTGAATTATCTGCCAAATGAAAACTGAAAGCTGTTTTGTTAAGATTATTACTTTAATCCTTCTTTACATGCGTTAAAACACCGACATGTTGATACTGATTGAGCATCATCCTGCTCATTCAAAGAAACGACTCAGTTCTCAATAGGACAAAGAAACTGTATAGTTCATGAATGATTAAGCAAAATAATAAAAAGGCGATGATTTGATCATCTTCAATAAACACTTTTAGTATGGTATATTATTATTTAGTGTGGTATAATATACAGTGTGGTGTGTAAATATACAGTGTGGTGTATCAATATACAGTGTGGTGTGTTGATATACAATGTGGTGTGTTGATATACAGTGTGGTGTGTTAATATACAGTGTGGTGTGTTGATATACAGTGTGGTGTGTTAACATACAGTGTGGTGTGTTAATATACAGTGTGGTGTATCGATATACAGTGTGGTGTGTTAATATACAGTGTGATGTGTTAATATACAGTGTGGTGTGTTGATATACAGTGTGGTGTGTTGATATACAGTATGGTGTGTTAATATACAGTGTGGTGTGTTGATATACAGTATGGTGTGTTAATATACAGTGTGGTGTATCGATATACAGTGTGGTGTGTTAATATACAGTGTGGTGTGTTGATATACAGTGTGGGGTGTCAATATAAAGTGTGGTGTATAAATATACAGTGTGGTGTGTTAATATACAGTGTGGTGTGTTAATATACAGTATGGTGTGTTAATATACAGTGTGGTGTGTTAATATACAGTGTGGTGTGTTAATATACAGTGTGGTGTGTTAATATAAAGTGTGTGTATCGATATACAGTGTGGTGTGTTAATATACAGTGTGGTGTGTTGATATACAATGTGGTGTGTTGATATACAGTATGGTGTGTTAATATACAGTGTGGTGTATCGATATACAGTGTGGTGTGTTAATATACAGTGTGGTGTGTTGATATACAATGTGGTGTGTTGATATACAGTGTGGTGTGTTAATATACAGTGTGGTGTGTTGATATACAATGTGGTGTGTTGATATACAGTGTGGTGTATCAATATACAGTGCGGTGTGTTAATATACAGTGTGGTGTGTTGATATACAATGTGGTGTGTTAATATACAGTGTGGTGTGTAAATATACAGTGTGGTGTGTAAATATACAGTGTGGTGTGTTAATATACAGTGTGGTGTGTAAATATACAGTGTGGTGTGTAAATATACAGTGTGGTGTGTTAATATACAGTGTGGTGTGTTAATATAAAGTGTGGTGTGTTGATAACTTGATATACAGTGTAAAGTTTAATATACAGTGTGGTGTGTTAACATACAGTGTAATGTTTAATATACAATGTGGTGTGTTAGTATACAGTGTGTTGTGTTGATATACAGTGTGGTGTGTTGATATACAGTGTGGTGTATCAATATACAGTGTGGTGTGTTAATATACAGTGTGATGTGTAAATATACAGTGTGGTGTGTAAATATACAGTGTGGTGTGTTAATATACAGTGTGGTGTGTTAATATAAAGTGTGGTGTGTTGATAACTTGATATACAGTGTAAAGTTTAATATACAGTGTGGTGTGTTAACATACAGTGTAATGTTTAATATACAGTGTGGTGTGTTAGTATACAGTGTGTTGTGTTGATATACAGTGTGGTGTGTTAATATACAGTGTGGTGTGTTGATATACAGTGTGGTGTGTTGATATACAGTGTGGTGTGTTAATATACAGTGTGGGGTGTCAATATACAATGTGGTGTGTTAGTATACAGTGTGGTGTGTTGATATACAGTGTGGTGTGTTGATATATAGTGTGGTGTGTTAATATACAGTGTGGTGTGTTAGTATACAGTGTGGTGTGTTGATATACAGTGTGGGGTGTCAATATACAATGTGGTGTGTTGATATACAGTGTGGTGTGTTGATATACAGTGTGGTGTGTACATATACAGTGTGGTGTGTTAATATACAATGTGGTGTGTTAATATACAGTGTGGTGTGTACATATACAGTGTGGGGTGTCAATATACAATGTGGTGTGTTAATATACAGTGTGGTGTGTTGATATATAGTGTGGTGTGTTAATATACAGTGTGGTGTGTTAGTATACAGTGTGGTGTGTTGATATACAGTGTGGGGTGTCAATATACAGTGTGGTGTGTTGATATACAGTGTGGGGTGTGTTAATATACAGTGCGGTGTGTTAATATACGGTGTGGTGTGTTAATATACAGTATGGTGTGTACATATACAGTGTGGTGTGTTGATATACAGTGTGTACCTTGTGTCTATAGTGTGGTATGTGCCTGGTGTGGAAATATAGAGTGTGGTATTTACCTGGTGTACAGTGCTATGTGTTACTGGTGTGGTGATATGAAGTGTGGTGTTTACCTGGTGTACAGTGTGATGTGTGACTGGTGTGGTGATATGAAGTGTGGTGTTTACCTGGTGTACAGTGTGACTGGTGTGGTGATATAGAGTGTGGTGTATACCTGGTGTACAGTGTGATGTGTGACTGGTGTAATGATATAGAGTATGGTGTATACCTGGTGTACAGTGTGATGTGTGACTGGTGTGGTGATATAGAGTGTGGTGTATACCTGGTGTACAGTGTGATGTGCGACTGGTGTGGTGATATATAGTGTGGTGTATACCTGGTTTACAGTGTGATGTGTGACTGGTGTGGTGATATAGAGTGTTGTGTATACCTGGTGTACAGTGTGATGTGTGACTGGTGTAGTGATATAGAGTGTGGTGTTTACCTGGTATACAGTGTGATGTGTGACTGGTGTGGTGATATAGAGTGTGGTGTTTACTTGATGTACGGTGTGATGTGTGACTGGTGTGGTGATATAGAGTGTGGTGTATACCTGGTGTACAGTGTGATGTGTGACTGGTGTGGTGATATAGAGTGTGGTGTATACCTGGTGTACAGTGTGTGGTGTGTTGATATACAGTGTGGGGTGTCAATATACAATGTGGTGTGTTAATACACGGTGTGGTGTGTAAATATACAGTATGGTGTGTTAATATACAGTGTGGTGTGTTAGTATACAGTGTGGTGTGTTGATATACAGTGTGGGGTGTCAATATACAATGTGGTGTGTTGATATACAGTGTGGTGTGTTGATATACAGTGTGGTGTGTACATATACAGTGTGGTGTGTTAATATACAATGTGGTGTGTTAATATACAGTGTGGTGTGTACATATACAGTGTGGTGTGTCAATATACAATGTGGTGTGTTAATATACAGTGTGGTGTGCTGATATATAGTGTGGTGTGTTAATATACAGTGTGGTGTGTTAGTATACAGTGTGGTGTGTTGATATACAGTGTGGGGTGTCAATATACAGTGTGGTGTGTTGATATACAGTGTGGGGTGTTAATATACAGTGTGGTGTGTTAGTATACAGTGTGGTGTGTTGATATACAGTGTGGTGTGTTAATATACAGTGTGGTGTGCTGATATATAGTGTGGTGTGTTAATATACAGTGTGGTGTGTTAGTATACAGTGTGGTGTGTTGATATACAGTGTGGGGTGTCAATATACAGTGTGGTGTGTTGATATACAGTGTGGGGTGTGTTAATATACAGTGCGGTGTGTTAATATACGGTGTGGTGTGTTAATATACAGTATGGTGTGTACATATACAGTGTGGTGTGTTGATATACAGTGTGTACCTTGTGTCTATAGTGTGGTATGTGCCTGGTGTGGTGATATAGAGTGTGGTGTATACCTGGTGTACAGTGTTATGTGTTACTGGTGTGGTGATATGAAGTGTGGTGTTTACCTGGTGTACAGTGTGACTGGTGTGGTGATATAGAGTGTGGTGTATACCTGGTGTACAGTGTGATGTGTGACTGGTGTAATGATATAGAGTATGGTGTATACCTGGTGTACAGTGTGATGTGTGACTGGTGTGGTGATATAGAGTGTGGTGTTTACCTGGTGTACAGTGTGACTGATGTGGTAATATAGAGTGTGGTGTTTACCTGGTGTACAGTGTGATGTGTGACTGGTGTGGTGATATAGAGTGTGGTGTATACCTGGTGTACAGTGTGATGTGTGACTGGTGTGGTGATATAGAGTGTGGTGTTTACCTGGTGTACAGTGTGATGTGTGACTGGTGTGGTGATATAGAGTGTGGTGTATACCTGGTGTACAGTGTGATGTGTGACTGGTGTGGTGATATAGAGTGTGGTGTATACCTGGTGTACAGTGTGTGGTGTGTTGATATACAGTGTGGGGTGTCAATATACAATGTGGTGTGTTAATACACGGTGTGGTGTGTAAATATACAGTATGGTGTGTAAATATATAGTGTGGTGTAGATATACAGTGTGTACCTTGTGTCTATAGTGTGGTGTGTGCCTGGTATGGTGATATAGAGTGTGGTGTTTACCTGGTGTACAGTGTGACTGGTGTAGTGATGTAGAGTGTGGTGTATACTTGGTGTACAGTGTGATGTGTGACTGGTGTAGTGATATAGAGTGTGTGTATACCTTGTTTACGGTGTGATGTGTGACTGGTGTGGTGATATAGAGTGTGGTGTTTACCTGGTGTACAGTGTGATGTATGACTGGTGTGGTGATATAGAGTGTGGTGTATACCTGGTGTACAGTGTGATGTGTGACTGGTGTAGTGATGCAGAGTGAGGTGTTTACCTGGTGTACAGTGTGACTGGTGTGGTGATGTAGAGTGAGGTGTTTACCTGGTGTATAGTGTGACTGGTGTGGTGATATAGAGTGTGGTGTATACCTTGTGTACAGTGTGATGTGTGACTAGTGTGGTGATATAGAGTGAGGTGTATACTTGGTGTACAGTGTGATGTGTGACTGGTGTAGTGATATAGAGTGTGGTGTTTACCTGGTGTACAGTGTGACTGGTGTGGTGATATAGAGTGTGGTGTTTACCTGGTGTACAGTTTGATGTGTGACTGGTGTGGTGATATAGAGTGTGGTGTTTACCTGGTGTACAGTGTGATTTGTGACTGGTGTGGTGATATGGAGTGTGGTGTTTACCTGGTGTACAGTGTGATGTGTGACTAGTGTGGTGATATAGAGTGAGGTGTATACTTGGTGTACAGTGTGATGTGTGACTGGTGTAGTGATATAGAGTGTGGTGTTTACCTGGTGTACAGTGTGATGTGTGACTGGTGTGGTGATATAGAGTGTGGTGTTTACCTGGTGTACAGTGTGATGTGTGACTGGTGTGGTGATATAGAGTGTGGTGTTTACCTGGTGTGGTGATATAGAGTGAGGTGTATACCTGGTGTACAGTGTGATGTGTGACTGGTGTGGTGATATAGAGTATGGTGTATACCTGGTGTACAGTGTGATGTGTGACTGGTGTGGTGATATAGAGTGAGATGTGTACCTGGTGTACAGTGTGATGTGTGACTGGTGTGGTGATATAGAGCGAGGTGTATACCTGGCGTACAGTGTGATGTGTGACTGGTGTGGTGATATAGAGCGAGGTGTATACCTGGTGTGGTGATATAGAGTGAGGTGTATACCTGGTGTACAGTGTGATGTGTGACTGGTGTGGTGATATAGAGTGTGGTGTTTACCTGGTGTACAGTGTGATGTGTGACTAGTGTTGTGATATATAGTGTGGTGTTTACCTGGTGTACAGTGTGATGTGTGCCTGGTGTGGTGATATAGAATGTGGTGTTTACCTGGTGTACAGTGTGATGTGTGACTGGTGTGGTGATATAGAGTGTGGTGTTTACTTGATGTACAGTGTGATGTGTGACTGGTGTGGTGATATAGAGTGAGGTGTTTACCTGGTGTACAGTGTGATGTGTGCCTGGTGTGGTGATATAGAATGTGGTGTTTACCTGGTGTACAGTGTGATGTGTGACTGGTGTGGTGATATAGAGTGTGGTGTTTACTTGATGTACAGTGTGATGTGTGACTGGTGTGGTGATATAGAGTGTGGTGTTTACCTGGTGTACAGTGATGTGTGAGTGGTGTTGTAATATAGAGAGTGGTTTATACCTGGTGTACGGTGTGATGTGTGACTGGTGTGGTGATATAGAGTGTGTTGTATACCTGGTGTACAGTGTGATGTGTGACTGGTGTGGTGATATAGAGTGTGTTGTATACCTGGTGTACAGTGTGATGTGTGACTGGTGTGGTGATGTAGAGTGAGATGTGTACCTGGTGTACAGTGTGATGTGTGACTGGTGTGGTGATATAGAGTGTGGTGTATACCTGGTGTACAGTGTATTGTGTGACTGGTGTGGTGATATAGAGTGTGGTGTATACCTGGTGTACAGTGTATTGTGCGACTGGTGTGGTGATATAGAGTGTGGTGTTTACCTGGTGTACAGTGTGATGTGTGACTGGTGTGGTGATATAGAGTGTGGTGTATACCTTGTGTACAGTGTGATTTGTGACTGGTGTGGTGATGTAGAGTGTGGTGTTTACCTTGTGTACAGTGTGATGTGTGACTGGTGTGGTGATATAGAGTGTGGTGTGTATCTGGTGTGGTTATATATAGTTATATATTTTAGATACATTATATGTAATTAATTAATAATGGCTGATTGATTCTGTGTAGAACACTTCCTAATTTCATCAATATTTCACACTTTGCTAGATATTACATCTCGTTAAAAAGTAAATTTTGAATAAAAATAATTACAGTAGTATGCACAACAAATAATTACCGATTTGTTCATCACAATGAATATTAAAATCAATTATAAGAACGAAATTAATGAAATTTTAAATCCTGACTTTTTCATGTAGATGGTACACAACTATTAAGACGAGAGTTGTTTTGACGCTTTCCCACGTAAACTGGATGACCTCTTACCAGCTTTCAATAATGAACAGATACGGGATACGCCCCTATCTCGGTCCAGGGCGGGTCCGGCCGCGGCCGGGTCGCTATTGAGACGTACACGCATTGTCCCATATTTTACTCGTTCACTCATTTTCCGGTCCCATCCCTATTCGCCTGAGTGAAACCCTACAACTATCCTATTGTAGTCGGTAGCTATCGGCAGACCGTATCCAACGACCCAGATATAGTCAAGTCCAGTCATGTCCCCAAAGTCCTCATGGAATTTAAATCTAGCACAATGTTTATTTTTTCATACAATAGAGAAATTTATCAGTATTTCAAGACAAAGGAGACGTTTTCTGTCAGAAGCGTCTGTCAGAAACGTCCTACAAATCTGTGTTTAAAATGTTAACCAGACATTTCATATAATACATACACAAAGCCGCCATCTGACTAAGCGCATTCCATTGATAAAAAG